>NC_074681.1:39139460-39457448 GCF_029448725.1 Salvelinus fontinalis
TCACGACCCACCCCAGAGGCCAAGGAGTTCCTGGGGGAGGAGGAGGGGAAGGACTGCATCTCACATGAGCCCTGTGTGGAGGAGCTCAACACGGAGGGGGAGAGAAAGAGGTCAGAAGAGATCTGTTCATTTTTATGTTGGTCGAGCAGATTTTTTTTGTTTTGTTTTACGTTATATGGATTTAAATTCCCATTCTAAAATGCTTGACATGAAAAACAAATGAACTTTTTAATGTTTTGTGACCCATCAGCCCCACACAGAGGATAGGGACCAAGAGGCACCGAGTGTGTCTGGATGTACCTGACGAGGTGGTCCCTAAAGATGAAGAAGAGGAGTATGGGAAGAAAGCCAGACTAGGCCTCACCAGTCAGGGCACGGGAGCAGAGGAGTGCAAAGATACAGGGAACCTCACTGACCGTAAGGCTGTGCTTTTCTACCTCATCACTTCATTTCACAATTTACAACTTGTGCAATTATATGAAACCTCCACACAGATTATGTATGGTATGATACTTTTTTATGTTACCTCTGATTTTACTAATGTATCATGTCAGCGCCTCGGCTTGTGTACAAATCCCACCACCAAATGTTAAATTGTTTGAATCTAGGCCTCTTTTGTGTTTGTATTAGGGCAATTCCCCTGTAGCGGAATTTCACTGAGACTGTTAAAATTAGTCCTTGTGAATAGAGTTCTATGGTTTGTTAAACTTTGAAAGCAATGGTTTTTGTTTGGTATAAATTTTTTAAAGTGAAAAATCAGATTATTGTAGTTAATAGATCGGCATCACTGATCCTCAATGGGACTCTGATACTTGGAAATGCTATCTCCATTGCTTCTCCTTATACACATGTTTTGTATTTCAGTCACCTTGAGGGACCTCCCTAATGTAAAGACAGACCCAATGCAGGGCAACAGCAGCAGAAGCACTACTCCGCAAAAAGTCACCATCCCCTCCACCAGCAATCATGCGGTGGCCATTTTGGCTCAACCCCAGTCGCACAGAAACGGGCACCTTCCAGTAGTGGCTCCTCCAGCCAGGACTGGCCCCTCCACCCAGTCAATCAGAAAGCTAGGGGTGGCCAGCTTGCTCTTTCATAAGACCCAGAGCCCTAAGGAGGCCCTGCAGGTCCACAGCTACGCCCGTGAGAACCAGCAGCAGATTCACCACACCCACCTCCATGTGCACAGTTACGCCAGGGAACACCTGCCACGGCACCTCCAACCCCACCTCCAACTCAAGGCCAAGCCCCAGGCCCAAGTCAAGGCCGAGCAGCATGAGTCCCACGTCCCATCTACCAAAGGAGAGCAGAACCAGGCCGACGCACAGATTCCCTGTAAGGGAGAACCGGTTGAAACCAAAGCCCAGACCCAAGGCCTCGGTAAGTGGCGGCAGCATCCTGGCGAGGCCCAGGCTTGGGAGGAGAGGTCCGAAGCCAGGTCCCCTAGCAATCCAGTGCCTGTCCAGACCCAAGCACACACCAAGGCAGCCAAGAGGGTCGAGGCGGAGGTCCGAAGGGACAGGCGGAAGGTTTGTTTGCCCTCTTTCATTGCGTTATCTTTTTTGAAGTTATTACTGTTTGGTTATAAGTTAGTGTAGTTTGTGATGATAGTTGAGAGTGATATTAAGAGGTGAATATGTTAAAAATGAAAATGTGACATGGATGTTTCCACACTTTCCATACAGCAGAAAATTACATTTACATTTACATTTAAGTCATTTAGCAGACGCTCTTATCCAGAGCGACTTACAAGTACATACATTCATACTTTTTTGTACTGGCCCCCCGTGGGAATCGAACCCACAACCCTGGCGTTGCAAGCGCCATGCTCTACCAACTGAGCTACACGGGACTAAATGTAATTAGATGTGGATCGACACGAGCCAGCTGATGGCTACTCATCCTCTTCCCCTCTCTTTCCACAGCAATGTCTTTCCCCTGTGCAGGCGGAGGTAACTTTAATGAAGCAGACAAACGTACGTCCAAGTAAGCCGACGATCTTACGTCCAAGTAAGCTGACAAACTTAAGTCCAAGTAAGCAGACGGATTCAAGTTCAAGTAAGCAGACGGATTCAAGTTCAAGTAAGGAGACTGATTCCAGTCAGAGTAAGCAGACGGAATGCAAGGGCATGAAGAGCAAACCGCATCCTCTCCTCCGCAAGCTGTCCAAACAGCACCCACTACTCAGGCCCAGGGAAAGCTCCAGTGATGACGGTGAGTACCTGGATGTATTGCCGTCATGGACTTTTACAACAAGCAACCATTTGCAGGGCTCGATATTAACTCGGGGACAAGTAAACAAAATTGGCGGACAAGTTTAAAAAAAATGCACACATCACAATATCAGACAATTACTCCGATCAGAATTGGATAAGTGAGGCCAACATTTAAATAATATTTACATCTATTATTCATGTACATAAATACAAAAGCCTACATGTCAAAGTGTAGGTGATGCATATTGGCTACAGCCTTATGTCGAAACCGATGCTGACACGAGGTGCCAGAAAATGTAGCCAAACTTTATTGAGACTTTTAATTACAGAAATATAGGCTAAACGTCAGTCATGTTTGACAAATATAATGAAGGATACTTAACATTATCCACAGGCTTGATTCTGTTGACATGGTGTTTTCGGAAAGTATTCAGACCTATTAACTTTTTCCACATTTTGTTACGTTACAGCCTTATTCTAAAATGTATTAAATAGTTTCCCCCCTTATTAATCTACACACAATACCCCATAATGACAAAGCAAAAAACAGGTTTTTAGAAATAGGCTGAGTAACCAAAACTACAGGAGTAGCCTCTGTATAACATAGACCTTAAAGGGGCACTATACCACTTTAACCTCACATTCATTATACAGTAGACGTTGGAAGTTTACATACACCATAGCCAAATACATTTAAACTCAGTTTTCCACAAATCCTAGTAAAAATTCCCTGTCTTCGGTCAGTTAGGATCACCACTTCATTTAAAAAATGTGAAATGTCAGAATTATAGTAGAGAATGATTTATTTCATCACATTCCCAGTGGATCAGAAGTTTACATACACTCAATTAGTATTTTGTAGCATTGCCTTTAAACTGTTTCACTTGTGTCAAATGTTTTGGGTAGCCTTCCACAAGCTTGCCACAATAAGTTGGGTGAATTTTGGCACATTCCTCCTGACAGAGCTGGTGTAACTGAGTCAGGTTTGTAGGACCTCCTTGCTCGCACATGCTTTTTCAGTTCTGCCCACACATTTTCTATAGGATTGAGTTCAGGGCTTTGTGATGGCCACTCCAATACCTTGACTTTGTTGTCCTTAAGCCATTTGTTCAACAACTTTGGAAGTATGCTTGGGGTCATTGTCCATTTGGAAGACCCATTTGCGACCAAGCTTTAACTTCCTGACTGATGTCTTGAGATGATGCTTCAATATATCCACTTAATTTTCCTGCCTCATGACGACATCTATTTTGTAAAGTGCACCAGTCCCTCCTGCAGCAAAGCACCCCCACAACATGATGATGCCACCCGCGTGCTTCACGGTTGGGATGGTGTTTTTCGGCTTGCAAGCCTCCCCCTTTTTCCTCCAAACATAACGATGGTCATTATGGCCAAACAGTTCTATTTTTGTTACGTCAGGCTAGAGGACATTTCTCCAAAATTTACGATCTTTGTCCCCATGTGCAGTTGCAAACCGTAGTCTGGCTTTTTTATGGCAGTTTTGGAGCATTGGCTTCTTCCTTGCTGAGCTGCCTTTCAGGTTATGTCGATATAGGACTCGTTTTACTGTGGATATAGATACTTTTGTACCTATTTCCTGCAGCATCTTCACAAGGTCTTTTGCTGTTATTCTGTGATTGATTTGCACTTTTCTCACCAAAGTACGTTCATCTCTAGGAGACAGAACTTTGCGGTATGACGGCTGCGTGAGCGATATGACGGCTGCGTGGTCCCATGGTGTTTATACTTGCGTACTATTGTTTGTACAGATGAACGTGGTACCTTTTTAGGCGTTTGAAAATTGCTCCCAAGGATGAACCAGACTTGTGGAGGTCTACAATTTATTTTTTCTGAGGTCTTTGCTGATTTCTTTTGATTTTCCCATGATGTCAAGCAAAGAGGCACTGTTTGAAGGTAGGCCTTGAAATACATCCACAGGTACACCTCCAATTGACTCAAATGATATAAATTAGCCTAACTTCTAAAACCATTACAACAATTACAGTCAACTTAGTGTATGTAAACTTCCGACCCACTGGAATTGTGATACAGTGAATTATAAGTAAAATAATCTGTCTGTAAACAATTGTTGAAAAAATTACTTGTCATGCACAGAATGGTTACAGAACATTTTTTCCATATGACTTGAGCTTTTGGGCAAGTAAAAAATCTGTTCTACTTGTCGGAAGGATAAGTGGCAAAAAAAAACGAATCTCAAGCCCTGATTTCAACGCAAGTTCTGTACATATTCAGAGTGTTCGGAACAGAGCCCTGCTCTTTGTGTCTCCTTTCACTTAACCTCCCTCGTTCATCTTTCTCACTCTGTTTCTTTCTCTCTCCTTATTATTCTCTCCTACAGATGAGCTGTATGTGAATATGGAGGATGAACCAGAGGAGACGGAGGAGTGGGCCAAGCCCCTGGCCCAGCTGTGGCAGAGTAGACCCTACAACCCCCAGGCGGAGAGGGAATACAACAAACTCATGGGCCTGCAGGCCCCCTACTGCTCCATCTGCCTGCTTTTCCACACATATGACCAGGTAAGAACTCCATTGTCTTGCTCGAACTACAGTTCAGCTGTTGTAAGAACTCCGTTGTCTTGCTCGAACTACAGTTCAGCTGTTGTTCATAGGCACCCAAACAATGTTTTTATTTGACTGATAACGCAAAACATAATAATGAGGTCCAAAAAAATGTTGTTTTTTACCATTTTGATTTCCTGAAACCATTCAGCTAACAAGTCCCGGTCAGCGTAATAACAATCATATAAATGACTATTTAACCCTACTAATACGGGTCCCTTTTCCATCCTCTCCGACAGTCGGAGTCTAGCGGCAACCCCAGCTACACTCTAAAAGGCCGGCGAGGGGGCAGACAGAGGTCCAAGCCCCTGATCCCGGAGATGTGTTTCAGCACCACCAATGACAAAACCAACAACAGCAGCGACAGCGGCGTGGGCCAACTTTCCACCCCTCACCTGGAGGAGGACGGTACCAGCCTCCTGGTCAGCTGCTCCCAGTGCTTTGTCCGCGTTCACGCCAGTGAGTAATCCAGCTTCATTCACCATCACCATGTTTTACAGCCTGATAGATTGAGCATTTATTTCATTTGTAATTGATTGTAGTGTTGTAGGCTACGCTTTCAATGAATTCTAGTTCATTTACACCAGGTTCTTAGACAGCACGTTTTCCATTGATAACGAATGTTTTGCTCTTGCTGAATCCCAGTTAATTCATGCCAGCAGTCCGTTTAACACTACTGTTTAGTATGGGATGCCGTTTGGGTCTTTGCGTGTCAAAAAGGATAAATGTCAAGTGACATTTTTACGTCAAATAACAACGTTCTATTATACAAGGTCGTGTGGGCTGAATTTGCACGTGCAAGCCAGTTTTTATACATTTGGGGTATTTTAGATGACACCTAGCAAGAGAACTATAGCTACTGAAAACAGAATGTCGTTCCGCTATGTATTTGGGGGAAAACATTGTTTGCATCCATCAGCTAGCTAGCTTTTTTTTATGACAGCTGTCCCAGAGCTTGGGGAGGTTTGTCTGCGCTCGTGCGGCAGCGACAGGTGCGCTAGACACAACTTTACCGGCGTCATAGCTTACATATCGGTGAATTGCTGTGACATATGAAATACGAGTGATAGTGTAATCAATGTGTAATAACTACGTAAAAAAATGAATGTGACTACTTTAAAGTATGTGACGTTCAGTTGTATTCAGGTCCTGATTGGTCAACAAGCTTATTTGACGCGTCAAATATCTTTTTTGCCATGCTAAGATCCAAACGGCAAGCCATAGTTTAGAGGCCAGTGCACGTGTTCAATATGTTTGATGTAATCAATGATATGCCCTCAGGGAAAATCCAGTTAATTCCAGAGTTCAGAATTTACAATTACTAACAAGCATTCCAAAATCTACAGAAATAATAAACGATTAAACAATAATTTGCACTTTCGTCAATGGATTTACCATACTAATAAATGATGTGACAAGCCACCTCTTTTTAAATCGGAAAGTGGCCTCTAAATGTTTTTCCTGTCCCCCACAGGTTGCTATGGAGTTTCTGCAGACCAAGTGTCAGATGAGTGGATGTGTGCCCGCTGTGAGGCCAACGCTTTAACTGAGGTCAGTAGTACTGCAATCAAGTACAGCTGAAGCCGTATCACTAGCCCCACTACACGATCTTAGCACCTACTTTATACGCTAGCTCCGTACAGTATGATGCAGGGCTGGCTCCCTTGCGAAGGAGACCTTGCTAAAGTATGTTTAAAATAAATGTTAAATAAATACTGACAATTAGGTTGGATAGGAGATATGTTGTCGCTAAGCTCATATACATGAAACTCCTTCATAGATTCTAAGAACTAGACCTAAGCTAATTGAAGAAAGCTGACAACAAAGTATAGCATCAAATCACATTTAACTGGATGTTAACTCTTGCTCATACACATGCGAATCATTCATAGGTTGAACATCTATGCCTTGGAAAAAGAGAGGATCTATGTTTACAAGTCACTCTACTCCCTGACTGTATTAAGAAAAGAGTGTTAGGTTGAATGTAATTTCACAAATTTCTGAATAAGGTTCTGATATTTGGCACGTCACTCAGTTTCACCCTGGGATTACATGTGAACAGGCGCCAGAGTTGAAATGCACAGCATAATAACAAACCGTTACATCATTCCTTGTTTTGGGTAGAGCATGCCAAATCGAATTTCAGGGTACTCCCCCGGAGTTGTATTACATAGTGTGGCAGCCAGTCCACAGGGTGGCGCAGAGCCCCATCTACATTCTTTGGGGAGAACCCTGGATTTAACCTCATTAAATTTGCTGACCCCATGTTGGATAGTTCAATTCCTATCCAATATGGGGTCTCGCACGCCAAGTCATGAATCTTAGTATGGGTGTGTGGTTCTTGATTATTGGACTATTTAGCGAAACGTATTTCTGCCTCAGAATAAAAGTACTTGTCAAGCTGTGAAATATGTCCATTTTGGATGAAGTCCCAACTTGTTATAACCAAGCTTACCCGCTAGAGGGCAGTGTTTTTACATTCTGGCTTTTGTCTCTGTGTACCCAATGCATTTAAGCAAAGCCAGGAGCAGAATCGCTGATCTTAGTCACATGAGTAATTAGTTGGAATGTAAGGTGATTTTATAGGTCAGTGATTTTTGCGCAGTCCTGGCTGCAAGTTAGGCAATCTCAAACCCGCACAAATGACAGAAGGTCTCACTTATGTTCAAGTACTTGTCTCTGGCAACCCAAGAGTTAGCTTCCTGGGTCCATAAAAGTCACCCATTACAAGATAGTCTCTGCCAGGCAGCACAGCAAGGACTTTAAATAGCAGTACTCTGGCCAGCTTTGTTTGCAAAAGGATATTGCCATAGAGAACGTGGAGAAATTATTTTTATTTTTTTATTTTTAATAAAGAGTACATTCTTGTAATGACTTGAAGGAATTTAAGTCAGTAAGTAACTGGCTGGCACCACGTTGCATGAAATGGGGATGTTTTAATGAATCCCAAATAAACACAAGTGATATTTTTATTTATTTAACTAGGCAAGTCAGTTAAGAACAAATTATTATTTACAATGAAGGCCTACCCCGGCAAACACTAACCCGGACGACGCTGGGCAAATTGTGCCACCCTATTATCAGGCAAATTACTATGTAATAAAAATTTTACTATGACATTTTTCTATGTACTGTAAATACTAAGCAAAGGGCTATAAAATCATGTATAACCAAAATGTGATGTTTAACACTAGGTCAGTCATCTGTGTGTCTTTCTCTCCCTCAGGACTGCTGCCTGTGTTCACTGCGAGGGGGAGCTCTACAGAGAGCCAACAACGACAAGTGAGTAGTGCAGCGATTTGAGGAGCTACCCATTTAATGGAAGGCATCCAGGCTAAATGCATGTAGTTAAACACAACGCTACAACCACTCTAGTCTGCAGCCAGTGGTCTCACTTTACTCTACCCGCTGCAGCTAGGACACTTCAGTAAAGGTAAAAGGCAGGGAATGCCTGCAGACCAAGCTAGCTTTCACCTCTGTCTAGTCAAGTGTCTGGTCAATTAGTCTAAAGAAGGTCAGTTTTATTGCTTCTTTAATCAGTACAACAGTTTGCAAAATGGTTTTCTAATGATCGATTAGCCTTTTCAAACGATAAACTTGGATTAGCTAACACAACGTGCCATTGGAACACAGGAGTGATGGTTGCTGATAATGGGCATAAAAACTCATCCGTTTCCAGCTACAATAGTAATTTACAACATTAACGATGTGTACACTGTATTTCTGATCAATTTTATGTTATTTTAATGGACAACAAATGTGCTTTTCTTTCAAAAACAATGAAATTTCTAAGTGACCCCAAACCTTTGAACGGTAGTCTAGATAGAGTTATTAAAGTGAATATGCGTAGTTAATAACAGAGAGAAGCAGCAGTGTAAAAGGGGGGGCAATGCAAATAGTCTGGGTAGCCATTTGATTAGATGTTCAGGAGTCTTATGTCTTGGGGGTAGAAGCTGTTTAGATTTCTCTTGGACCTAGACTTGACGCTCCGGTACTGCTTGCCTTGTGGTAGCAAGCAGTGTATGACTAGGGTGGCTGGAGTCTTTGACAATTTTTAGGGCCTTCCTCTGACACCGCCTGGTATAGAGGTCCTGGATGGCAGCAAGCTTGGCCCCGGTGATGTACTGGGCTGTATGCACTACCCTCTGTAGTGTCTTGCGGTCGGAGGCCAAGCAGTTGCCTACCAGGCAGTGATGCAACCCGTCAGGATGTTCTCGATGGTGCAGCTGTAGAACCTTTTGAGGATCTGAGAACCCATTCAAAATCTTTTCAGTCTCCTGAGGGGGAATAGGTTTTGTCGTGCCCTCTTCACGACTGTATTGTTGTGCTTGGACCATGTTAGTTTGTTGGTGATGTGAATGCCAAGGCACTTGAAGCTCTCAATTTGCTCCACTACAGCCCCGTCGATGAGAATGGGGGCGTGCTCAGTTCTCCTTTTCCGGTAGTCCACAATCATCTCCTTTGTCTTGCTCACGTTGAGGTTGTTGTCCTGGCACCACACTGTCAGGTCTCTGACCTCCCTATAGGCTCTCTCGTCGTTGTCGGTGATCAGGCCTACCACTGTTGTGTCATCGGCCAACTTAATGATGGTGTTGGAGTTGTGCCTGGCTGTGCAGTCATGAGTGAACAGGGAGTACAGAAGGGGACTGAGCCCGCACCCTTGAGGGGCCCCCAGGTTGAGGATCAGTGTGGTGGATGTTGTTCCCTACCCTTACCACCTGGGGGCGGCCTGTCAGGAAGTCCAGGATCCATTTGCAGAGGGAGGTGTTTAGTCCCAGGGTCCTTAGCTTTGTGATGAGCTTTACGGGCACTATGGTGCTGAAAGCTGAGCTGTAGTCAATGAATAGCATTCTCACATAGGTGTTCCTTTTGTCCAGTTGGGAAGGGGCAATGTGGAGTGCAATAGAGATTGCATCATCTGTGGATCTGTTGGGGCAAATTGGAGTGGGTCTAGGGTTTCTGGGTCGGTTGTCATTTAGGCAGGTTACCTTAGTGTTCTTGGTCACAGGGACTATGGTGGTCTGCTTGAAACATGTTGGTATTACAGATTCAGACAGGGAGAGGTTGAAAATGTCAGTGAAGACACTTGCCAGTTGGTCAGCGCATGCTCGGAGTACACGTCCTGGTAATCCGTCTGGCCCTGCAGCCTTGTGAATGTTGACCTGTAAAAAGGTCTTACTCACATCGGCTGCGGAGAGCGTGATCAGACAGTCGTCCGGAACAGCTGATGCTCTCATTTCAGTGTTACTTGCATCGAAGCAAGCATAGAAGTAATTTAGCTCATCTGGTAGGCTCGTGTCACTGGGCAGTTCTTGGCTGTGCTTCCCTTTGTAGTCAGGAATAGTTTGCAAGCCCTGCCACATCCAACGAGTGTCAGAGCCGGTGTAATACGATTCGATCTTAATCCTGTATTAACGCTTTGCCTGTTTGATGGTTCGTCGGCGGGCATAGCGGGATTTCTTATAAGCTTCTGGGTTAGAGTCCCACTCCTTGAAAGCGGCAGCTCTACCCTTTATCTCAGTGCGGATGTTTCCTGTAATCCATGGCTTCTGGTTGGGGTATGTACGTACAGTCAATGTGGGGACGACGTCATTAATGCACTTATTGATAAAGCCAGTGACTGATGTAGTGTACTCCTCAATGCCATCGGAAGAATCCTGGAATATATTCCAGTCTGTGCTAGCAAAACAGTCCTGTAGCTTAGCATTAGCATGAGGGAGATGTCCTATATCTTGTAGCATTACAAGATCTAATATGAATTTTTTTTGTTGTCTAGGCTACATGTGACGCAAACGTTTTTGTATTTATACAAATTAATATGTTTAATGTAGCCGAGCCATACTGATAGTTATTAATAACGTTTCTACGTTGTCGTTTCCTTGAATGGTGGAATGAAGGCCCAGTAAAATTCCTCAGTGGATACTCTCCCCTGCTGTATCACACACATACTCTGTGTTTGATGTGCTCTCCTGTTTCCTGTGACACAGGTGGGTGCATGTGCTGTGTGCGCTTGCGGTCCTGGAGGCGCGCTTCGTGAACATCACCCACCGCAATCCCGTGGATCTCAGCTACATCCCTCTGGCCAGGTTCCAACTGGTGAGCTACCATTCCACCACAGCCACAGTCAAGACCACAACAGGACCCAAACATGGTCAAGGTTACTTCTACTTGACAGATGTGTATCAACTTCCTGTCCTTTCGGTTTCGGTGTTGAGTCACTTGACACAGTTTTTTTCAGCTGTTGAGAGATACTGAATTCAAGTTCCCTATAGACTGTCTGTTGTGAGTTTAGGACTACTTGTTTTCCTTATTATGAGCGTAGTACACTCTGTTCTTTCTGTTTTTCCCCCCAAGTGTTCTTCATTAGCCCAGCACCTATGTTTTTAAGGATGTACATATGACCACAAACTCTTACATTTTTCATACTAAAATCATACTTCCGCCATGTTGGAAGGTCAGTCTCTTTTTCATGGCTTTCACTTCTCACACTTCTCACTTCTCTGGTCCTGACCCCTTCTGTATGGTTCCTTTGTTTGTCCATGTTAGTCTACAGTGCGTCCTCTCTCTCGCCTCCTTTTGAAAAAGGTCAACGGTAATCGTAGAGAGCCGGCGAGGAGAGGGAACTTGAATGAAAGTATGCTTGTATGAAATGGCTCTCCTTCTCCACTCGTGCATCAAGCAAATTGGATTTACAGGGGTGTTGCCCCAAATAAATGTGTAAAGTGCTAAAAACAAATTTAGTTGTGCAAGACATTTTTATTGATCAAATGTTTTTAAACATAGGATAAACATAAGTATCCTCTATGAAAGATGTCTATCAAGGCGGGGAGGACTCTCTTCCGTTTGCCTACTAACTAATTGACATCTCTGACCACTTATCACAGAGGACGGGCTTTTGTCCAGATGAGAAAAGGCAATTTTCTAACTGGACTGGGAAGGACAGAAAATGTGGCACCTGGGAGTTTGAAACAGTGAGAAAGAAGACATTGTAATTTTCTCAATGCCCATATCTCCTTCCACCTCCCCTCTGTCCCCCCCACTTTGTCCCATTCTCCCTCTGACCCTCCTCTCACTTCTCTCTTTCTACTCCTCCGACTGCTGTTCCTCTTCTCCTTTTCCAACTCCCGCTGCTCCTTCTCTCCCTCCCTCTCCTCCATCTCCCTCCTCCCTATCCCCCCACCCGCAGAAGTGTTTCTACTGTAAGCGGCGGGTGAAGAGGGACGTGGGCTGTTGTGTGCAGTGTTCCCATGGCCGCTGCACCACCGCCGTCCACCCCACCTGCGCCCAGGCTGCTGGCCAGCTCATGCAGCCTGACGACTGGCCCTTCATCGTCCACGTCACCTGCTACAGGCACAAGACACCCGTCCTGCCGGAGGTAGCTATTACAGGGGAGGGGTTCATGTAGTGCAAACATATGATACACTTTTGGGGCATTACATATTTCTAGAGGGTTATATAAGAGTTTTCTAACTCTTAAAAAATATATATCTCATATCACAGCAATTATTCCTACCTCTGCATATTGAGTTTGTTGCCATTTTCTATTGCCTCCACAATCAAGTGCCTTCAGAAAGTATTCCTACCCCTTGACTTTTTCCACATTTTGTTACAGCCTGAATTTAAAATTGATTAAATTGAGAATTTGTCAGATGTATACACAATACCCCATAATATCAGTGGAATTATTTATTTAGACATTTTTAGAGTCAATAAGTATTCAACCCCTTTGTTATTGCAAGCCTAAATAAGTTCAGGAGTCCAAATTTGCTTAACAAGTCACATAATAGGTTGGATGGACTACAGTTATCTGTAAGTACAGATTCAACCACAAAGGCCAGGGAGGTTTTCCAATGCACCTATTGGTTGATGGGTAAAAAATAAAGCATACATCGAATGTCCGTTTGAGCATGGTAAATGTATAAATTACACTTTGGATGGTGTATCAATACACCAGTTAGAGGAAGGAAACCTCTCAGGGATTTCACCACGAGGCCAATGTGACTTTCAAACAGTTAGTTTAATAGATGTGAAAGGAGAGAACTGAGGATGGGTTAACAACATTGTAGTTAATCCACAACACTAACCTAAATGACAGAGTGAAAAGAAGGAAGCCAGTACAGAATACAAATATTCCAAAACATGCAACTTGTTTACAGTAAGTTACTAAATCGTTATGTTAGGGGCAAATCCAATTACCACTTCATATTTTCAAGCATGATGGGGGCTGCATCATGTTATGGGTATGCTTGTCATTGGCAAGGACTGTTTTTGGGGCTGATAAAAATAAATTAATATAGCTAAGCAAAGGCAAAATCATAGAGGGAAAACCTGGTTCAGTCTGCTTTCCAACAGACACTGGCAGACAAATTCACTTTTCAGCAGGACAATAACCTAAAAGACAAGGCCAAATATACACTAGAGTTGCTTACCAAGACAACACTGAATTTTGGCTTAATTTAGCTTAAATCTATTGCAAGACTTGAAAATGGCTGTCTAGTAATGATCAGCAACCAACTTGACAGAGCTTGAGGAATTATAAAAAGAAAAATGTGCAAATATCCTGCTCTCCGGGTGTGGAAAACTCTTATTGAAGACATACCCAAAAAGACTCACAGTTGTAATCGATGCCAACAGTGATTCTAACATCTGTGACTCTAGGATGTGAATACGTATGTAAATTAGGTGTTTCTGTATTTCATTTTCAATAAATGTGAAAATATTTTGGAAAAACATGTTTTGACTTCGTCGTTATGGGGTATTGTGTGTGTGTGTAGATGGGTGGAGGGGAAAAAAATATTTTGAATTCAGGCTGTAACACTATAAAATGTGGAATAAGTCAAGGGGTATGAATACTTTCTGAAGACACTATGTTGTTTGCACAGCAGACAATACCTGCAGCTTAGTTTTCAGTTTGAAACTAGACGAAACACACTTCCCTAATGAAATGCCCATCTAAATGATGTGCAACAACAACAAACTCCAAACCAGAGACCATGTGACCATATAGAAACATGATGTCCTATCCCTTACAGTGAGACCTAGAATGCCTGCAAGCAGGTACAGCCACTTTGACATGATGAAGAAAGAATTCTCTGACTCTTGGAACCTGTGTGTTTACACGCTTATTATTTGTCAGACACCTTATGTGAAGTGTTGCGAGCATTGCATGAGTAAGTCCAAACAAGTTTCAGATACAATCGGTGGCATACCCACATCTGGTCTGCAGTTTTTTTATTTGTGTGTGTGGGTTAGCCTGTCATTCATTCTCAGCTCAGGTAGAGTTCTATGGTTTCTTTACAGTCGTATAGCCTAGGCCATCGGTTTAATCGTCTATGCTCAGTGCTGTAACACAACACTGTATTCAATTCAGTACAACTTTATTTATCCCCTCGGGCCATTACAAAAGGTAAGTCAGGTTACAAATATTTATAGAGTATACAGAAAACACTTTCAGAATCCCATACGTTATACAGATATCACAATGTGTGTGTGTGTTCTGTATAAAAAGCTGTATCTCCGGACGGTTTATGTTTCTTTTATACTAATACTCCTGTAATTGGCGACGGTTGGAGCGAAGATCAACGCTTCAGCTCTGCTGGTTGTCTCTGTGCCTTTTGCTGCTCTGATGTAGTCAGTCAGTGCAGCGGGCTGAACCCAATTCCCCCCCCCCCCCCCCCCCCCAAGGGGCTGAAGGCACTCTGGCTTTTGTCGAAGCTCAGCCTCAGTGCTTTATTTCGCTAATCGGGCAAGATTTGGTTGTTGTAAAATAAGACATGAGTGCGGACACAGGACTGATGTTCAATGAAATGCAAATCAATGTTCTCTGAATGTTTTTTTCTTAACTGACGGCTCATGCATTTGAATACCTTTTGTTGAGTTAACTTAAAAAGATGTCTAACATGAAGAGAGAATTTCACCGCTACTGAAATTACTTTTACCTTCACATTTATTTATTCTTACATTTACATTTTAGTCATTTAGTAGACGCTCTTATCCAGAGCGACTTACAGTAGAGTGTATACATTTTATTACATTTTACATACTGAGACAAGGCCAAGTGTCTTAATCTTTAAGTGGAATAAACTATTTTCTTTATGGTGCTATGTTGAATGGTGTGATAATTGTAAATATTTGTTTTTAATCTCTTCGCTCAATATGGCAGCAAGATTTTTTTCTAAACAGTTAACCGGCTTATGCATTTTCTAGTTTTCAATATTTTAGCTGAGTTAACTTTAAAAGCAGAGCCATATATTTTGAAATTATATAATTTAAATATACAGCTCTGTTTTAAAAGTAGAAAACAGTTAAACAATAACAAAGCAGAGGCTTTTACGAGGCCACCTTCAGATGTATTTATGCTTGCCAGATGGCATATTCATTTTTTGGAAATATACAACGTGTCTTATCTTTATGGTCATCTGTTTATGGTGCTAGGGAAAGGGTGTGTGTGTGTGTCTTCCGCGTTTAACCAAATCCGTCTGAATCAGAAAGCTGCGGGGGGGGGCTGCCTTAATCCACATCTATGTCATCGGTGCCGGGGAGCAGTTTTTGTTGGGGGCTAATGGCCTTGCTATTTGGAGTGGGGTGTGTGATTTTATTTTTATTTTTATTGTCCTCTTACCTCCTAGCGCAATAAGGCGGCCATGCGAGAGCTAGAGGTGGGCCAGAATGTTATTTGTAAGCACAAAAATGGCCGCTACTACCAGTGTGAGGTGCTGGAGCTGACCATCGCCACCTTCTACGAGGTCGTCTTCGACGACGGCTCCTACAGCGACAACCTCTTCCCAGAGGACATTGAGGTGAGGAAGCATCACCTGTATCGTTGGTTGCTGGCATCATAAAATGCTATCTGGAGTAGAGGTCGACCGATTATGATTTTTCAACACCGATACCGATTATTGGAGGGCCTAAAAAAAAGCCGATACCAAATTATTATTTTTTTTTTTTTAAGATTTATTTGTAATAATGACAATTACAACAATACTGAATGAACACTTATTTTAACTTAATATAATACATCAATAAAATCAATTTAGCCTCAAATAAATAATGAAACATGTTCAATTTGGTTTAAATAATGCAAAAACAAAGTTTTGGAGAAGAAAGTAAAAGTGCAATATGTGCTATTTAAGAAAGCTAACGTTTAAATTCCTTGCTCAACATGAGAACATATGAAAGCTGGTTGTTCCTTTTAGCATGAGTCTTCAATATTCCCTGGTAAGAAGTTTTAGGTTGTAGTTATTGGAATTATAGGACTATTTATCTCTATACGATTTGTATTTCATATACCTTTGACTATTAGATGTTCTTATAGGCACTTTAGTATTGCCAGTGTAACAGTATAGCTTCCATCCCTCTCCTCGCCGCTACCTGGGCTCGAACCAGTAACACATCGACAACAGCCACCCTCGAAGCAGCGTTACCCATGCAGAGCAAGGAGAACAACTACTCCCAAGTCTCAGAGCTAGTGACGTTTGAAACGCTATTAGCACGCACCCCGCTAACTAGCTAGCCATTTCACATCAGTTACACCAGCCTAATCTCGGGAGTTGATGGGCTTGAATTCATAAACAGCAGAGATGCTGGCAAAACGCACAAAAGTGCTGTTTGAATGAATGCTTACGAGCATGCTGGTGCCCACCATCGCTCAGTCAGACTGCTCTATCAAATCATAGACTTAATTATAACATAACACAGAACTACGAGCCTTATGTCATTAATATGGTCGAATTCGGAAATTATCATCTTAAACAAAACATTTATTCTTTCAGTGAAATACGGAATCGTTCCGTATTTTATCTAACGGGTTGCATCCATCAGTCTAAATATTCCTGTTACATTGCACAACCTTCAATGTTATGTCATAATTACGTTAAATTCTGGCAAATTTAGTTCGCAATGAGCCAGGCGGCCCAAACTGTTGCATATACCCTGACTCTGCATACAATTTCACCTGGTTAATATTGCCTGCTAACCTGGATTTCTTTTAGCTAAATATGCAGGTTTAAAAATATATACGTCTGTGTATTGATTTTAAGAAAGGCATTGATGTTTATGGTTAGGTACACGTTGGAGCAACGACAGTCATTTTTCGCGAATGCGCACCACATCGATTATATGCAACGCAGGACACGCTAGATAAACTAGTAATATCATCAACCATGTGTAGTTAACTAGTGATTATGATTGATTGATAGTTTTTTATAAGATAAGTATAATGCTAGCTAGCAACTTACCTTGGCTTCTTACTGCATTCGCGTAACAGGCGGGGTCCTCGTGAGGCAGGTGGTTAGAGCGTTGGACTAGTTAACTGTAAGGTTGCAAGATTGAATCCCTGAGCTGCCAAGGTAAAAATCTGTCGTTCTGCCCCTGAACAAGCCAGTTAACCCACCGTTCCTAGACCGTCATTGAAAATAAGAATGTGTTCTTAACTGACTTGCCTAGTTAAATAAAGGTGTAAAAAAAACTGCAAAATCGGCGTCCAAAATTACTGATTTCCGATTGTTATGAAAACTTTAAATCGGCCTAATTAATCGGACATTCCGATTAATCGGTCGACGTCTAATCTGGAGGTGTTGACAAAGAGCAAAAGACAAATTTTTCGTTGTTCGCTGTAACAAATGGACTGTAAAGTTTTTTATTGAATAAAAAAATATATATATATATATATATATATATATATATATATATATATATATATATGCTCAACAAGCTGCAGTCGCCATGGCAACAAATGTGACACAGTTTCTACTGTAACTCTACCTTTCTCAATGTCATTGTATTACAATGAGGAGCCCTAATGCAGCAGTGCCAATAGATCAATCTGTTTTTATCAGTGCAAGCTGTGGGCTACTGTGGTATGGCAAAAACTGGTAGTATTAATCATAGAAATTCACCAATCCTAAAAAGTGGAAACAAATCAATCCATTTGGGCTGTTGGCTATATTGACATGCTTTAATGGTCCAGATAGGTATACTACAAAGCAGGATCATTGAGTTAGCCAGCTATCTTGCTTAAATGTTTTTGAAATATCATTTTTGAAATGGGCATGGTCTCATTGACTCAACAACTAAAACTCGTATCTATGTTTAGCTTTTCTTAACAAACCAGAAAATCAATAGTTATTTGGTTGTTCAGCAAAGTTAGCTAGCTGACTCATTGATCCTGCTTTTTAGTGTTACCCCTCTGGTGTATTTAACCAAATGACCTATATGATGAGCCTGTCTTATGGTTTGGTTTCAGAATCGGGACTGCGTGAAGCTGGGCCCGCCAACAGTGGGCGACGTAGTGCAGGTGCGCTGGACCGACAACCTGCTTTACGGGGCCAAGTTTGTCGCATCGCACTCCATCCCTATGTACCAGGTAATAGGGACCACATTAACTTGCCTCGCCTCAACAATGTTCATCAGATTTACAGGGTTTAAGGTTTTACAGGGAAAGCATGGGTTGTAATAAGGGTAGCAAGTATAGGTGTTCTAATAACACATCGAACACAGATGTGGTCCACAGTTTCAAGCTCTATAGCACGGCTCTCCAACCCTGTTGCTGTAGAGTTACGGTCCTGTAGGTTTTCACTCCAGCCCTAATCTAGCGCACCTGATTCTAATAATTGGCTGGTTGTTAAGCTGAATCAGGTTCGTTACAACTGGGGTTGGAGGGAAAACCTCAAGGAGGGTAGCTCTCCAGAAGCAGGGTTGTTTTCTTCTTTAATTTAAACATTTTGTTTATTCTTGCTACTCTTTTCACATACGAATTCACATATTTTACATGCACTTCATACAGAACACATGCATTAAAAAGAATGAAATTGTTGTGCGACGTCATCATTGTTTTGTGTGCTGACTCAGATGGAGTTTGAGGACGGGTCGTCGCTGTCTGCCAAGAGGGAAGAAGTCTACAGTCTAGACGAGGAGCTGCCCAAACGAGTCAAGTCCCGACTGGTGAGACGCGCCTCTCCCAATGTTCCTTTATACGAACTGATTTATATCAGATTAGGTCATATGAAATGAGATCACAAATCATCAATTTATCAAAGGAATATTGGATCCGGTCCATGTTTATAATACCCATCTACAGTACCAGTCAAAAGTTTGGACACACCTACTCATTCAAGGGTTTTTCTTTCTTTTTACTATTTTCTACATTGTAGAATAATAGAAGACATCCAAACTATGAAATAACACATATGGCATCATGTAGTAACCAAAAAAGTGCTAAACAAATCAAAATATTTACTTTAGATTCTTCAAAGTAGCCACCCTTTGCCTTGATGACAGCTTTGCACACTCTTGGTATTCTCTCAACCAGCTTCATGAGGAATGCTTTTCCAACAGTCTTAAAGGAGTTCCCAAATATGCTGAGCACTTGTTGGCTGCTTTTCCTTCACTCTGCGGTCCAACTCATCCCAAATAATTTCAATTGGGTTGAGGTCGGGTGATTGTGGAGGCCAGGTCATCTGATGCAGCACTCATCACTATCCTTGGTCAAATAGCTCTTACACAACCTGGAGGTGTGTTGGGTCATTGTCCTGTTGAAAAACAAATGATAGTCACACTTAAGCGCAAACCAGATGGGATGGCGTATCACTGCAGAATGCTGTGGTAGCCATGATGGTTAAGTGTGCCTTGAATTCTAAACAAATCAGACTGTGTCACCAGCAAAGAACCATCACACCTCCTCCATGCTTCACGGTGGGAACTCCACATGCAGAGATCATCCGTTCACCTACTCTGCGTCTCACAAAGACCAAAAACCTCAATTTTGGACTCATCATACAAAAGGACAGATTTCCATCTGTCTAAAGTCCATTGCTCATGTTTCTTGGCCCAAGCAAGTCTCTTCTTATTATTGTTGTCCTTTAGGCGTGGTTTCTTTGCAGCAATTCGGCCATGAAGGCCTGATTCACTCAGTCTCCTCGGAACAGTTTATGTTGATGTGTCTGTTGCTTGAACTCTGAACCATTTATTTGGGCTGCAATTTCTGAGGCTGGTAACTCTTATGAACTTATCCTTTGCAGCAGAGGTAACTCTGGTCTTCCTTTCCTGTGGCGGTACTCATGAGAGCCAGTTTCATCATAGTGCTTGATGGTTTTGCGACTGCACTTGAAGAAACTTTTTAAAAGTTATTGAAATTTTCCGTATTGACTGACCATGTCTTAAAGTAATGATGGACTTATTTGAGCTGTTCTTGCCATAATATGGACTTGGTCTTTTACCAAATAAGGATATCTTCTGTATACCATCCCTACCATGTCACAACACAACTGATTGGCTCAAACACATTAAGAAGGAAATAATCTGTGGAATTTAACTTTTTAACGAGGCACACCTTTTAATTGAAATGCATTCCAGGTGACTACCTCATGAAGCTGGTTGAGAGAATGCCAAGAGTGTTCAAAGCTGTCATCAAGGCAAAGGGTGGCTACTTTGAAGAATCTCAAATATATAATCTATTCTGATTTGTTTAACATTTTTTTGGGTTACTACATGATTCCATATGTGTTATTTCATAGTTGTGATGTCTTCACTATTATTCTACAATGTATAAAATGGCAAAAATAAAGGAAAACCCTGAAATGAGTAAGTGTGTCCAAACTTTTGACTGGTACTGTATGTAAATGTTTTTCTTCAATTCTATTTATGATACATTGATACTACCTTTTTAATGGTGCCACCTTAACTCATAGCTAAGCGGTCACTAACGTTCTCATGGCCTGTGTCTCTCACTCCTTCAGTCCAAGGCATCAGACATGCGCTTTGACGGGATCTTCACGGAGGAGGAGGTGAAGCAGGGCTCCAAAAGACAGCGAGTCATCAACTCCCGTTACAGAGAGGACTATATCGAGCCTCTCATATACAGAGCTATCATGGAATAACCCTCCTCTTTCTCTACTTCCTTATAAACTCACCAAACACCCAGAGAGTGGGGCATCTCTGGGCACCCACAGCCTTGACAAGTGGCTCCAACCCTGGGTACCAGTACGAACAAACTCTCCCATGTCCCCTGGGCATTTTTGTAAACCACGGCTGGGACTTTAAGGGAGTTTCTGCTCTTCATGAACCCCCCCCCCCCCCCACCCCTTATTTCTGTGAATGCTATCTTTATCCTCTTTTGCTGAAATAGTTCAATAAAATATACAAGTTGGAATTGGAACTACCCATTGAACCGGAACGGCAGGTTTTTATTTATATATATATATATATATATATTAGAACAATTTTTTTCTTCTAGATCTTGCGATGACTACCTGCTCAACTCTAGAATTTCATGTCTGCATTAACTCCTGCCCTCTTTGGACAATTTGTTTCTCCTCTGAACTTGAGGTGGCATTTTAATATCAAGCTTTACTCATCCAAAAGCATTAATTGGTCGACGAAAACAATGGTATTTCACAATGCAGGCCATTATTTAATCCGATTTTCAGTAACATGCTGTTGACTGATTTATTTTTAATCCCCAAACATGCTTTGCTTTATACTCTTTGCAATACATACATTCATGGACTTCATAGGAATGTGCAGGTTTGATAATGTCTACTGTGACAATAGGAAGATAGAAGTTAGTAGCCCAAGCCTTAAGTTCAAAGGGCAGTGTTTTCTTGTTAAGTTTAGCTTTACAACTTTAAAGCTTTGGATTTATTGCATTTTAATTTATGTAAGTGGTATGAGTTTGAGAATGCATCTGTTTGATACCACAGCTCACTGTGCTTACAATCTCCGAATATCCCCAAGATGTATTTATTTGTTATGATGATAGGTTTTTGGACGCAAGTTGGTTCTCGATTCTTGTTATTGTTTTTTTGTAAGCCATCCTGGGTTGCATTGGTAGTGTGTGTGTATATATGCCATAGAGAATGAACAAGAGCTTCCCTACATAGTTCCCATTATGGCGTCTTAGATTGCACCGGGAACACCATTGAGGCAATCTCCATTTTGAAGTAGTACATTTTCTTCACGATTGGCTAATCCCTCCTGATGACCTGGCTGGACATGACTCCAACAGGTTTACCAGGAGGAATCAGCCAATGAAGTTGGAAGTCCCACTCAGTTCAATACATTTTAGTGAGGCACATGCTAAAATGGCCTTGAGGCCTCTGTCATTCTCTATAGTATATGTCAACATGGGTCAACGTCCTGCTCCTGCAGCAAAAAGCACTTAATTCTCTCCCTAAAGTACCCATGGCATGTCTATTATTGCTTATGCAGGTGGCCGTTAAGTTCAGGTACATAACTGAGCGTGTGCAGAAAAGTTTGTGTTGGTCAATTACAGCCTAGGTGTATACTAGTTGGTTTGTGGTCCTATCACAACCAGTGAGAAAAAAACTTTCTGCAGTTATAGGAAAAATATATTTTCATATCATTAGAAGAATGTTCTTCCTCCTAATGCTTTGTCGAAGTTCCTTGTTGACATAAATCGTTACCATCTTTGGATAGTATTGTATATGTAGCTAATTTAAAGCTGTAAAGTCTATCTCAGGAGGACACACACCCCCCCCCCCCCTCCAGATCTTGAGCCGCACCGCTGATTTCCGTTTTGTTTCCATGGCTACTGTTTGAAGCGCTTGGATTGATTTGGTATGTACACGGGAAGCGTCAACTATGTGCATTACATTTCTAAACATCAACTGTTGCAGTAAAGACCGAACTGAGAAAAGCTCATTTCACGTCTCTTGTTTCCTGTCCCCTTCATACACTAATTTCAAACATCCTGTCAGACATAGTTCACTTGAGTAATATCCTATTGAAAGATATACACTCACCGGCCAGTTTATTACGTCTACCTGTCTATACTGAACAAAAATATATACACAACAATTTCAAAGATTTTACTGAGTTACAGTTCATAAGGAATTCAGTCAATTTAAATAAATGTGTTAGGCCCAAATCTATGGACTTACTCAGTCAAGGGTTTTTACTATTTTCTACATTGTCAAATAATATTGAAGACATCAAAACTATGAAATAGCACATGGAATCATGTAGTAGGCAACAAAAAAAGTGTTAAAAAATAGATGTTAGATTTCTTCAAAGTAGCCACCCTTTGCCTTGACAGCTTTGCACAACTCTTGGCACACTCTTGGCATTCTCTCAACCAGCTTCATGAGGTAGTCACCTGGAATACATTTCAATTAACCGGTGTGCCTTGTTAAAAGTTAATTTGTGGAATTTCTTTCCTTAATGCGTTTGAGCCAATCAGTTGTGTTGTGACATGGCATGGGTGGTATACAGAAGATAGCCCTATTTGGTAAAAGCCCTATTTGGTAAATGACCAAGTTCCCCCTAAAACAAAAAAAGATCAAGTCCATATTATGGCAAGAACTTGCTCAAATAAGCAAAAAGAAAGGACAGTCCATCATTACTTTAAGACATGAAGGTCAGTCAATCTGACTGCACTTGAAAGTTTCTTCAAGTGCAGTTGCAAAAACCATCAAGCGCTATGTTGAAACTTGCTGTTATGAGGAACGCCACAGGAAAGAAAGACCCAGAGTTACCTCTGCTGCGTGAATCAGGCCTTCATGGCCGAATTGCTGCAAAGAAACCACTACTAAAGGACAACAATAAGAAGACTTGCTTTGGCCAAAAAACATGAGTAATAGACATTAGACCCATGGAAATCTGTCCCAACCACAGTGTCTGTGTGAGACGCAGAGTAGGTGAACGGATGATCTTCGCATGTGTAGTTTCCACTGTGAAGCATGGAGGAGGAGGTGTGGGGATGCTTTGCTGGTGACACTGATTTATTTAGTAATCAAGGCACATTTAACCAGCATGGCTACCACAGCATTCTGCAGCGATATGCAATGCCATATGGTTTGTGCTTAGTGGGACTATCATTTGTTTTTCAACAGGACAATTACCCAACACACCTCCAGGTTGTGTAAGAGCTATTTTATCAAGAAGGAGAGTGATGGGGTGCTACATCAGATGTCCTGGCCTCCACAATCATATGACCTGAACCCAATTGAGATGGTTTGGGATGAATTGGACCACAGAGTGAAGGAAAAGCAGCCAACAAGTGCTCGGCATATGTGGGAACTCCTTCAAGACTGTTGGAAAAGCATTCCTCATGAAGCTGGTTGAGAGAATACCAAGAGTGTGCAAAGCTGTCATCAAGGCAAAGGGTGGCTACTTTGAAGAATCTAAAATAAATATTTTGATTTGTTTAGCACTTTTTTTGGTTACTACATGATGCCATATGTGTTATTTCATAGTTTGATGTCTTCTATTATTCTACAATGTAGAAAATAGTAAAAAGAAACAAAAACCCTTGAATGAGTAGGTGTGTCCAAACTTTTGACTGGTACTGTAAATGGGTATTATAAACATGGACCGGATCCAATATTCCTTTGATAAATTGATGATTTGTGATCTCATTTCATATGACCTAATCTGATATAAATCAGTTTGTATAAAGGAACATTGGGAGAGGCGCGTCTCACCATTCGGGACTTGACTCGTTTGGGCAGCTCCTCGTCTAGACTGTAGACTTCTTCCCTCTTGGCAGACAGCGACGACCCGGCAAAGGGTGGCTACTTTGAAGAATCTAAAATATATTTTGATTTGTTTAACACTTTTCTTTGCTTACTACATGATTCCATATGTGTTATTTCATAGTGTTGATGTCTTCACTATTATTCTACAATGTAGAAAATAATAAAAATAAAGAAATACCCTTGAATGAGTAGGTGTGTCCAAACTTTTGACTGTTACTGAATGTGGTACCGACGGTCATACACGCTCAATGTTGCTTTGGTCACTCATTTAGCCAATTCTAACAATTAATTGAACAGTAACTGAATGCCTCGATGCATGCTTTATATAGCAAGCCACGTGACTCACTGTGTAGGAGTGATCCATTTTCATGAACGGGGTAGTGTACGTAATAAACTGGCCGGTGAGTGTATATCAGAAGATATACACTCGGATCGTATCATTGCATGAGACGAGTGTTCCTCCAAAGATGGCTTGCCCAGTGCATGGCTGCCCACCCTGGCCCGAGGCTAAAGAGCCAGAGAAGCTGCCAACAGAATTACCAAGCACTGCCAATTAGGTCCCATGAGATAATTGCATATAAGAGCGTAATAAGAATAAAAGCATCCAAGGCCAAGCTGTGGACTCAATTGTTACCACTCTCTATCTCCTCTCTCCATGTCATTCACTCCGGTCACAGGCATTCCGGTGCCACCGTCATTCAGTCACTCAGAGAAGGCCACTTCATCCTTGCAGGACATAATTTGCCTAATAACAACCTTGAAAATGTTTTCATAAGCCAAAGAATTTGAAACAGTTATCATCTTGGGTGCAAGGATTATGGATTGCAACTGGTACTGAAACGGCATGGAGGGGAGACCGAGATTTCATAGTTGCTAGTGTTATTACAAGGACTGTGTTTGACTATGTTAATATGTCATATCAGCACAGTTTCTACTATACGAAAAGAAAGTTAATCAGAATAAAAAAATTTCCCTCTCATTGAAGATAACAGTTCTCTGGTTCTTCTCCTTGTCGGAAATCAAGACCAAAAATTCAGACATTTTCATCCCCAACTACAAGATTTTCAGACAAGATAGAACGGCCAAAGGGGGCGGTGTTGCAATCTACTGCAAAGATTGCCTGCCGAGTTCTGTTTTACTATCCAGGTCTGTTCCCAAACAATTTGAACTTCTACTTTTAAAAATCCACCTCTCTAAAAACAAGTCTCTCACCGTTGCCGCCTGCTATAGACCACCCTCTGCCCCCAGCTGTGCTCTGGACACCATATGTGAACTGATTTCCCCCCATCTATCTTCAGAGCTCGTGCTGCTAGGCGACCTAAATTGGAACATGCTTAACACCCCAGCCATCCTACAATCTAAGCTTGATGCCCTCAATCTCACACAAATTATCAATGAACCTACCAGGTACCACCCCAATTCCGTAAACACGGGCACCCTCATAGATATCATCCTAACCAACTTGCCCTCCAAATACACCTCTGCTGTTTTCAACCAAGATCTCAGCGATCACTGCCTCATTGCCTGCATCCGTAATGGGTCAGCGGTCAAACGACCTCCACTCATCACTATCAAACGCTCCCTGAAACACTTCAGCGAGCAGGCCTTTCTGATCGACCTGGCCGATGTTTCCTGGAAGGATATTGATCTCATCCCGTCAGTAGAGGATGCCTGGATATTTTTTTTAAATGCCTTCCTCACCATCTTGAATAAGCATGCCCCATTCAAGAAATTTAGAACCAGGAACAGATATAGCCCTTGGTTCTCTCCTGACCTGACTGCCCTTAACCAACAGAAAAACATCCTATGGCGTTCTGCATTAGCATCGAACAGCCCCCGTGATATGCAACTTTTCAGGGAAGCTAGAAACCAATATACACAGGCAGTTAGAAAAGCCAAGGCTAGCTTTTTCAAGCAGAAATTTGCTTCCTGCAACACAAATTCCAAAAAGTTCTGGGACACTGTAAAGTCCATGGAGAATAAGAACACCTCCTCCCAGCTTCCAACTGCACTGAAGATAGGAAATACTGTCACCACCGACAAATCCACTATAATTGAGAATTTCAATAAGCATTTTTCTACGGCTGGCCATGCTTTCCACCTGGCTGCCCCTACCCCGGTCAACAGCACTGCCCTCCCCTCTGCTACTCGCCCAAGCCTTCCCCATTTCTCTTTCTCCCAAATACAGTCAGCTGATGTTCTGAAAGAGCTGCAAAATCTGGACCCTTACAAATCAGCCGGGCTAGATAATCTGGACCCTTTCTTTCTAAAACTATCTGCTGAAATTGTTGCCACCCCTATTACTAGCCTTTTCAACCTCTCTTTCGTGTCGTCTGAGATTCCCAAAGATTGGAAAGCAGCTGCGGTTATCCCCCTCTTCAAAGGGGGGGACACTCTTGACCCTAACAGCTACAGACCTATATCTATCCTACCCTGCCTTTCTAAGGTCTTCGAAAGCCAAGTCAACAAACAGATTACCGACCATTTCGAATCCCACCATACCTTCTCCACTATGCAATCTGGTTTCAGAGCTGGCCATGGGTGCACCTCAGCCACGCTCAAGGTCATAAACGATATCTTAACCTCCATCGATAGGAAACAATACTGTGCATTCATTGACCTGGCCAAGGCTTTTGACTCTGTCAATCACCACATCCTCATCGGCAGACTCGACAGCCTTGGTTTCTCTAATGATTGCCTCGCCTGGTTCACCAACTACTTCTCTGATCGAGTTCAGTGTGTCAAATCAGAGGGTCTGTTGTCCGGGCCTCTGGCAGTCTCTATGGGGGTGCCACAGGGTTCAATTCTTGGACCGACTCTCTTCTCTGTATACATCAATGATGTCGCTCTTGCTGCTGGTGATTCTCTGATCCATCTCTACGCAGACGACACTATTCTGTATACTTCTGGCCCTTCTTTTGACACTGTGTTAACAACCCTCCAGGCGAGCTTCAATGCCATACAACTCTCCTTCCGTGGCCTCCATTTGCTCTTAAATACAAGTAAAACTAAATGCATGCTCTTCAACCGATCGCTGCCTGCACCTGCCCGCCTGTCCAACATCACTACTCTGGACGGCTCTGACTTAGAATATGTGGACAACTACAAATACCTAGGTGTCTGGTTAGACTGTAAACTCTCCTTCCAGACTCACATCAAACATCTCCAATCCAAAGTTAAATCTAGAATTGGCTTCCTATTCCGTAACAAAGCATCCTTCACTCATGCTGCCAAACATACCCTTGTAAAACTGACCATCCTACCAATCCTCGACTTCGGTGATGTCATTTACAAAATAGCCTCCAAAACCCTACTCAATAAATTGGATGCAGTCTATCACAGTGCCATCCGTTTTGTCACCAAAGCCCCATATACTACCCACCACTGCGACCTGTACACTCTCGTTGGCTGGCCCTCGCTTCATACTCGTCGTCAAACCCACTGGCTCCAGGTCATCTACAAGACCCTGCTAGGTAAAGTCCCCCCTTATCTCAGCTCGCTGGTCACCATAGCAGCACCTACCTGTAGCACGCGCTCCAGCAGGTATATCTCTCTGGTCACCCCCAAAACCAATTCTTCCTTTGGCCGCCTCTCCTTCCAGTTCTCTGCTGCCAATGACTGGAACGAACTACAAAAATCTCTGAAACTGGAAACACTTATCTCCCTCACTAGCTTTAAGCACCAGCTGTCAGAGCAGCTCATAGATTACTGCACCTGTACATAGCCCATCTATAATTTAGCCCAAACAACTACCTCTTTACCTACTGTATTTATTTATTTATTTATTTTGCTCCTTTGCACCCCATTATTTCTATCTCTACTTTTTTCTATCTCTACTATCTCTACTTTTTTTACTTTTTTTTACTTGCTATATTGTATTTACTTCGCCACCATGGCCTTTTTAAATATTTTTATTTATTTATATATATATTTTGTTTGCCTTCACCTCCCTTATCTCACCTCACTTGCTCATATTGTATATAGACTTATTTTTCACTGTATTATTGACTGTATGTTTGTTTTACTCCATGTGTAACTATGTGTTGTTGTATGTGTCGAACTGCTTTGCTTTATCTTGGCCAGGTCGCAATTGTAAATGAGAACGTGTTCTCAATTTGCCTACCTGGTTAAATAAAGGTGAAATAAAAATAAAAATAAAAAAATGTCTCAGAACATTGTGTTCTTTGAACAGGAAACTTAGGGTGCTATTTTCTGTGATGTTTCTTGTCTTCTTCGATGAGCAGTTTACTCTAGCTTTCTAGGCGTGTCAGCTGATATACTGTATGTATGACGCCACGGTGCCAGTAAAAGTATTAGGCAGCCATAGACTAACTATGGGTATGTAAAGGAAATGACTCAAACTCTGTGCAAGTGAGTGACAGACAATCTTCTACGGAAGTGGAATCGTTTTGTAATTGGTTCATTCAGTGTGTCATTATTCTACAGGCAGGGGATGCGATATGTAATAATCATTCATTATATACTGTACTGACTGCTGCCGCAACTTACATTGATTTATGTGCTGGGTCGACCTCTGAATGTTTCCCAGGTATTGTGTGTGTTCTACTCAGTTCTAGTTCTATCCTAGTAGTCCTGCCATGGTCCCATGCACCACACTTCCTGAGCTCACCACACTAGGCCATTGTGCTCTTCCTCCCCAAGCCTGATTCCGCTCCCCTCTACCACTGAAGCAGACCTGGCATGATGCAGCTACTTCAGGTCCAATTACCACCCACACCTTGATTCCTCACCCCTCTGTCTCTCTCTCTCTCCCCTCGCTCTTTCCCTCTCCATGCCACTGTCGAGAAAAACTAGCACTGAAAACCCAGGAAAGCAAACCTTTCATGAGATGTACAGGCACTGCATAAATGGCCTCAAAACCACAGAGGGAGTTCTGTCAGGTTTCTGTCTCTGTAGGGCAGAGAGAGACCTGCTGTGAGGACTATGTTCAGATGGCAGGGAGGGAGGCAGGCAGGTGGCTGGTTCATCGACTCTGCTCAGCTCTGCTTTTCTCCAGGAGACTGACAGAGAGCCACCTGCAGCCAGACTGGCTGATGAGCATCACCTTTGGGCCGGGGGCCCTCACTCCTCACCCCTCCCCCGGCCTTGGCGGAGGATCATATCAACATCTGCTGAAGGACGGGCAGAAATGCCAAGCCTTGAACTGTGCAGCTTTGTTTGCCTTTTCCATGTGTCTCTGCCAGATGGAGAAATGTGTGTGGTTATTACTTTAAGAAGGATTTAGTTATCATAAGATCACCTGCGTCTGAGAATTATAAAATGAGAGGAAAACCACAATATGTCCACATGAAAATACTTTTCGAAGTAAAAGTATATTGCCGTTTCAATTGATATCAAAAACCCCAAAGCTGTTGGATGACTTATGTTGTATTTCTTGAGCAAAATTTGTAATGACTTGGGCCTACTTAATACACTTTACATTTTAATACAATACATTTTAATTTAGGCATCATCCCAAAATAGGCATCATATTACATTGGAAAACTTTTCATTAAATATTGTTGCAATGAGGATATTAAGTGGGGCAACTTACTAAGTGTACGCTTCCTACTCATACTGTAGGCCATATGCATTTTTAGAGATCTTGTTAGTATTTTTGTGATTTTCTTTAGCTTTTTTCATTACTTCTTTTTGTCAAACCCACTGAATTACTCGATAGGTATCAATGTGCCTGTGTTATTCATTACACTGCTTACATTCAGTAATACTAACATAAACCAGTCATTGACGAAGCCATCGATCAAGGGAAAACATAATCCCTATTACCTTTAATGCCCAGTTTCCTGTTTCACAGACCACTCATTTTTATGATTTACAATAAATGCAATACACTGTTTTCTGAAGAAAAGGGTTTTAATCAAAGGAACTTTGCTCATAGCCAAGTATAACAAAGAAATCAGAGCCATATATAATGGTTTTGGTTGAAACCTCCATTGCCAGAGTCTCTCAATATTATGCTCTGGGGAAAAGCAAGTGGTTCATTAGGCTTGATTGTTCCTGTAGTTCCATTGTGATTGGCTACAAGAGGTCAGAGCGTGTGGGTGTGTTGGATAGCTTCACAATGAATAGGAGAGCCATACTGAGGTTATGAATTACCCAATGACAAACCAAGACCAAAACTAAGAATAATGTGATTTAATAAAGCTAATCTGAAAGTGTGGGAGATTGGTCATGGGGGCAAGACAATGGAGAATGTGTGAATTCTTACGAGAGGTGAAAGGGGAGAGAAGTCAATCAATCTATGTTCAACATAATCATCAGGACTATGTATATGTTGAAATTGCGTAGAAAATTCCACATAGAAATGTTTTTCATCCTATATTCAATTGGTTGGGTGAAATTACTGTATGTTGAATTTTAGATTTGATTAAACACATTTTATTTGACCTTGTTTCAATGTTGTGTCAACCTAAATAGAGGTACTGAATATTTAAATAAAATGTGAAACCACTGTCCGTGATTTCTGCCTAAACAGTGACTCCTACATAAGAGAGGTAATGCACTTCAGTGAGAACAAGTCTACCATCCAGATGCCTGCCTCTATGTACCTTGCTTAGCTTTGGAAAAGAAGCTGTGTTCTTTTTCAGCTGAGCTAACATGGCAACACATTAAAATATTGATCCGCTTCCGTACTCATTTGTGTAGACTACCTAAATAACTCTTCTACTTTTCTTGCACAAGCTGTATGTGAAAGTAAATTCAGAGTGAGGTTGGGTTTATGTTGGCTACATTGACATCTGATTTGCCCAACAAAGGACACCATCATTCCAGTGTAGAGATGTATACTATCATTCGTCCATGGTTGATTGGATCTTTGGAAGTTTAGAAGTAGTTACCATTATCCCTATAAATAGGATGCCAAATTCATGATATTAATAATACACTTCACCTTTGAATATTTAGCTTTGGATTTTGGATATTTGAATATACAGTATCACTCAAAAGTTTGGACACACCTACCTCATTCCAGGGTTTCTTTATTTTTACTATTTTCTACATTGTAGAATAATAGTCAAGACATCAAAAGTATGAAATAACTCACATGGAATCATGTAGTAACCAAAATATTGTTAAACAAATCAAAATATATTTCAGATTCTTCAATGTAGCCACCCATTGCCTTGATGACAGTTTTGCACACTCTTGGCATTCTCTCAACCAGCTTCACCTGGATTGGTTTTCTAACAGTGTTGAAGGAGTTCCCACATGTGCTGAGCACTTGTTGGCTGCTTTTCCTTCACTCTGCGGTCCAACTCATCCCAAATCATCTCAATTAGGGTTGAGGTCAGGTGATTGTTGAGGCCAGGTCATCTGATGCAGCACTCCATCACTCTCCTTCTTGGTCAAATAGCCCCTACACAGGCTGGAGGTGTGTTGGGTCATTGTCCTGTTGAAAAACAAATTATAGTCGCATTAAGCGCAAACCAGATAGGATGGCGTGTTGTTGCAGAATGCTGTGTAGCGATGCTGGTTAAGTGTGCCTTGAATTCTAAATAAATCACTGACAGTGTCACCAGCAAAACACCCCCACACCAGCACACCTCCTCCTCCATGCTTCACGATGGGAATCATGAAAGCGATGTGTTATTTCATAGTTGTGATGTCTTCACTATTATTCTACAATGTAGAAAATAGTAAAAATAAAGAAAAACCAAGCCTCCTGGGTGGCGCAGTGGTCTAAGGCACTGCATCGCAGTGCTAGTTGTGCCACCAGAGACTCTGGGTTCGAGCCCAGGCTCTGTCGCAGCCGGCCGCGACCGGGAGGTCCATGGGGCGATGCACAATTGGCATAGCGTCGTCCGGGTTAGGGAGGGTTTGGCCGGTAGGGGTATCCTTGTCTCATCGCGCACTAGCGACTCCTGTGACAGGCCGGGCGCAGTGCACGCTGACCAGGTCGCTAGGTGTATGGTGTTTCCTCCGACACATTGGTGCGGCTGGCTTCCTGGTTGGATGCGTTAAGAAGCAGTGCGGCTTGGTTGGGTTGTGTTTCGGAGGACGCATGGCTCTCGACCTTCGTCTCGCCCGAGCCCGAAACGGGACTTGTAGCGATGAGACAAGACAGTAACTACTAACATTTGGATACCACGAAAAAGGGGTTAAAAAGAAAGAAAAACCCTGGAATGAGTAAGTGTGTCCAAACCTTTGACTGGTATTGTTGTAAATGTATTTTTTCAATTGTATTTATGATACATTGATACTACCTTTTTAATGGTGCCACCTTAACTCATAGCTAAGCGGTCACTAACGTTCTCATGGCCTGTGTCTCTCACTCCTTCAGTCCAAGGCATCAGACATGCGCTTCGACGGGATCTTCACGGAGGAGGAGGTGAAGCAGGGCTCCAAAAGACAGCGAGTCATCAACTCCCGTTACAGAGAGGATTATATCGAGCCTCTCATATACAGAGCTATCATGGAATAACCCTCCTCTTTCTCTACTTCCTTATAAACTCACCAAACACCCAGAGAGTGGGGCATCTCTGGGCACCCACAGCCTTGACAAGTGGCTCCAACCCTGGGTACCAGTACGAACAAACTCTCCCATGTCCCTTGGACATTTTTGTATCCAACTGTGTTCAAACTTTTGACTGCTACTGTATATGTTAGTAATATGATCCTTAATCCCTCTTTTTTTCTCCTTACGCCCCATTTTCTATCCTTCCACTTACCCTCTCTCTCTTTTTGCCTCTTTCTCTCTGTCTCGACCTCTCTCACTTTCACTCTCTCTCACTTTCACTCTCTCTCTCACTCTCTCCCTCTCTTTCTCTTTCCCGTGTTCCCAAAGCTCTCCTTTATCTCAGAGGGGTATTAGTTGCTTGGGAGGCCTTGTGCCAATCACATGGTGGTCAGGTGGTAGAGCTCAGGTTACCTCATGCCTGTTAACAACTGATTTAGGATCAGCCCGAACCTACCTTTAACCATATTCAGCTACACCACAAAAGCAGCCATGGAACAATGGCTAAAGGTTTTAAGTAACCAGGCATGGTGATAGAGTGTGAGGCTGTAGACTCATACTTAAGTCTGTTTTCTGTGTCTCGTTTGTCTTGATCTTTGGCATTAGAGCAAGGGGACTGACTGAAGATAAGATGGGTTTCTCCATCCATGAGGCAATCCATACAGTATTGCTGTCCACTGTAGATTACAGACCCAAGACAACGTGGCTCAAGCAGATATGGTGTTTATTACAGCATATCTGCTGCAACCACAGGAGGTGTGGTCAGATCACTGGTGAATTGGTCAGATCACTGGTAACAATGTCTCCTCAAAGTTTGAAGAAAATGGAGTTGAAGAACAATAGAATTAGGAGAAACTACAAATTAAAACCTGGAGTGGTTTAGATTTTTGTTTTGTTTTTTGCTTTCATGATTTGACTCGGTTTTGGTTAGAATTTGCAAACTCAAAGAACTTCCCGATGATAATTGTATATTGTTAATGATTTCTAAGTGAGTTAGCAGTGGTTATCTTATTAGGAGGAACTTCTACATGCCTTGGTCACATCCTGATTAGTGACTTCCCTACACTCCGTTCTGATCTCAATTGTCTCACTTTGGCACTGAATACTGGCCATAACTCCTGCAGTTTAACCATGACCATTTTGCACAAAATTACCTGGGGAGGACTTTTGTACTGAAACGTCTTTATGCTACATGAAAATCAAATCTACACCAGTCATCCATCTCTTGATAAAAATCTACCTTGTGCTTTTGCTCATGCACATTTAGACTGCTGCCATAGCAACCACTGTCGATCAGCCAATGGGATGATTGGGTGTGGGGGCTTAGTGGACCAGTGTTATGGTGTGATTATCCTTCTGGCGCTCAGGTGAATTTAAGGTCAGCACAACCGGTGTGGCTTTTAGCCTCTGTGAGTAACTCAATTTGTCTCTCATTTCAGGTTAGTGGACTGTTGATGCTTTAGCTGAAATTCAATGAAACCTGTTTTAGGACCCTGTACTGAGGGAAAGTATGTTTATATAATGTTTTAACAAGGATTTACGTTTCAAGTAAAATCAATGTTAATTGGATGAAATTAACAAAACAAAAGTTATTCCAAAAGTGTATTTTCTCAGCGCAGTTAAAAAATAATTTGAGTTTCAGTGTGATGAAATTCCAATGACACATTGAGGATGGCAGCCTCAATTTCCTTATTGTCCACAGGCAAAAGTACAAGGAACACTGTATAAAGGGGTCGATTTACCGCTAGCAAATACATTGAATATGGAATGGGTCTTTTTGTTTCATCTTCTTGATTAGACTTCATTTAAAAGAGCACTCTTTCTTTTGAAGTGGATCGAGTTTGGCTGTAGCTAAGTTCAGTGACATTCACCCTACAAAGTGCTGCATTTGGAGGGATAGTTCCAAAACTACATCTTTCTTTCCTCACACTTTAAGTGTAGCACATGAGGATGTGTGAAACTTACTCCTCACCATAAAGTGTTGAATTGCTAGCTTTTCGGGTTGCGCTGACAGTTAAGACGCTTCAGGACGACGGTCACTTATCCTGGCAACGCGGAGGTCCTGGATTTGAGCCTTGTGTGAGCCGAATCAGGAGTAAGCGGTACTCGCTAAACAAGCAGTGTGAAGTCCTTTACAGTAGTGCCGTGACCCGGATCTACTGTTGCGCTCAGCTCAACACTGGGGTCGCTGTTAAGTGAGTTTGAGGGCATTCACACAGGTAGCCCGATTTTAATATTTTTTCCATTAATTGGTATTTTGACCAATCACATCAGATCTTTTTCAAAGCTGATCTGATTGGTCAAAATACCATTTAGTGAGAAAAAAACATCAGAATTGGGCTGTCTGTCTAAACGCAGCCTATGTGATTATTTAATAACAAATGTTGTCCTGGGGAAGATGCAGGTGTCTGAAATGTCTCTCTTCATTAGAATAAATTAGACATTGTGTGATTCAGCATGAATGCTCTAGTTACTCCAATGTTTGAAAGCATGCAGGTTGACTGATGATTTCATGTTTACCAAGGATGAGTAAAACAAAATCACGGTGAAAGTGGCATTAAGAGGCCGTGTTTACACAGGGAGAGTAATCTTTTGCCAATAGCTGGTCTTTCAACCAATCAGATCTTTTCCAATAATTTTGTTGTAATTGAATTGCCTGTGTAAATGCAGCCAGATAAAGCATGGTTTCCCAAACTCAGTCCTGTTTTTTGCCATAGCACCACACAGCTGATTCAAATAACCAACTCATTATCAAGCTTTGGTTATTGGAATCCGCTCTGTGGTGCTAGGGCAAAAAACTAAACGTTCACCCAGGACCGAGTTTGGGAGTGTGGGAAAAGCTGATATAAAGGATATAATTTAGAGGTACTCCCCATCACCAAGCTGTCATCAACCAGTATGCCAGACTCATCTCACACTTTAAAAAAAATATATATATTTTTTTTAACATAGATCAAGACTCTCAGATGCCCATCTGGCTGTGTGACACAATATCCACCTTTAGAGAATCGTCTCATTGAAACAGACATCAATGTCCTGCTAACAGTATAGCTTCCTCCATTGTCCCTGCCCCCATATCAAACTCAAACCACTGATTTTCTGCTCGCTAACACACGTAACCGCCCCCCCCCTTGACAACATACCAACCGTTTGAGCTGTCGGGAAATATCTAATTCGATAGCTCCATCGGCGACCATTTAAGCTAGCTGTGGAGTGAGTTTACAGTACATTCTTAACTCTGTTACATGTTTATAAGTGGTTTCTTCAATTTGAAAGAGAACTGGACAATAAGATCCTGGAATATGGTTACCAGAGTCCTGTTATTGCTTAACCATTAGACATTGTAAGTGCTGGACAGCGCCACTTTGCCATACATGTCTTTACTTTACTTTGTAATAGCTAACCCATTGGGCACAAACTGGTTGAATCAATGTTGTTTCAACTTAATTTGCCAATGTATTGCGACGTCTAATCTACGTAGAAAATACATTGGACTCGAAAAAAAGTCAGCGACTATAAAAACGGTTGTTTTGAGGGTGAAATTTCAACCACAGGATTATGTCATGGTCACCAAATTTCCACAAAGACATTTAAAAATCAATTTCATAGAGAGTGTTACAAATTGAACTATATTACAATGTCCCTATTACAGGCTATTCTAAAAAGTAAGCCTAAAGGCTAATTGAGAGTGAAATAATACATTGAAGGCCACTGATGATGCTCTCCCAAGATCATGTGATGAAGAGTAGGGTTAGGGAGCATGAAGCCTACAGGCCAGTTGTGGCATGAGTCATGAGTGTTGCCAGAGCATACATTCCCTAAAGCATAGTAAAGGGCAATATCTGCCTGCCACCAGAGAATACTTCCATGAGGGCAGTTCTGATATATGGACATGATGTTGGACATTTGAGTGCATGTGTGTTTTGGTATAAATACTTCATCCTCCCACTAATCTGGCTGGCCCTGATGGAAAACAGTGGCTGTCCGGATTGTGTTTCCTGGTTGATTCAATATGAATAGATCAACCAGATTCATGAGGAATGCTTTTCCAACAGTCTTAAAGGAGTTCCCACATATGCTGGCTGCAGAATGGATGCCTTTTTCATCCTAGCCCTGATCCCAATATAGGGATATTGCTCATTTAAAAACAATAGAAACAACCATGAATAAAAGTAATTATTGTAAAACATCCAATATGTAAAAGCCATTTAAAATGTGTATCAACAACTATTGTTTCAATTAACCCCAGAATTCAACTATAAATAGACAATACAATCGGCCTAAGGTTTCAAGCTCTGGTGGATTTAAAATGTAATGATGTGAACCAAATATCCACATTTTATGGAAATGTACCTTCTCCTTGGATAGTTACATCTGTGCCATTGACTTAATTAGTTATTGATATGTTGGATTCACGTCTCCATGTTACCAAAAATCTAGTTAGTTAAAGAATAGGACTAAATCAAATGTAAACTTCAATGGAGGTGATGGGGGCATGTGAGCATGTTATTTTCTTTTAAATTATAAAATCACCTGTAAGTAACATCAAACCAAATATGAAGTTGATTTTAATTTATTTCAGGTGATTTGCACATAATTGTTTTACACGTGTTCTCATGCCCCTACCACTTCCATTGAAAGTTAGCTGAAGTTTGTAGTGGCTGTTTAAAGAAGACTGAACCATGGATGACAGTTTATCTTGGCCTAAAGACTACTTTCAGGGTGAGGAACCATCTAACACCAAATTGTAAAATAGTGAACTACTCCTTTAAATGGTTGAAAGCCACAGTGATAGACATTTGTGTGAAAACTAAACAAAAAATCCGACATTGTTTTTTCATTGGAATTTGGTTGTGCTCTTTGATGGTTGAAAGCATAAAAAAATAACACATTGTAAATTCTAACTTCTGGCTGTCTTTTTGAGTGGGTGAATATAGGTTGTAATGTCATTGATCAACGTCTCAACGAAATATTATCCATTGAATTATCATTTTTTGGGGGGTATTTTTTTTAATATATGATTTTTTTACCCCTTCCAAATCCGTGATATGCAACTGGTAGTCCACGTTGAAATGACATGTGTGCACAGTGGGATGTGAGGAACATGCTGTTGAGCAAGATGGTTTGGAGAAAAAAGAACGGGGCGCGAGCGAGCGGTCGCGTGATTTAAAAAAAACATTTAGGGAGATTTTCTGAAGTCTGAACGTCTTCAATTCTGCTAAACTGAGTTCTCGGGATTAACATGATGATGGTCGGTGAAGGAGGGGGAATACGGTGGCGACCTCTTCGTTGTTTAAACTAGTCTAGCCTTTTCTCAACGGGCAAATCTGAAAAAGGAGAGGATAAGGTAACGACCAAAAACGAATCTGTTTTCTTGTAGCCAGCTCGATGTATTGGGGAGAAGGTCCTGTTTTTATACGATGTAGGACATAGGTGAATGTTAGCTAGTTAGCTAGCGTGTTTTTTTGAGACAACCGCTATCTTGCCTGGCTTCCAATCATTCTCGTTTGATGTCGCCTTGGTTAGCTAGCTAAGTGTTTAGCTAGGTAACGCACCTACCTAAGGTAATGTTTTTGTAAATGACTATCGTGTATACAGTTTGCAGTGGTGATTGCAATAGTTATATTCAATAACTAATTTAGGAACCTCACAAACCCAAGGCAATTTCACCACCGTTTATTTGATTTCACTGTGAAGCTAACGTTAGCTAACAAGTCAAGAGTTAGCTGAAGAAGTTAGCTATCCGTACTAATTTTCTTTTCTGTGGGTTTTGTGGGTGCCAACCCGACTGCTACTAGGGAAAAGTCATTTTATGTCCAACAAGCTGCCTACATAGTTTTTATTGAGAAACGGCTGCATTTCTGCATATAGAAATTGGGATTAATGGACCGTTATTTTCCTACGTGACGTTACGTGCTAGAACGTTAACCAGCTAGAACAAACCTGGGATGTAATCCTTAGCCAAACAGTTTCGCAACTAAAACTAGAGTTTCTATGCTGGGACACTTTCAGTTAGGTCCCTCCCGTTCTGTTTGCTTCCGTTTTAATACGTTTTTTGTAACAGAATCGGCGTAATGAATACGGACGGACTGGGACTAGAATTCGGCCCTGACATTTTATCCACTCCAGCCCACATCACTGCCTGCTCCGCACTGAAAACGGCAGTACTGTTTTCAGTACTCCAGCACCCTACACTTGTGAGGAGAAAGACATTTAAAAAAATGTTTTATGCAATTGGCGAACACATTGGGAGGAATCTTAGACCATTCCTCTATACACAATTTTTCCAGATTCTTAATATCCTAGCCTGCGTTTATGGACTGTCCTCTTCAATTCAAACCACAGGTTTTCAATGGCAGAGACTGAGATGGCAATTGCAAAATGTTGATTATGTGGTCAAGTAACCTTTTCTTTGTGGATTTTGATGTGTGCTTGGTTATTGTCTTGCTGGAAGATCTACTTGCGGCCAAGTGTCCACCTCCTGGCAGAGGCAACCAGGCTTTTGGCTAAAATGTCCTGGTACTATGGGGCTATTTTGCTTCCACTGGTCCTAGGGCCCTTGTTAAGGTCAATGGCATCATGAGCTTTACCTAGTACCAGAATATTTTAGCCAAATACCTGGTTGCCTCTGCCAGTAGGCGGACACTTGGCCGCAAGTGGGTCTTCCAGCAAGACCGTTACCCCAAGTACTAATCAGTCAACCATTTCTGTACCAGTGACTGGTGAGACATGGTACTCGTCCTGTTTTTTTACCAGCTGATGTTTAAAACCAATGCAATATGTAAAAACACCAACTCATCACTGTAACTGTACGTCTGCTCTAGCCATTTTGTTTGCCGCCTTGTTGTGCTGTCTTATCTGTCTCAGCACCTTCTCTCTGTTGTCACTGTTTTCTCTCTGCCAGTCTGCTTAAGCCTTATGTTCTAATAGCCAAGCTAACAACATAAGCTATATTGCAAATTAGTGCCTGTCATGTATTCCCCTGAATCAACAGCTACTGTATCCTAACAGCCTGGCCTCATAGCCATACAAAACATAATTTATGTATTTCTGATACCTACTAAAGGTTACTTAAGACAGACAAAGTAGGGAAGTTGGACGCACCAATATCATACCTCCCCTCTTAATGTAATGGTGAGAGGTTAGCATGTCTTGGGGGGTATAATATTTGTGCGTTTAACTTTCTCACATCATTCACGATTCATTGAGGATTATCCGTAATCATGGAAGCACCCACATTAATGTAGAAATGTTTAGAAGCGTTCTATTCTTATTTAAAAATTAAAGTTACTCCAAAATGACACTACATTATTTATCGTTAATTTCTATTGGGCACAAAATAATCTGAAACACAACCAAAACAAACAGCAAATGCATCCATGTTTGTAGTCAAACGCTTGAAGTAGTTATTGCGTGCTATGAATATAGGATCAAATACTTAACTTTTTACTACACTGAAAAAAAATATAAACGCAACATGCTTCAATTTCAAAGATTTTATGGAGTTAAATCATATAAGGAAATCAGTCACTCTAAATAGATGGGTTAGTCCCTAATTTAAAATAAATAAATTTATATTTAACCTTTTATCTAACTAGGTAAGTCAGTTAAGAACAAATTCTTATTTACAATGATGTCCAAACCTGGACGACGCTGGGCAAATTGTGCGCCACCCTATGGGACACCCAATCATGGCCGGATGTGATACAGCCTGATCTATGGCTTTCACATGACTGGGAATCCAGATTGCATTTTTTAAAAAGGTAGGGGTGTGGATCAGAAAAGTGGTCAGTATCTGGTGTGACCATAATTTGCCTCGCCTCATGCAGCTCGACACATCTCCTTCGCATAGAGTTGATCAGGCTGTTGATTGTGACCTGTGGAATGTTGTCCCACTCTTCAATGACTGTGCAAAGTTGCTGGATATTGGCAGGAACTGGAACACGCTGTCTTACACGTTGATCCAGAGCATCCCAAATGTGCTCAATGGGTGGACGTGTCTGACGAGTATGCAGGTCATTTTCATCTTCCAGGAATTGTGTACAGATCCTTGTGACATGGGGCTGTGCATTATCATGGTGAAACATGAGGTGATGGCTGCAGATGAATGGCATGACAATGGGCCCCAGGATCTTGTCACGGTATCTCTGTGCATTCAAATCAAAGTTTATTTGTCATGTGTGCCGAATACAACAGGTGTAGACCTTACAGTGAAATGCTTACTTACAGGCTCTAACCAATGGTGCGAAGAAAAAAAAAAAAAGGTATGTGTGTGTGTAGCTAAGTAAAGAAATAAAACAACAGTAAAAAGACATTTGAAAAAAAGAGTAGCAAGCTATATACAGACACCTGTTAGTCAGGCTTATTGAGGTAGTATGTACATGTAGGTATCGTTAAGGTCCTGGGCTGGTGTGGCTACACGTGGTCTGTGGTGAGGCCGGTTGGACCTACTGCCCAATTCTCTAAAACAACGTTGGAGCCGGCTTATGGTACAGAAATGAACATAACATTTTCTGGCAACAGCTCTGGTGGATTGCACAGTCCCTCAACTTACGACATCTGTGGCACTGTGTAGTGTGACACAACTCAACATTTTAGTGGTCTTTTATTGTCCCCAGCACAAGGTGCACCTGTGTAATGATAATGCTGTTTAATCAGCGGCTTGATATGTCACACCTGTCAGGTGGATGGATTATTTTGGGAAAGGAGAAATGCTCACTATCAGGGATGTGAACAAATTTGTGCACAGAATTTGAGAGAACTAAAAAAAATTCAGCTCAGGAAACATGGGACCAACACCTAATTAACATATTTTTCATCAAATTTTATTGGTCACATGCACGCACGTATTTTAGCACCTGTTTTTGTGGGTGTAGCGAATTGCTTATGTAGTTTGATTGTTAGTTCTCAGATTCTATTAAATACACTGCTCAAAAAAATAAAGGGAACACTTAAACAACACAATGTAACTCCAAGTCAATCACACTTCTGTGAAATCAAACTGTCCACTTAGGAAGCAACACTGATTGACAATAAATTTCACATGCTGTTGTGCAAATGGAATAGACAAAAGGTGGAAATTATAGGCAATTAGCAAGACACCCCCAAAAAAGGAGTGATTCTGCAGATGGTGACCACAGACCACTTCTCAGTTCCTATGCTTCCTGGCTGATGTTTTGGTCACTTTTGAATGCTGGCGGTGCTCTCACTCTAGTGGTAGCATGAGACGGAGTCTACAACCCACACAAGTGGCTCAGGTAGTGCAGTTCATCCAGGATGGCACATCAATGCGAGCTGTGGCAAAAAGGTTTGCTGTGTCTGTCAGCGTAGTGTCCAGAGCATGGAGGCGCTACCAGGAGACAGGCCAGTACATCAGTAGACGTGGAGGAGGCCGTAGGAGGGCAACAACCCAGCAGCAGGACCGCTACCTCCGCCTTTGTGCAAGGAGGTGCACTGCCGGCGCCCTGCAAAATGACCTCCAGCAGGCCACATAGAGCTCTCGTTTGGATTTTCCGCCGAAGTGATACGTCTTCCATATGAGATTCAGAAGATCGTACACGACAGACACCTTTTGGCTCTTTCTTCTGAATGGTCAGTATTGCCAGCTCTAGCCTGTGAAGTATTGTTTAACATTCTCTGCTAACCAATAAAACTAAATCATAGAGAGGTTTGTAACAAATAAATTGTGGCATACAGTGGATCGGGATTATATGCCCCCCTGCCTCTCTGCAGGTGGGCAATCACTCCCCCACGGTGGCCCATGTTCACTGAGGCAACATCTACCCCGAAGGAGATGGACTTCTTCATCCATGACCCTCCGTCCTCCTCTGGGAAAACAGTATGAAATGTGGCCTTGGTGGCATCCAAAACACCTCGAATGACAACACAAACAATTATACAAAAGTATTTCTGACAAACTAAATTCTATCCGTTACGAATAATGATTAAACTTGACACAATAATGAAGCCTATAAAGAGAAACAACTTACCAATGGCATGGGAGTGCTCAAGGGTCTGTTGTCCCACCAGGAGATTGACTGGCTTCCCATCCTCCAACAAGCGCACATAGACACTCGCATTTGGTGTTGGGTATATCAGTGTCTATTAGAATGACAAGATACTTTGCGGCTTTCAGCTTCGTTGACAGGCTCTCTCATTATGTCAGCAATTTGACCGATCATCTCCGCACATCTTACATCATTGTCGTATGTGGGATTAATGTCAACTCCATTTTTGTGGTGGAGTCTAAGCGGCCCAAATTTGACGAAAGGTTCATCTTTCGAATTGAAGTATGCAATGTATATCTTTATTTTCAGCTGCCTCCTCTTCTCCTCCTCAGATAGCAGCACTTGCCTCCCCATGCTGCTGACACCGTGCTTGATGGTTTCTCCTTTCTCAACAGGTACAGATCTCTGTACTGGATATGCCGCTGCGAGATGTTAGCATAGCGAAAGATATCTCTTTTCAGATGCGGGTTTCCTGACACGAAGGACGAGTTGCCCGCTTGTTTCTGCCCTCTACAATATTTGCAGAACATGATGTTTTCGAACTTTAGCCATGGGAACATTTTGAGCCAATTCGCATTGAATCTATATGTTCTCCCTCCGCCGGCTACAGTGGACATTGAAGTGACAGCAGGGGTCACCGTAGCTTCGCCAACGTTGTTTTCAGCAGCTTCGCCAACGTTGTTTTCAGCAGCTTCGCCAACGTTGTTTTCAGCAGCTTCGCCAACGTTGTTCTCAGCAGCTTCGCCAACGTTGTTCTCAGCAGCTTCGCCAACGTTGTTCTCAGCAGCTTCGCCAACGTTGTTCTCAGCAGCTTCGCCAACGTTGTTCTCAGCAGCTTCGCCAACGTTGTTCTCAGCAGCTTCGCCAACGTTGTTCTCAGCAGCTTCGCCAACGTTGTTCTCAGCAGCTTCGCCAACGTTGTTCTCAGCAGCTTCGCCAACGTTGTTCTCAGCAGCTTCGCCAATGTTAGCCGCCATGTCAACGTTAGCCGCCTCAGGTAAACCTTGTGAAGAGGCTTCATTAGTTTAACCTTGCGAATCCCCCTCGTCGGATTCTCTTTAAAATAAAATTGGCTTAATTTTTAGCGATGTCTGCACGTTAATTTATAGCCTATATTGATACTTTTTTTCCAGTGTTCACCTTTCTCTCACTCTGACTGGACTGCGTCATCACAGAAAACTCTACTGTGGTTGGCGCATGCCACTTGTGGAATGTGGGACTTGTAGTTTTTAAACAATTAGCAGCGGGGGAAAAATTGATTACGGTAGGTTGTAATCTTTACTCGCACACTGTGCTCGTAAATTATTTTTCTGGTTCGCACATATCTATTTTTAGGGGCAAATGTGAGTGAAATACTCGCACTGTAGAGCCCTGTTAACTGTGGGACCTTTATATAAACGTGTGTCTTTCCAAATCATATCTTTTTGGTATTTCGGTTTTCGCTTTGTCATTATGGGGTATTGTGTGTAGATTGATAATGTTTTAAAATCAATTTTTAAATAAGGCTGTAACGTAACAATGTGGAGAAAGTGAAGGGGTCTGAGTACTTTCCGAATGGATTGTATATAGTTGATTTTGTTAAAACATTGTTTATATGAAAAAGTAACTTGAAATGTGTTTCTACCAATCGATTGGTCGAAAGAACAGACAACTTTTGGTCAACCAATATTTATTTTGTTGTCGGGGACAGCCCTAGTATACATATTCCGGTCTCTGACATTGCTCGTTCTGATATTTCTTAATTTCCTTACTTGTTTATTTTTCTGGATTGTGTTTTTTATTGCTAGGTTACTGCACTGTTGAAGCTAGAAGCACAAAGATGGCGCTGCACCTGCGATAACATCTGCAAATGTCTGTACTCGACCAATAAACTTTGATTTGACATGAAATCCGTCGAAACACCTCAAAGCGAGACCTGGTGTCATCGGATCATTTTTCTGATCAGCAAAAAAACAAAAAGGGAGACAAATATAGCTTTGCTTTCCATTTATTACTTAAAGAACACTTACAGCAAGGAACTTTTCAATGAATCTTAAATATTGAATTCTCAATTGTTAAAGTGCAATATGAGGCATGATACCTTCTTCCTTTGAACAATAGTGAATGAAAAAATATGCTGTGTCCACATAGAAAAAAGCAGACCTGAGCTTATAACTTCAAATTATTTTTCAGAAAGATGTCTACATTGTCTGGGGAAAGGGTAGACCTCTTTGCAGTCACTATGTCCCCTGCCGTGGAGAACACCCTCTCGCTAGGAATTGAAGTGCCAGGCACAGCCAGGTAGTGCCTTGCCATCATGGCAATGTGAGGGTATTTGCACTCATTGCTTTTCCACCATGCCAGTGGATCAACATCCACTGGCATGCCTCTTGCTGCCTTGTAGGATGCCACCACCTCTTTGATGGTGTTGGCAAACGTCTTGTCTGTGTCCTTGCTCGCAAAGCTCTCCCCGAAAGCTCCTTCATGGCTGAATTATTTTGTGGAGGAGATGCCTCTGAGTCTGCTCCTGTCGGCTCAGTGGCTTGACCCTGCAGAAAGAAATGATCTATTAAACTATTTTCATAGAGCTATAATTGTGGCAATAATATTTAATAAAAGCCATTATTATTCCATATCAAAAATGGATGATTCTAATAGCAATAGCATAGACTAAGATTAGACTGCAGTATGTTCATTATTTAAGTAATTCAGTCTTATTTTTTATATTGTTTTGCCTCTTCAATGCCCACAATCTCAGTGGTGAGATCACTGTATGTCCTCCGGCGTAGGGCAGGGTCTAGGTGAGACAGGGACTTGGACCTTGGATCCAGTGCAGTAGATCTATGAAGGTAGTCCTGTACATTAGGGGGGTATCTGAGGTTCATGTCCTCCCTAATGGCAGCCCTGACATCTCTAGTGATGGTGCTGTCTTCCTCACTTGGGGCCATGGATTGTAGAATCCTTGTTTTCATTGGTAGGATCATGGACACAGAGTTTCACACAGTTTCAGTGCTCAATAGGGTTGTAACTGTTTTGAGGGGTTTGAGCACCTGGAGGACCTCCTCTGCCACTTTCACGTTATCATCAGACAAGGTGCCGATTTTGTGTGCGTGTGTGTGTGTGTATATATATACAGACAGACAGACTAATCCCTGGGGGGAGAAAAATTATATATATTTTTTTCAAAAACTAAAAAGTACTTCTCCCCCCAGGGATTAGTTTGTCAGTGCAGAGTATACAGATTGCTCCTGCTTAAGATGGCGCTCCAACATGTCATAAGTGGAGTTCCATCTTGTTGTGACATGGTGTATGAGCTTGTGGGTCGGTAGCTGTAGCATTTCCTGCTTGGTCGTAAGCACATGAGCAGCTGTTGTGCTTCGGTGGAAACCCCCCCCCACCTTCCTGATCCTCCCAAGGAGGCGGTCCATCTGATTCACCTAGATTCCTCTTTGGCATGCTAAATTGATCACATGTGCAAAGCAAGCCATCTGTGGCCCCAGTCCAGCCTCTATCACTGCATTTACTTGGTTCTTGGCATTATCTGTGGTGGTTGGGATATTGCTATTGGGCCTCTCTAGTGTTCACTCTGCTACTGCTAGCAGTACCTGCGCCAGATTTGTGCCTGTGTGACTCTCGTAGAGGGGGCGTGTCTGTAGCACCGAACTTCGCATCTCCCACTCTTCTGTGGTGTAGTGAACAGTCACGTAGCTTTCCATTGCCCTCGAGGTCCAGCCGTCTGTGGTGAGGGCAACAGAGGATGCCTTAGATAATTTGTCATCAATTTAGATTTTTTCCTGTTCATAATGATCTGGCACCATCTTCATACTGGAGTGGGTGCGCCAGGGGATTTCGTAGCGTGGCTCAAGCACTTTCACCATATGTTTAAACTCTTTGTTTTCCACAACAGAGTATGTCTGCAGCGATAAACATCCCAATAGATTTGGTGACGGCTTTAGCCCGGTCTGATTCTGCAGCAAAGGGCTGCTTAAATGCCGCGGTGAGAAGTTGGCTCCCGCACTGACACACCAGGGTGATGATGCTTTAATTGTGTGGTCATGCTCGATGTATTTCCATGATCCTTACGGCTTTCTTGTGGCACAATGCTTACACACCGTAGTGGTGTTGTCTACCACCCTTCTTCCATATTTGACAGGAAAGCCAAAATGCTCCCATACATGAGACTTAAATGAAGCGGGAGGCTTTTCCACTTCTTCAGCTCCTCCGCTAGCCATGCTATCACCGCTCTTTATGTTTTCTTTTCTTTTTGCAAGGCGAGCATCCAGGATTGATTCAAAATGCCCCGTTCAAGTGAACAGGACACACAACTGCTTTAAAAACAAAAAACAAATCAACCTTCCGGCTTCAGAGTAAATACAGCACTCATCTGTCTTGTCTTTATTTTTTCACTGTAACTCTGCATCGATTTAGGGAATTATTACTTTAAAAAGTAACAGCGGCAGTTAAACGATTTCACACTACGATGGTTAAACTTTGCAATTGATCCGCGGTTCACATGCGTGCTGAACGGTGGGGGGTAATCCGTACGGATCACAGATCAACCACTGTCCGTTACACCACTAGTTGTCAGCCAACCCCTCTAAGAGCAGCACATCAGTGTTTCCTCTAGGATGTTGGCAAGAGTTTTATGTAGAACGACTGCGAGGTCCTTCTGGTGACTTTTTAAATGAACATTCTACTTCAAAGTGCATGACAATTAATTATGTTGACACCATCTGAAATATAACTAATGGGCAACTTTGTTAAAGAAAGGCCCCTGAACTCTGTATTTTCTGAACTATGCAATGATATGGGCAGCAACCATGTGAGGCTTTTTCAACATACAGAAGTGTGCTGGTTATCAAGGGGCGAAGTATTGACATGTTTTTTCTAAATTGAGAGACGAGCTTAAAGTTTTCTTTTACTGACCATAATTTTCACTTGTCTGACCGCTTGCATGATGAGTTTCTCACACGCTTGGCCTATCTGGGTGATGTTTTTTCTCGCCTGAATGACCTGAATCTAGTATTACAGGGACTCTCCGCAACTATATTCAATGTGTGGGACAAAATTGAGGCTATGATTAAGAAGTTGGAGCTCTTCTCTGTCTGCATTAACAAGGACAACACAGGTCTTTCCATCATTGTATGATTTTTTTTGTGTGCAAATGAACTCAAGCTTAAGGATAATGTCAAATGTGATATAGCGAAGCACCTGAGTCATTTGGGTGCGCAATTATCCAGGTACTTTCCCGAAACGGATGACACAAACAACTGGATTCATTATCCCTTTCATGCCCTGCCTCCAGTCCACTTACTGATATCTGAACAAGAGAGCCTCATCGAAATTGCAACAAGCGGTTCTGTGAAAATGGAATTTAAATCAGAAGCCACTGCCAGATTTCTGGATTGGGCTGCACTCAGGGTATCCTGCCTTGGCAAATCGAGCTGTTAAGACACTGATGCCCTTTGCAACCACGTACCTATGTGAGTGGATTCTCAGCCCTCACTAGCATAAACTCAATACAGGCACAGACTGTGTGTGGAAAATGATTTAAGGCTTACACGGAACCCAAACCGGCTGCGCGCGTGCGCCATCGTGCATAAATGTATTTTGTCCCCCTACACCAAACGCGATCACGACACGCAGGTTAAAATATCAAGTGTACTGCTTTGACTTGACTGTTTGTCTTTGACACACGCTTTTGTGTTGTTTCTCAGTCACGTTACACCGTTTTATTGGATGTAATCTTTCTATGATTAGTCCTGTCACAGGCGTAGAATCTTCAAGTCCTATAGTATGCCTTTGCTTTTAACCCCTCGTCATCTGTTTGTTTTTCAGCTCCTCCTTCGCTTTTCTAGTGGTCCCTGTAAAGAGAAGTAATGTAATCATATTTCAACACTAATTCAGCTCAGTGAAGTTGCCTTGCTCCGCAGTTTTTTTGAAGACTAGTGTTTGCACAAGCCCTTAGCTGTTCTGTGAGAGAGAAAGAAGGAAAGTGAAATGGAATTTGAATTGTGGCTCAGTTTTACATTTCACGCCCACAATCCAAGCTGTGTAATGTGTTTCGACAGGTTCTGTGAGTGATAAAAGTCAACAAAGATTATTGGAATTTGCAGGTGAGGCAAAATTTACATTGCTGGATTAGATTTTTTTAACATTAGGGGCCGTGTTAATTTGGACATGGCACAGTATATTGTAGAAGATATTAAAGGAATGGTTTCATTATCCAGATCCAGCCACTATTTCTTCGGTGCTGCGCTCAGATCTCAGGGCATAGTGGCTTTTCCTTTTGTCTCAGTGGAAACAAGGAAACCGATAGTAGAGGAAGCCAGTTGGATAATATTACCTCAGTTATGGAGAGAATGAGACGTTTTTTTAATTTCCCAAAACATAAAAAATGTCTCCTCACAAGACTATACTGTATGATTAGCCTAGTTTGAGTGTTGGCTCAGCATAAAATCCTTCTTTAACTACACAGTGTTGACCACTTTCAACCATTGCAGTTTCTTAAGTAGCTGACAAGCAGGGTGTGCTTTACCTGTTAAAACAGACTTCTTTATCTTCCCCCTCCCCATGAGCACTGATCTTAGCATAATGGAAAAGTGAAACTAATAGCACTTATTGGTGATCCACCTTATTGCATTAACACCGCATTGGGTAGTCTTAGATCGCTCTCTAAAGAGCGTGAAGGGTTGTCCCGAGGATTTTTTTAACAAGGTTGTGGCGACACTAAGTACAACCGAGGGGAGCAGAGATATTTGCGTGTTTGAACATCTGTAACTGCCATTTTCTGAAATCTAGAGCAAAAAAATTATATTTAAAAATATATATATAAAAAAAACAAGAGTAGATTGGGTAAGGTTTGACATGGCCTAAGCCAGGGATCATCATTTATTTGTATTATTTTTCATGAGTGGATGGTGGGGAGCCGGAACAATTTGTACTGCAAATTGACTGCAAGAAGCCTGGACAGATATAATGTTTGACTCAAACGTAATCATTTTAAACCTTGCTTACCTTTTTTGTATATGATCACGTGTCTCTTTATTTTGTATGGGAATACTTGTACAGATTTCCAGAATGTAAAATCAATTGGAGCTGATATCCTGGTGTCTTTTATGTCCAACAATGAAAATGCTACATTTGTTTGTTGCTCAGAACTTGGGGGGATGGGGGCAAATAAAACACACCAGTTGGGGAACCCTGGCCTATGCCATTTCTCACAGCCAGACAGCCTATTTGCACACAACACTGACTCCTTCATCCTCAACTCCATTTCCTCCTCTGCATCTGTCCTGTAGGTGATGTGCCATGTGAATGACGTGAGAACCACCATGAAGCCCTCACACAAGCTGCTGTTCGTCCTGTGCCCCATGCTGGTCGTGGGCTTCATCTACTACTCCTCTGGGAAGCTACACCTGCACGTATGGGGCCAGAAGCCACGTGAGTTACACTAGACAGCCTACGCCTCTCTCCAATCATCCATCCATTCGCCTGTCTATTTGCTAGACTGCTGGTCTGCCTCTTTTTCAATTGACTTGCTTTTCAGTCTGTTGATTTACCTGTCTTTGTATTTGCTACTGTCTCTCTGTCTGTCAACCTGTGTGCTTGTCAGTCAGTCCATTGTTCACGGATGGTCTGTCAGTTTGTGTGTCAAGTCTTCCTCACTTCCTGTTGTTGTTTCGGACCACAAGCGTATCTCGATTTGCCCGCTAGTCCCATCAGTCAATGCCTCCCCCGGTCCCCTTGGGAGAGCTTAATTAGAGTTGATGTACAGCCGCTCAGACTCCCTGCTACTAGACAGGATTGCAACAGACCTTGCAAGACAGGTCTAGCTCTTTGCTATATACTGTACATGTATTACTATTCCCTAGGTAGCCCATTTCTCTCATTCATTTCCTGTAGTTGACGAGGACTACATTTCCACCTGGACTGTACTTCTACAGCAGGGTTTTCTAACCCTCAGGTTTTATATATTTTTTTCTGGGCAAAAGACATTTAGATTTTTACAGTCTTATGTCTAACAAAATTGTAAGAACACCAGGAAATCATCTCCAAGTGATTTTCATTTTGTAAATCTGTTTACAAATGTAAGCTAGGTTTGATATGATTGTTTTATGCAAATATTATATCTGTTTGGGTTTCTTGCGGTCAATTTGCCAAATTATTTGTAATCAAGTTCCGGCCCCCCGACCATCCTCTGTGGTCAGTGCCCGAACCCACCTGGCAGTTCTGGATACTGGCTGGTTATGAATCAGGGTGATGGAGAGGGTTACGTAACGGTGGAAAATCTGAAACCTGACAGGGCGTGGATGGTGGGGTGATGTTTCACTAGTGCGGGTCCCTGAAACTGTTCTTTGTAACCAGTAGAGGGGGCTAAAAGATTCCCAATAACATGCCCTGGAAATATTTGAACTGGTAGGCGGAGGTGTGTTTCATATCAGCAGGGAACACTGTGTTTGTGCTTCTCAGTGGAAATGTTTTTTGTTTTGTGCTTTAGACTATGGTTGCCTCTGAGAAACATGTAGCCGGAGACGTTGTGTTGAAGGAAGCTTGAGGGGCTACAAGAATATCAGTTTGACACTTCAAGTTTTGGGGTCTTGTCCACCGGAGGGTACAGTAACAGCACAGTGAGACAGGCGTCCGAGAGGGGACGCCTAGCTTTTGGATGCCATCCTAAGTATCGGACTTCCTCAAGTAACTTGTCTTAATCTTTGTATACTCCTCCCAATTAAATTAGTCATAAACATTGGAATTTTAGATAGGTGTGCTCCTTCAAAGAAACTTATTTGAGTCTTTCATTTCACTCCTCTGAAGATGTATTTTTTTTTTGTCATTTGAGTTATTCCAAAATGATGAATTAGTTATTTGAAATATATTCAGAAATGATTTATGAGGGTTCCGAAGTCACTGTTTCCAATTATATTTCTCACAACACCAAGATGGCAAATTTTTATTCCCGAAAAATATTATTTGGGAGTTGGAGCTTTTTGCACGCTGCTGCCAGATGTTGAGGTCCCGATGTTTTGTTTGTCCAAGAGGACAGGTAGCATGTTGACAAGTCCCTTTTGTGTGCTCTCCCAAACTCTGACCTTATGATCTGTTATTTCACCAGAGAGAATCAAACAGGATAATCCATGTTCTACACTTTTGAGGTATTCTACTCTGGGAGTCTGAGTCACCGTTCAAGGTGCATACGCTTTTAACTACTGTTATGTAAATATGTATCCTTACAGTGAATAGGCTAAATTTTAGTTTGGCGTTTTACAATGTAGGCCTAACACTAAACTGGTGTGTCACAAACCCTGAAATGGTCAACCGAGCAGGTAGGCTATAGGGCAGAGTCCTCATGTTTGAACCCTGATTTGAAGGCTATTTTGGCTTTTAGCATGACCTACCTGACCCCTTTAACTTCAAACAAGTTCATATGAATGTTTTCATTCCCACTGTGGCAACTCGAGAGGATGTTTGACACTTCTGAAGTTGCCGTGACAAGACCCCTGTGTGCATCGCTTTACACCGTCAATATTTAGGGTCCCCGGTTCCCCTCTCTGATTTCATTACTCTCAAGGATTAGAGCAATGATGCCCACATTGCCCATATACTACACTTGGTTATAGTGTCAGGAGACTGAGCCCCCTCTCCCAAGTCCATTTGCACATCACTGACTAAGGGGTCTTTATTCATCTCTCATAAAGATGCCTTGGCTGGATTTGAGTGAGTGCTTCAGTTTGACAGTCAGTCTGCATCCGTTTAATATCAGGGCCTCTCGAGGCCTGTAAGTGGTCCTCCACTACAGACAAATTTAATGAACCGTGACAACCGGAAACGGTTTGACGGTGTGCAGTAGGAAGTGAGAGCATTAGCCCCCGTTGACTTATGTATGATTAAGGCTTAGTTAGCATTGGAGAAGAGGACATCTTGACATGTTATCGTTTCTCCCAGCCCTCATCGCTTCTGTCTGCCACCCTCGGCACTGTCACGCAGGTGTGACTGAAAGTGGACACTCAGTTTTTGTCTGTTGGTACATCACCCAAGGGTGTCGACTGTGAAAGACCACACCTGTGTTTGGCGTGTAACCAATTTGTGGTTTGCGTCGGCGACAATCTATGCAGCACATTAGCCACCTGTGGCTTCATACACGGCTTTCGTTCTTTCTACACAGCTAGGTTTTTATGTAGGCAAGGCTTGGCACACTTGGCCTTATGGTTACAATTAGTTTAGTTTCTAATTGGGGATTGTATTTGTTAACACGGACTTGTTGTACCTTTTTGAGAGAGAGTTTGGTTAAAATGCCAGTTTATGGCATAGGTATGTGCATCTTTCCCTTCTATATACCTGCTTTCCAATACCGAAACGATGTGTTTTAGTTTGAAACAAATCGATGCGATATGAGGATTTGTTGCATAAACACATTAATTTCCCATTCTAAATTCAATCTGCTGCTGATGGAGCTCATGAGCTGGGCCTCTGAGCTGGATCTGTCTGAGCTAACTTCTCTCTCTTTGTGTGTGTGTGTGAGAGAACTATGTTTGTCTATGATATGTACTATGTAGATGCCTGATTTGAGCCATAAGAGAGACTAGGCATCTACCACTCCACTAGTGACATAGTGGAGTGGTAACACACGTGCAAGCAGTTGCTCCCGACGCCACTTGGGTATACTGCAGCATCCACCGAGAGGCCCTTGCTGCCAAGGGAATGCCTGACAGCTTGAAAGACATTTGACACTACAGTGAAAATGGTTGACTTTGTTAAAGCAAGGCCCTGAACTCTCGTGTATTTTCTGCACTATGCAATGGTATGGTCAGCAACCATGTGACGCTTTTTCAACCTACAGAAGTGCGCTGGTTATCAAGGGGCAAAGTATTGACACTTTAAAAAAAAAAAAATTTAATCGGGAGACGAGCTTAAAGTTTTCTTTACTGACCATCATTTTCACGTCTGACCGCTTGCATGATGACGAGTATCTCACACGACTGGCCTATCTGGGTGTTATTTTTTCTCCTCAGCTGAATGATCTGAATCTAGGATTACAGGGACTCTCCGCAACTATATTCAATGTGTGGGACAAAATTGAGGCTATGATTTAAGAAGTTGGCGCTCTTCTCTGTCTGCATTAACCTTTCTAGTGCAGGCGTTCTGCTAGCGGAACCCCTCGGCAACATTCCGCTGAAAAGGCAGCGCGGGAAATTAAAAAAAATATTTTTTAAATATGTAACTTTCACACATTAACCTTTCTCGCCCCGGGGTTCCGCTAGCGGAACACCCACAACATTCCGCTGCCTTCGCAGAGCGCGAAATTAAAAAAATATGTTTTAGAAATATTTAACTTCCACGCATTAACAAGTCCAATACAGCAAATGAAAGATAAACATCTTGTGAATCCAGCCAACATGTCCGATTTTTAAAATGTTTTACAGCGAAAACACAATATATATTTGTTAGCTCACCACAATAGCCAAACACACAACGCTATTTATCCACTGCATAGGTAGCTTTCAAAAAACTGACAAAATATAGATATAATTAGTCACTAACCAAGAAACAACTTCATCAGATGACAGTCTTATATTATAACATGTTACACAATAGATTTATGTTTTGTTCGAAAAATGTGCATATTTGAGGTATAAATCATAGTTTTACATTGCAGCTACAATCACAAATAGCACCGACGCAGCCAGAATAATTACAGAGAGCAACGTGAAATACATAAATACTCATCATAAAACATTTATGAAAAATACATGGTATACAGCAAATGAAAGATAAACATCTTGTGAATCCAGCCAATATTTCCGATAAAAAAAAAAAAAGTGTTTTACAGCGAAAACACAATATAGAAATATAATAGCTTACCACAATAGCCAAACACACAACCGCATTTATTCACCGCAAAGATAGCTTTAGCAAAAACCAGCAATAAATATAAAATAAATCACTAACCTTTGGACAACTTCATCAGATGACAGTCTTATAACATCATGTTACACAAAACATTTATGTTTTGTTCGAAAATGTGCATATTTAGAGCTGAAAACCGTGGTTATACATTGTGAAAATGTAGCAACTTTTTCCCAGAATATCCGGATATATTTCTGACACTCACCTAATCTGACCAAATAACTCATCATAAACTTTACTAAAAAATACATGTTGGATAGCAAATGAAAGATACACTAGTTCTTAATGCAAACGGCGTGTTAGATTTTTAAAATGAACTATACCATAACAAACAGCTTACATTATAGCGAGACAGCGCCCGCAAAAAGTGTGGCTAATAGGACTAAACATTTTCCACAGAAATACGAAATAACATCATAAATTGCTTTTACTTTTGCTGAGCTTCCATCAGAATCTTGTACAAGGAGTCCTAGGTCCAGAATAAATCGTTGTTTGGTTTTAAAATGTCCTTCTCTCCTGTCGAATTAGCAACCTTAGCTAGCCATGTGGCGCGAACATGTCCATCTCCTCTCGACGCATAGAACGGAAAACTCCAAAAGACCCATTAAACGTTAAATAAACTGATGAAACTCAGTTGAAAAAACCTACTTTATGATGTTTTTCTAATATGTATCAAATAAAAACAAAGTCGGAGATATTAGCCGTGTATAACGAACGCTTATCAGAAGACAATAGGAAGGTCCTTCCCGCGCCTAGGTAGAGAAAGGAAATTGTGGACACGTCATTCCAAGAGCTCTTGTTCGACCTCAGATCAAGCTAGACACCCCATTTTACCTTCCACTGCCTGTTGACATCTAGTGGAAGGCATATGCAGTGCATGCAAATCCATAAATATAAAGCAATTCAATAGGCAGGCCCTGGAACAGAGCATTGTTTTCAGATTTTTCTCTTCCTGTCTGGAAGTTTGCTGCCAAATGAGTTCTGATATAATTCAAACCGTTTTAGAAACTTGAGTGTTTTCTATCCAATAGTAATAATAATATGCATATTGTACGATCTAGAATAGAGTACGAGGCCATTTAAATTGGGCACAATTTTTTCCCAAAGTGAAAATAGCGCCCCCTACACACTAACAGGTTAACAAGTCCAATACAGCAAATGAAAGATAAACATCTTGTTAATCTACCCATTGAGTCCAATTTCAAAAAGGCTTTACAGCGAAAGCACAACATATGATTATGTTAGTTCAGAGCCAAGTCAAAACACACAGCCCTTTTCCAGCCACTGATAGGAGTCACAAAAAGCAGAAATATAGATCAAATTAATCACTAACCTTTGATCTTCATCAGATGACACTCATAGGATATCATGTTACACAATACATGTATGTTTTGTTCGATAATGTGCATATTTATATCCAAAAATCTCAGTTTACATTGGCGCGTTACATGCAGTAATGTTTTGATTCCAAAACATCCGGTGATCTTGCAGATAGCCACAGAAATCCCAGAAATACTCATAATAAACAGCGATAAAAGATACAAGTGTTATCCACAGAATTAAAGATATACTTCTCCTTAATGCAACCGCTGTGTCAGATTTTTAAAAAACTTTACGGAAGAAGCATAATCTGAGTTAATTTGGTTCAGTCTGGGGTCTGCGGATCGATGCATCTTAAACATTTGAATTGGGGACCGGTGTGTACCGGTGAATCGTTACGTCCCTAGTATGGCCGTTTTGGTGCAGTCTCCACTTAAATACTAGGCTAGTACCAAACAAAATCCAGGGTTTGCCTGCCTAGAATAGCCTTGCCTCCTGCTTTGCTTTAATGATCAAACAGAATACAATTCATGACTCCCGTCTCATTGTTCAGCAGAGGTCTGTTGGTTGTGCTTGATCATCAGCAGTTGGAATAAAAGAACACGACAGCTGTCCTCTGCTTATTTTGATAGAGGAATTTTTTGTTGCTTGTGAAGACATGGGATGGTTCTGTTTGAACCCGATCCTCGGTATGCAAGAGTTCGCCATATTTATCTCTTAGAAATATAAATTAAAAAGACAAATCTGTAAGGGGAAGTGGAAAGGAAATGTGGACCTGTTGCCAACTGCTAAAGATAACAAACCCTCATAAACAGGGCAGGGGGATTCAAAGGTCAGGGTGGGTCCGCAGTTAATTGAATTAAGTTAAACAGTTTTACACGGCCTGATAGGCAATGGTTACATCTATAAGCCCTCCGTAATGGGCCAGTCCAACCTGCCTGAAAGTCACATGTACTTTAGGAGTAGTCTCCTCTGTCTTGAGAATATTTTGTAGGGCAAAAAAAACTATATGTTCACTTTGAGCCCAAGCTGTGTCTCTGTGCATTCGTTTTCTATCCGTCTCTGTGCTTGTTTATGTGCTTGTTTATCTGCTCTGTCTCCCAGGCCTACTCTTCCTTTTCCTGTCAAGCCCTCTTGGTCTCAGTTGCTCCAACAGCTCACCGGCGATGGCATGAGTGAGCTGCCATTCTGGCACCTCTGATGTCCTCTAACCCATTTTGTTTGCAGAGATTGATTCGGAGCCCACTTATATTCCAGTCTAAAGGTCAAAGCACCACAGGTAGAGGCGCTAGCCCTCTTTCATTGGGTGACAGTGGGAAAGTGGCGCAATCGGGATGCTTAGGGGCTCACGTTGGAACATCAACAACTTTCTGCTAACACTACAACAAAAGCCTTGCGTTTTATCCTCTATGTCTTTCTGAAGAGAATGTACTCATTCACTCTTTACTGTGGTCTTTGCTTGTACTGTTCAGAAACCACAATAACAAACACTAAAATAATCGGGAAGGTGTATTTCATGTATATATATACACACACACACTACCGTTCAAAAGTTTGGGGTCACTTAGAAATGTCCTTGTTTTGAAAGAAAAGCATTATTTATTTTTTAAATAACATCAAATTGATCAGAAATACAGTGTAGACATTGATAATGTTGTAAATGACTATTGTAGCTGGAAACGGCTGATTTTTAATGGAATATCTACATTGGCGTACAGAGACCCATTATCAGCAACCATCACTCCTGTGTTCCAATGGCACGTTGTGTTAGCTAATCCAAGTTTATCATTTTAAAAGGCTAATTGATCATTAGAAAACCCTTTTGCAATTATGTGCTGATTTTAAAGGAGCAATAAAACGGGCCTTCTTTAGACTAGTTGAGTATCTGGAGCATCAGCATTTGTGGGTTCGATTTACAGGCTCAAAATGGCCGGAAACAAAGACCTTCTGAAACTCGTCAGTCTATTCTTGTTCTGAGAAATGAGGGCAATTCCATGCGAGAAATTGCCCAGAATCTGAAGATCTCGCACAGCGCTTTGTACTACTCCCTTCACAGAACAGTGCAAACTGTGCTTTTCTTTAAAAAACAAGGACATTTCTAAGTGACCCCAAACTTTTGAACGGTTGTGTATATATAAAAACTTTGGGTACTAATGCCACTAACCTCTCCTCCTCCTCCTTCCTCCTTGGCTGCGGACACTGTTTGCCATGGTAACCCCCACCGACTGGGTCTATCTGACCCTCTTGTGTTTCAGAGTTGGAAGCGGACATTGCTCTCACCGTGGGACGAATAGTAGGCCCAGGTACAAACCTTTCCCCCCTTTCCTCTCACCCCTCTTCAACAATACACTTCCAAGTGCCTCCTGAAAAGCATATAATACCTCAGCGGCCGTGTTTGGGGGGGTTCCTCATCTCTTAAAAGTTCACGCTTCTTTTATTTTGTGCCAATAGAGCTTCTCTGCAGTCGACATCATCCCAATTAGAAAGTAAAATGCTTACATGGAACATGTCGTGGTATTCAAAGGCAAGCAGGGGAAGATGAAACAATCAGTAAATCTGGTCTTTGATAGACGGTATTACAGAGTAGGACAGTTTTACATTTGATAGTCGCTGCTCATCGTTATTGGACTGTGTCGCCTCCCAACATCGTGCATGGCCAGACTCCCTGCAGGGCTCTGTGTCGCTGCCCACTGTTGGCCCCACACTTGGCACCCTTTTCCCTGGAAAGGGCTACTGGACATGCTCCCAAACCGTTTTTGAAAGGCGTCCTATTGAGATGGGATGGCGAGCGAGACATTTGTTTTACAGGCAAATGTGGCGTCATCTCTCTCCAACCTTTTGAACCCAGTCAACAACCACGCATACCCTAGACATTTGGATGGACCCCAGACACGGGTGAGTGGGTGAGTTTCAGCCGGCCTGATCCGAAAAGAGAACAACTGTAAGCTGCACGTAGACTCCTCTCGACTTTGACCACATATCCCCAAACCCAATGTGGATGGAGCAAATAAAGCACAGCTCAATTATTCATGTCGCTTGTATTAAATGTGATTCAACAGCGCCCTCTGTTGTTGATCACCAGGAGAGTGCCTCTGGATCAGTCACGGAAAAGGGGCATAAAGTATAGGTTAGGCAGCAACACAGAGTCTGAAGGCATCTGGCGCTCGGTGATTTCAGTGGCCAAAGTTTGTGCTGTACAGGCAGGGTCCTGCTGCTTTCTCCACTCAGCTCAGGAGGCTACAACGTGCTTCCTTCCACCAACACACACTCATAGCCGCTGCATTAAAAACCATGCCCCCATCCACCCGTTCCTCTCTCTCTCGCTCTCTTTCTCTCCTCTAGCATCCCCCTGAAGGCGTAGCACAACCACAGGAGTGGTGAGAACTGCTTCCCTTTCACCCTTTTCTCCCCAATTGCTAATTGTAATGTTTTGATGAGGTGTCATTTATGTAACGGGCATGTTTTGAAATGGCTGTCCTTTTCATGTTTATTGCATCAGAGATATAGCCTATAGTATTTACTGGCTTCATCGGAAGATGCTGTTCAGTTGTGAGTAATGGTAAACATATGGATAATTGAGGAACTGTAGTAGCTTTTAGAGATTCACTAGTAACGTACTATAAGTCTTTGCTGTATTTCAGAGACATGGCGAAATGTCAATACTTCAGTAACAGTTGGTTCCAGAGACCTGGAGCATTCTGTAGACCTAACGGTTTGACAGAATGACATATAAACTAAGTTAGCATGCCTCGTAGTAGATTGGTGTCATGCCGAGTCACGACCAGGTCACAATGCTGGATACATGTGTACGCAAACGGACTGAAGTGGAATTCAAATAACTGTCTTGCGGAATTAATTTCCATGTTGAAGGACACGCTATTACTAAGCTGTTAACAGTTTTCTCTTGTCTCAGGGGAAAACAGCAGGTAGATATTTTTAAAGGCACATTTGGCTTGTGCTTCTTTCCCCCTCTACTGAAAAAGCCTAACCGCCGACTACGCTTGAAACGGCACCTATGGACCCGACCCCACATGGTCCTCCTCCATAGGTGAACCACAACTGCTGTTTTTAACTTATCATTTGGACTTGAACCTCAGCGAGAATGTTTTTGGCTGGCTTTCCTTAACACCCCCGCTTATTTGACCGGCCGCGGGGGGGAAAAACCCTCTCTAACCCTAATGCTTTCAACCAAGTGTTTTGCTTTTGTTTCTTTTTTCTTTATGAAAATGCACAGGCTGTTTACTTGGCGAGAGATGTACAACTACATTCAACATGAGGATGGATGATCACTCTGTCTCCCGTGTATGGGACGAGTCCTAGTTCACAAGCCATTTTGACTCCTGTTTGTTCATTAAAGTTTTCTCTCTTTCTAGTGTATGATAAGCAGGGCTTTCTGCTGAAGCTGGATGGACAGTTGTAAGTAAAACGACTTTTTGGTAAAGTACAATTTTATAATTTTAAACCAATAGGGTTTGGTTACTCATCTCTAATTGATTGTTGTAGCTGGTTGTCCGAGGCTATTCTTTTTTAGGAATGGGCTTAGCTATAACCAAGACGTCTCCCCTCATAAGAATGGGCTGTATTCAGTTTAAACAAAAACAAATCAGAAACTGAACTGGAGATGGTGTCCTGAATATTAGTTAGATTGACTCTGGTTCTTAGATTACATGTAGCCCAATAGATGTAATCAATGGGATAATTAGTCAAATGTGACATTGAACTTGTGATTTATTCATCTCACATCCATCAGTCCATTCAAATAAACATTAATTGGGATTATTTTGGCCAATTTGACACCAAGCAGGTGTGCTGGGTCGAATTGTAATGGCTATATGAATCTCTATATGGCTAATGAGTGTCAAGGTTTGTTTGTGGGTTAAATGGAGGTAGGTGTTGGTTCTGGCTTATATGCAAACTTGAGTAATTGTATTTTGTTGGCCTGAGAGCTCAGCTATGTATGTGTGTGTGTGTGTGTTGCACTCCCACTGTAAACTTTCATAGGAGGCCTCAGTCCCTCGTCCCCTAGCTCACAGGCCATATTCTCATCATCACTCCGGCCTCTCAGAGGGCATATCTGTCCTCACCATACATTCACACTATAAGCACAACTTCAGGAGAAGGGTTATGCTGGTTCTTATCTGGGGCTGCTAATACAACTGCCTGCAGCAGTGGCCACCAACTCTGATCACTCCCTCTGACTTAGCAAAGATAGCACGTCAGCAAGAGACCCCAGTCCACTCCAGCTACAGCCTGTCCATCCACGCCCCTCCTCCCCCCTGTCATACCCCCCCATCTTATCAACACTGACTCGGTGTGTGACAGATTGGCCTCCCATAACGCTGGGACCTCCCTCCTTTCCCCCTGTTTATTTGAACTAGTCTCATGCCATATAGCAGGTAATTAATGAGTATGATCGCAGTGAGGAGGAGATACAAGGGGCTGGTTTGAACTTGAGCTTCTTAGTCCCTACTTTACCTTTTAAATCGGACAGGACCAGCATAGGACGGGCTTAAGGGGACATATCAAACTGTTTTTAGTTCTAACTTCCAGGGAGATCTTTGTCTAAATTGGATTATGTGTAGAAGTGCAAACACTGCTTGTTATCAGGTCACGTTGTTCTCAGTCTCATCTAATCCCCTTTATCCTCCCCTCTTGGTGCCACTAACAGGCCGGCGGAGTTGGCGTACAAGTATGGCAACCTCAGCGAAGGAGTTTGCAAGCCGGGCTACGCAGCGGCCAAGATGACCGCCATCTATCCAAAGTGAGCAAAACTCCTTCTGTTCTCTCTTCAGGGTTTGATTAAAGTCATTGGGTGCATCTCAAGGGTCTTAAGAGGCTTCCTCTCCTTGTCTCCACCCCTTTTGTACTTTGCACTGACTTGAAAACTTGGAGGCGGGTAGCCTAGTGGTTAGAGCGTTGGGCCAGATCGAATCCCCGAGCTGACAAGGTAAAAGTCTGTCGTTCTGCCTCTGAACAAGGCAGTTAACCCACTGTTCCTAGGCCATCATTGTAAATAAGAATTTGTTCTTAACTGACTTGCCTAGTTAAATAAAGGTTAAACTAAAATCAACTAAAACAGTTGTAAGATGAAGGCAAATTCACAGTAGGCATATGCCATATATCAGTTCAGTTCAGTGGAGATGGAGAGGAGGAAAGGCAGCCACTTTAGATTATTGAGACGCTCCCCTGGAGACGTTACGTCATTACTCCAGCCAGCATGGCCTACAGGGAACAGCTCGTAACATAAAAGCCCCACATTTCCACACAATCTTTTAGGTTTCAGTCATGTTTCATTCATTCATTTCCTCACCACAAACTTCATACCATTTCCTCGTCAGCCCTCCGAGCACAAAAGCATCTCTGTTGGGAGAGCGTAACCCCCCCCATCCTCTCCCCATTTGAAATGGTCGCAAGTGATGCCTCAGAGGCTTATTGTCGGAGGGGCACCGACTTCCTGTCCAGGAGGGCATGACTCATCACTTCCTCCTTCAAACACAATCCACGGAACACTTGACGGCCCTCCGTGATGTCACTGGGCCTTTGATGCCATCCCTCCACCCTTCTCTCCAGCCATAGGTCATTATTCCATGAGGCCTCATCAGCTATGGCCAATAGAGGAACATTTTCCACATAGCAGAAGATTTTCCCAAGGCATCTTACTCACCATCTTCCACATTTCGGAGCAGCTGACTCCATCTTAACATACGATGAGGTTGTGTTGATGTATAGTCTGAAAAGATGGCTAATTGTGTCTCATAATTTTTTCTTTATTTATTTTATTTCACCTTTATTTAACCAGGTAGACAAATTGAGAACACGTTCTCATTTACAATTGCGACCTGGCCAAGATAAAGCAAAGCAGTTCGACACATACAACAACACATAGTTACACATGGAGTAAAACAAACATACAGTCAATAATACAGTGAAAATAAGTCTATATACAATATGAGCAAGTGAGGTGAGATAAGGGAGGTGAAGGCAAACAAAATATATATATATATAAATAAATAAATAAATATATAAAAAGGCCATGGTGGCGAATTAAATACAATATAGCAAGTAAAAAAAAATAACACTGGAATGGTTGGTTTGCAGTGGAAGAAGGTGCAAAGTAGAGAAATAATGGGGTGCAAAGGAGCAAAATAAATAAATACAGTAGGTAAAGAGGTAGTTGTTTGGGCTAAATTATAGATGGGCTATGTACAGGTGCAGTAATCTATGAGCTGCTCTGACAGCTGGTGCTTAAAGCTAGTGAGGGAGATAAGTGTTTCCAGTTTCAGAGATTTTTGTAGTTCGTTCCAGTCATTGGCAGCAGAGAACTGGAAGGAGAGGCGGCCAAAGGAAGAATTGGTTTTGGGGGTGACCAGAGAGAAATACCTGCTGGAGCGCGTGCTACGGGTGGGCGTTGCTATGGTGACCAGCGAGCTGAGATAAGGGGGGACTTTACCTAGCAGGGTCTTGTAGATGACCTGGAGCCAGTGGGTTTGGCGACGAGTGTGAAGCGAGGGCCAGCCAACGAGAGCGTACAGGTCGCAGTGGTGGGTAGTATATGGGGCTTTGGTGACAAAACGGATGGCACTGTGATAGACTGCATCCAATTTATTGAGTAGGGTTTTGGAGGCTATTTTGTAAATGACATCACCGAAGTCGAGGATTGGTAGGATGGTCAGTTTTACAAGGGTATGTTTGGCAGCATGAGTGAAGGATGCTTTGTTGCGGAATAGGAAGCCGATTCTAGATTTAACTTTGGATTGGAGATGCTTGATGTGAGTCTGGAAGGAGAGTTTACAGTCTAACCAGACACCTAGGTATTTGTAGTTGTCCACATATTCTAAGTCAGAGCCGTCCAGAGTAGTGATGCTGGACAGGCGGGCAGGTGCAGGCAGCGATCGGTTGAAGAGCATGCATTTAGTTTTACTTGTATTTAAGAGCAATTGGAGGCCACGGAAGGAGAGTTGTATGGCATTGAAGCTCGCCTGGAGGGTTGTTAACAGTGTCAATAGAAGGGCCAGAAGTATACAGAATAGTGTCGTCTGCGTAGAGGTGGATCAGAGACTCACCAGCAGCAAGAGCGACATCATTGATGTATACAGAGAAGAGAGTCGGTCCAAGAATTGAACCCTGTGGCACCCCCATAGAGACTGCCAGAGGTCCGGACAACAGACCCTCCGATTTGACACACTGAACTCGATCAGAGAAGTAGTTGGTGAACCAGGCGAGGCAATCATTAGAGAAACCAAGGCTGTCGAGTCTGCCGATGAGGATGTGGTGATTGACAGAGTCAAAAGCCTTGGCCAGGTCAATGAATATGGCTGCACAGTACTGTTTCCTATCGATAGCGGTTAAGATATCGTTTATGACCTTGAGCGTGGCTGAGGTGCACCCATGACCAGCTCTGAAACCAGATTGCATAGCGGAGAAGGTATGGTGGGATTCGAGATGGTCGGTAATCTGTTTGTTGACTTGGCTTTCGAAGACCTTAGAAAGGCAGGGTAGGATAGATATAGGTCTGTAGCAGTTTGGGTCTAGAGTGTCTCCCCCTTTGAAGAGGGGGATAACCGCAGCTGCTTTCCAATCTTTGGGAATCTCAGACGACACGAAAGAGAGGTTGAAAAGGCTGGTAATAGGGGTGGCAACAATTTCAGCAGATAGTTTTAGAAAGAAAGGGTCCAGATTATCTAGCCCGGCTGATTTGTAAGGGTCCAGATTTTGCAGCCCTTTCAGAACATCAGCTGACTGTATTTGGGAGGAAGAGAAATGGGGAAGGCTTGGGCGAGTAGCAGAGGGGAGGGCAGTGCTGTTGACCGGGTTAGGGGTAGCCAGGTGGAAAGCATGGCCAGCCGTAGAAAAATGCTTATTGAAATTATCAATTATAATGGATTTGTCGGTGGTGACAGTATTTCCTATCTTCAGTGCAGTTGGAAGCTGGGAGGAGGTGTTCTTATTCTCCATGGACTTTACAGTGTTCCAGAACTTTTTTGAGTTTGTTGCAGGAAGCAAATTTCTGCTTGAAAAAGCTAGCCTTGGCTTTTCTAACTGCCTGTGTATACTGGTTTCTAGCTTCCCTGAAAAGTTGCATATCACGGGGGCTGTTCGATGCTAATGCAGAACGCAATAGGATGTTTTTCTGTTGGTTAAGGGCAGTCAGGTCAGGAGAGAACCAAGGGCTATATCTGTTCCTGGTTCTAAATTTCTTGAATGGGGCATGCTTATTCAAGATGGTGAGGAAGGCATTTTTAAAAAATATCCAGGCATCCTCTACTGACGGGATGAGATCAATATCCTTCCAGGATACCTCGGCCAGGTCGATTAGAAAGGCCTGCTCGCTGAAGTGTTTCAGGGAGCGTTTGACAGTGATGAGTGGAGGTCGTTTGATCGCTGACCCATTACGGATACAGGCAATGAGGCAGTGATCGCTGAGATCTTGGTTGAAAACAGCAGAGGTGTATTTGGAGGGCAAGTTGGTTAGGATGATGTCTATGAGGGTACCCGTGTTTACGGAATTGGGGTGATACCTGGTAGGTTCATTGATAATTTGTGTGAGATTGAGGGCATCAAGCTTAGATTGTAGGATGGCTGGGGTGTTAAGCATGTTCCAATTTAGGTCGCCTAGCAGCACAAGCTCTGAAGATAGATGGGGGGCAATCAGTTCACATATGGTGTCCAGAGCACAGCTGGGGGCAGAGGGTGGTCTATAGCAGGCGGCAACAGTGAGAGACTTGTTTTTAGAGAGGTGGAGTTTTAAAAGTAGGAGTTCAAATTGTTTCGGAACAGACCTGGATAGTAAAACAGAACTCTGCAGGCAATCCTTGCAGTAGATTGCAACACCGCCCCCTTTGGCCGTTCTATCTGGTCTGAAAATCTTGTAGTTAGGGATGAAAATGTCAGAATTTTTGGTGGTCTTCCTAAGCCAGGATTCAGACACGGCTAAAACATCTGGGTTGGCAGAGTGTGCTAAAGCAGTGAACAAAACAAACTTAGGGAGGAGGCTTCTAATGTTAACATGCATGAAACCAAGGCTATTACGGTTACAGAAGTCATCAAAAGAGAGCGCCTGGGGAATAGGAGTGGAGCTAGGTACTGCAGGGCCTGGATTCACCTCTACATCACCAGAGGAACAGAGGAGAAGTAGGATAATGGTACGGCTAAAAGCTATGAGAATTGGTCGTTTGGAACGTCTAGAACAGAGAGTAAAAGGAAGTTTCTGGGGGCGATAAAATAGCTTCAAGGAATAATGTACAGACAAACGTATGGTAGGATGTGAATACAGTGGAGGTAAACCTAGGTAATGGGTGATGATGAGAGAGATATAGTCTCTAGAAACATCATTGAAACCAGGTGATGTCATCGCATATGTGGGTGGTGGAACTGAGAGGTTGGATATATAGTGAGCAGGGCTAGAGGCTCTACAGTGAAATAAGCCAATAAACACTAACCAGAACAGAAATGGACAAGGCATATTTACATTAAGGAGAGGCATGCTTAATCGAGTGATCATAAGGGTCCAGTGAGTAGAGGTTGGTTGGGGGCACGGCGATCCAGACAGCTGGCCGGGTAGCTGGCTATCGGTAGCAAGATAACATAGGATGGAGGTCTGTTTTTATTTTATTTTTTTTATTTTTTTGTCACCTCGTTCGTTTCCGTCGGTAGATTAGTGGGGTTCCGTGTGGTAGAGGGGATCGATCCAATTGGCAAAATAGATATAGTGACCCAGGAAAAAGAAAAAAAATTGTCCGGTATATTTATTTAGATAGCAGCCGATAAGACAGCTAATAATTAGCAGATGGGTATTCAGAAACGTCGCAATGGAAAAGCCTGTTGAAACCACCTCGGACAATTACGTCGGCAGACCAGTCGTGATGGATCGGCGGGGCTCCGTGTCGGCAATAAAGGGTCCAGTCCAATTGGCAAAAGAGGTATTGTAGCCCAATAATTCGCTGGTAGGCCTCTTCGGCTAGCCGGCAGATGGGCCTAGCTCGAGGCTAGCTCAAGGCTAACTGGTGCTTGTTTCGGGACAGAGGTATTAGCCAGTAGTAGCCACCTGGTTGCAGCTAGCTAGCGACGATGATCCGGTGTAATAATGCTCATATTCGGTTAGACCAGCAATGACTGTGACAGCTTTATTAAAGATATCCTGATATTTCTTCTATTCTGTGTGTTATACTTTCTGAACCGAAAATACTGGCATTTTTTGTGTAGATAACAGATTTTCGTACGGAAACCCAAAGGGGCCGTCGAGGCGTGTTACACAAATAGGCTTATGATTATTATGACTAGAGAGAAAAGGGCTTACTTGGAAGAGCTACGCTGGGGCTCTGCTAAATTAGAGCAGTCGTTAAAGTCGCCTGGTTTCCAAGGAACTGCCCTCCCAACTAGGAGGCTGTGTGTTAACGATGTCACCCAACCACTTCTTCTAGTCAGCCACACGTTTTCAGATCAAAGTTCCCTATAACAGCGAGCACCTGCTTGGGACCGCATTGATTACTACCACGTTCACTTCAGTCACACACAGTTCAATTAGCACTATTAATGGCTTAGAGGGACAAAGTTGGGTGTATCTGTTAGATGTCCTGGAGTTTGAGGTTTGTGATGGGGGAAAGCAAAACGTGATTGGTCGTACATGACATGTACAAACACAGATGCCAAACAGCTTGACTTTTTCCCCCAAAAAATTGTTACAGCCTGAATTCAAAATGGATTCAATATTTTTTCTCACCCATCTACACATAATACCACACATTTTTTAACATTCACACCCGTGATTCAATACACCTTTGGCAGCGATTGCAGCTGTGAGTCTTTCTTGGTATGTCTCTAAGAGCTTTGCACACCTGGATTGTTTAATATTAGAACATTATTCTTTTGAAAATTTGTGCTCTGTCAAGTTGGTTATTGATCATTGCTAGACAACTGTTTTCAAATCTTCCTATAGATTTTCAAGACGATTTAAGTTTAAACTTTAACTTAGTCACTCGGTAACATTCAATATGGTCTTGATGAGCAACTCCAATGTATATGTGGCCTTGTTTTAAGTTATTGTTCTGCTGAATGGCAAATTCATCTCCCAGTGGAAAGCAAACTCCATTCTTATTTTTTATCTCTCTAGACCTTAACGATTACAAGCATACCCATACCATGATGCAGCCACCACTATATGCTTGAAAATATGGAGTTTGTTACTCAGTAATGTATTGTATTTGCCCCAAACATAACTTTTTGTCCTGAATACAAAGTGTTAGTGACACAATCTCAATTTAATCCATTTTAAATTCAGGCTGTAACACAATTTTTTTTTGTAAAAGTCAAGCGGAGTGAATACTTTCTAAACGCACTGTATGTCTGTAAACGGCTACCTCTTCTTGGCCACTTTTCCATGTCAGGCCACTCATAGAAGAGTGGCAACCCCAGCTCTGTTATCCAGATCTGAATCCCATCTTTGGTCTCTCATGGCCAAATTGGATAATAATGCATGTAAACATGTAGCCAGCATTTTCTTTTTGGCAAATTACATTTTGGCATAAATTCATTTTAGTCTGTAGTAAAAACAACTGATGGGTATTTACTTGGCCAGATCCCTTAACCTCCTGAATTTGAGGTCCCTCCCTAATCATCTCCATCCTCCATGTTTGTCCTCTTCCAAAAGGCCCTGCCCAGTGGAATCCAATTTATTTTCAACGCTTCCCCTCCCCTCACGCCAAACTGTTTGTATTGGAGCTCTAAATCAAGTGTTGGCGGTGAACTTGGGCGGCGCGGTTATGAAAATATGGCCCCCAGTGAGAGGAAATGAGGACAATGTGCCTGGGCCTCCTGTTTTGGGAGCACTCTCTCTTTAAGACAAGCAAACTATCCCCTGTCTGTCCATCCATAGGCTAGGATACTCTTGACAGTCCCAGTTATTTAATGCCCGGCTCGGCCCCTGAAGCCACACGTTAATGAGTCACGGTTTGTTTTGGCAAGGGTCTTTGCCCGTCTGTTTCTGTCAGGTGATGTGTGGAGAGAGAGCCAGACATGACTGTTTACTCTTTTTCTTTCTTGGTGCATCAAGTGCAATTAAGGAGTTTGGAGGACGAGGACAAGTGGCTCCTCTTGTAAACCGTGTTTGCTCATTTGAGTTCAGATACGATTAGTAGGATGTGAAGTTTGGTGACCTGATAGCAGAATCGTATTCCTTTGGTGATAGTAGCCATCTTGACTGGGTGCACTGTGGGCAGCCGTAACTAATTGTTGGTTAAGACAACCCGTGGATGTAGACGCAGCCCCCCTGGGGGTTAGCCTAGTGAAGCCAGCCTGAGTTCCTCCTCCAGATGTTGTTGTGGTTTGCGTCCCAGGCCTGTAGAGTTGTAGAGAACGTCTTGTTGCTGTCAGTGTAAACACCACGGGGGCCTCGCTGTGTAATCACAGCGAACTAGTAGTCTCGCACACTAACACTCGCTCTCACATTGGTCCTCTATGCTGTGTAGGTTTTCATAGGACGCAAAAAGATTTTCCCTTGTTTAAATGGGCTTACAATATAGTATAGCATGTAATGTTTATCCATACACATTTTTATGACTAGAGTCACCTAAATCTAATCTCATATTACTTTTCTACCACAACCACATTTTTCAAAAGAGCTACTAATCATACAAAGAATTTCTCCACAAGAATCACTTCTGACATATAAACCGTCCTAGAACCAGTAATACCCTTGTTTAAACCCCAATCTGCGAGCGTGTTGTGAGTACCTTAAGTGCGAGCTGTAAAAGTGGAGTGTTGGAGGCTTGGGCTTGTTAAACGAGGACCCTGGTGCTCTCCCCAGCGAGACAGCGGGTCATAAAAACAGACATCCATCGTCCGGCCACACTTCCAGAAGCAGAACGTACAGCCCGGGTCCGAGGCCTGACCAGGGGAAGTGGCTCTTTTTTTTGATTTGAGAGGAGTGCTTTATCAAATAGTGGTTAGTGTAGGAGCACTTTGTTCGTGCACCGGCTGTTTTTGCAAACATTACAAATCAACACTGCCCACTTTAATTTCCTTGAAACATCCCTTCCCAAATCGTCTGGGACAGATAAACACTGACATCAATACATCGTCAGGACATGTATACCCAGACTGTGTCAAGAATGGTTTCGGCCTTTTCCTGGGAAGAAACATTGTCCATAAGAGTACATGTAGCAGACTTGTTCTTTATTTTCCTCTCTTCCTTGAGTCAACCCATTTTGCCCCCTGTGTGAACGGGGGAGTGGAAATGTGGGATGACGCGGTTAGATTGATGAGTGGAACAAGCGTCTCCTCTTACGGCCCAGTGTCTTTAACTCCTGGCGGGGAATTAACACTAGAGCCCCAGGGTCAGGGAAGAGTTAAGTGGGGGCCATGGGCTTCTAGGGAGGAAGAAACGCTTTTAGAAAGAAACTGTCAGCTTCTAAGTTAGTGTCCAGAGAGACATCAGGGTTGTCACTCACCTGTGTATTAGGTTATGAGGTAAACTCTGTTGCTCATTGGCAAGTCTCAATGAACACAGCAATCGATCTATGGTGAATATCTCACTAAACATTATCTGGCGCAGGAAAGGGCTCGCTTTTGAACTCTGCATCTAGAAATGAGAGGACATCGCAACACAGTAGGCCTATTTTGGTTAACTTAAGTCATGCTGGACTTCTCATGAGTGGACAGACAAACTGTTTTACAAGTTTTATATTATTTGATTCAATTAAATGCAGTCTCAAATGGCCACCTGGCCCTTTTTTAATAGCCGGGCACACGTTTCAGCAAATAAACACGTTTTCAAATAACCGCTGGGTTTAAAATAATTATTTACGAGGTTACAATGGACACAGCTCTGATATTCCCACGGTCATGTGCATTAAACCTAATTTTTTTTATTCTGGCATTGTTGCTAGCCGTTGCGTCTCTGTCCCTAATTTTTTTTTTTTTTCTCGAGCTCTCCATGGTGCTGAAGCGCAAAATCAGGTGTGTATGATAGGCAGCCTAGTCTGCACGTCTGATCTGTGATGTATTTGTTGTTTCAATGTTTATACAGGTCATACGGGTCACAATAAATAATGTGGTAGTCGTTTCAATATTTTTATTGAGCAAAAGCTGTGTGTATCATTAGCGGGACGCCGGTGAAATTGGAGGGTGCAATTTCCGGTGAAATTGGAGGGCGCGCAATTCAAATAAATAATCGTAATATTAAACATTCATGAACATACAAGTGTCTTATATCATTAAATAGCTTAAATTCCTGTTAATCTAACTGCATTGTCAGATTTCAAAAAGGCTTTATGGCGAAAGCATACCATGATTGTCTGAGGACAGCGCCCCACATCAACATATTTTTTCAACCAGCACAGGCTTCACAAAATTACAAATAGCGATTTTAAATAAATCACTTACTTTTGAAGATCTTCCTCTGTTTGCAATCCCAAGGGTCCCAGCTACAACATGAATGGTCGTTTTGTTAGATAAAATCCTCCTTTATATCCCAAAAAGTCAGTTTAGTTGGCGCCATCGATTTCAGTAATCCACTCGTTCAACATGCAGACAAAGGAGTCCAAAAAGCTACCGCTAAACTTCGTCCAAACAAGTCAAACGACGTTTTTATTTAATCCTCAGGTATCCTAAAATGTATAATATTTCATACGGAAAGTAGTATGTTCAATAGGAAAGTAAAATTAGTAAGCGTGCGCCCTCCTCATGCACTGAAAGACTGATATTGTACCGGTGGTCTCTTCACCAAAACTCCAAATACTTGGTTGTTTTTCCCCCCAAAAAGCCTGAAACCTCGAATAAAGACTGTTGACGTCTAGTGGAAGCCATAGGAATGGCAATATGGCAGACAGATTTACATAGAAACCCATTATAAGAGCCTGGGAGCTTTTTTTTTTTTTTCATCTTTGGATTTTCGCCTGCCATATCAATTCTGTTATAGTCTCAAACATTATTTAACTGTTTTAGAAACTTCAAAGTGTTTTCTATTCAATGCTACCAATGCATATCCTGGCTTCTGGGCCTGAGTAACAGGCACTAGACCCTATCCCTAAGAAGTTAAGTAAATAGACGCTTGGCTCAAATAGGAGCCCGTCTCTAAGTGCTGTTTTTATTCATCGATTGAAACACCAGGCTATTTATTGAAGTTTTACAGTAATCCCTCCTGTTCTTCTTTCTACTGTTCCTCTCACAGGTTCATGAAGCCAGCTCCCATGTTTCTCGACCGGAACTTCAAGCGGCTGGCCAAAGTCCGCAATTACTTGCCTCCATTTGGATTCAAAACACAAGGTAAGACAAATTGTGCGTCTAACATTAGACAGATTTGATTATTCCATGTATCTCATTGATGGCAATGGATGTGTCATTAACTTGTCATGGTGGTTTTGGAACTGTGTATAGATGATGATTTGGGCTGGATAGGTAAGCTAAAGAGAAGAGGGTGCCAGAGCTCTTACCATCCTTATCACCACGGGCCAGTTAGTGCATCTTCACGCTTGGTGATAGAGCTGGCAGAACATCCCTCCTGGCCTACTTGGGTTGATCTCACGCTTCTCCTGTCATGCTCTCTGATGGTTACACACACTGCCACTGACTGTGCGATTGCCTGGGTTGTGGCGAAGGGTAGAGGGTGAGAATGGGATGCTTGGATATTACAGGACGTTTCTTGCTACGGCAACATCTAGACAGTGAGACAACACTTCAGTTTCTCTGAACTTCTACAAACTTTTATGGCTTTTTCTTCAACTTCAACACCCATCCTGAAGGTGAAATGCATCAAAATACTTAAGTCTTCATTCTTTCCTCAATTGTGAAGCAGTAGGGCTGGCACAATAACCAACTGTTATGGATGAAGACCGTCATGAAAATAAAATTAGAATAAAATGATATTGAACAGCTGACTGAATGACCAAAATGCAGGAGCAGCACACATAGAAATAGAGTGAATAGAACAGGCTTGGAACCTCTAACCCTGGCAATTTGACTGGCATACTCATGGGTACAATCCCAATGTCTGGCTGGTATTGTGATGTAATTTCCATGGAAATGTACAATGTTCATTCAAATGACGTAAACAGATGTGGCTCATGCAATGGAATGTACTTTTTTGGAATGTGAGTTGAATCAACAAATCATAGCACATACTTGACTTCCTACTTTGCTCATAGGTCGAACGTATACATGTTAAGACAACGTCGTCACAAATCTGAGACCAGCGCCATTGCTAACTGGCATAGCCGGTACCATTGTTGAAAAGAGTTATGGGATATTAGAATCACGTTGTCTCAACATAGCTTTGCTTCTATGGGTATACTCGTAATGGCTGCCAGTCCACCCATTATGCCATCATTGACTTGAATGGGGACTCCTGTTTTAATTATTAATCCTTTTTTTTGTCCGATTTTATTTTATAAACATTACAAACGACAAAATCATACATATATCAACTACATCACACCTGCCCAGACCCACTAGCACACACCCCCATCACCAGCGCCCGCATCACTTGCCGCCACATGGTTTGAAACTGCACCATTTTGTTACTCTCCGTAAGCCCACGCACTTTCAATATTTAAATAATTAATCCTTAGATTTATCCATTGTTATTGATGGCGGATTAATTTTCGTGGGTTTAGTATTAACATTTTTTTTTTTAAGAGAATTGTCAAATCCATCGGGTATCTCACTACACCCCTATATGCCATGTCTTGAAATATACAGACAGACGGTTTAAAAGTAGGTTTACATTGTAGTATTTCTGACAGTCAACTTTCTAGTGCCGCCCAGAACCTCCAGACTTAATAGCATTCCCAGAAAGCAAAATTCCGCCTAGTCACATCTCAATACGGGTTTAGGTAGCTCACTGACGGGACCGTCAAGAATCTATGCATTTTACGAATCAAACATGAGCACATCATGCGATCGGAATTGGGAAGATAAGATAGAGCATGATTTCAGGCTACCCTTTATCATTCAATTTCCAACACTTAGGAGCGAAGTGCATGTAAAGGTACACTGAATGTTACCTTTGTGCTCTGGCAAGTGCCCTCTACCCCACACTCACACGCTGGTTTTCAAAGGCAAGTGCGCTACACCTGGTTTCTGTTTTCTCCACGGTTTGTGACTGCAGTGGGATTTCCCTTTTAGCTGTATTCATGTGGAGAGGTGATACGTGTGGACCTTGAATAGAACTCCACAAAGGATTCCAAATTAGGAGCAAAAAAATAGAAACCTTGAAAATAAAAGTTTATTTGTACTTTTTTTTGCGGCCAAGCAGCCTTGTTTGCTAGACTTAGAAACACAGGGGAAACCTCCATCCTTCATGTGGTTTCTAGCCTCTCCATGATACTATAAGCAAGCATGGGAGGGCAGTTTTTTCACACAGACCGTTTTGACATCTGGAACTATATATTGGTATAAGCTTTTGGATTGCCTAAACCAGGTATTCCCAATGCACAATGCCGTCGAGGGTACGCCAAATAGAAATGTGATTCACATGTAAAATATATATATTTTTACCACATTTTCAAACAGTCCATTTCTATTTCCCAACGGGGCTATACATTTGAGTGAGGTTTTTTCTCTTGCCTGAGTAGCCTCGTTTCACTGCCAAAAATAAAATTGAACCATCTAGTGTTTAGCGAAATAACAACACAATGTCAAATAGAGTCAAATAATTAACATCCAATCACATTAACCGTTACTCTCTTGCGGGAATTCTACTAATGGTCCGTATGTAGCTACTGCTCATGTTGGTATCTGTACTGATGGCACAAAAGCCATGACAGGGTGACATAGTGGAGTGGTAACGCACGTGCAAGCAGTTGCTCCCGACGCCACTTGGGTACACTGCAGCAAGTATAAACACATATTTTTTAATTGGGAGACGAGCTTAAAGTTTTCTTTACTGACCATTATTTTCACTTGTCTGACCGCTTGCATGATGACGAGTTTCTCACACGACTGGCCATCTGGGTGATGTTTTTTCTCATCTGAATCTAGGATTACAGGGACTCTCCGCAACTATATTCAATGTGTGGGACAAAATTGAGGCTATGATTAAGAAGTTGGAGCTCTTCTCTGTCTGCATTAACAAGGACAACACACTGGTCTTTCTATCATTGTATGATTTTTTGGTGTGCAAATGAACTCAAGCTTAAGGACAATGTCAAATGTGATATAGCGAGTGAGTTGGGTGCGCAATTATCCAGGTACTTTCCCGAAACGGATGACACTAACAAACAACTGGATTTGTTATCTCTTTCATGCCCTGCCTCCAGTCCACTTATCGATATCTGAACAAAAGAGCCTCATCGAAATTTTAACGAGTGGTTCTGTGGAAATGTAATCAGAAGCCACTGCCAGATTTCTGGATTGCGCTGTGCTCAGAGTATCCTGCTGTGGCAAATCGTGCTGGTAAGACACTGATGCCCTTTGCAACCACATATTTATGTGAGAGTGGATTCTCGGCATTCACTAGCATTAACTAAATACAGGCACAGACTGTGTGTGGAAAATGATTTAGACTGACTCTCTCCAATACAACCCAACATTGTGGAGTTAACCTACCGGTCAAAAGTTTTAGAACACCTACTCATTGAATGGTTTTTCTTTATTTTTACTATATTCTACATTGTAGAGTAATAGTGAAGACATCAAAACTATGAAATAACACATATGGAATCATGTAGTAACCAAAAAAGTGTTAAACAAATCAAAATATGTTTGATGTTCTTCAAATAGCCACCCTTTGCCTTGATGACAGCTTTGCACACTCTTGGCATTCTCTCAACTAGCTTCATTAGGTAGTCATCTGGAATGCATTTCAATTAGCAGGTGTGCCTTAAAAGTCTAAGTACATATTATGGCAAGAACAGCTCAAATAAGCAAAGAGAAGACATGAAGGTCAGTCAATGTGGAAAATTTCAAGAACTTTGAAAGTTTCTTCAAGTGCAGTCGCAAAAACCATCAAGCGCTATGATGAAACTGGCTCTCATGAAGCCCGCCACAGGAATGGAAGACCCAAAGTTACCTCTGCTGCAGAAGTTAAGTTCATTAGAGTTACCAGGCTCAGAAATTGCATCCAAAATACATGCTTCAGATTTCAAGTAACGGACACGTCTCAACATCAACTGTTCAGAGGAGACTGCGTGAATCAGGCCTTTGTGATCGAATTGCTGCAAAGAAACCACAACCTAAAGGACACCAATAATAATAAGAAGAGAATTGCTTGGACCAAGAAACACGAGAAATGGACATTAGACCGGTGGAAATGCGTCCCTTGGTCTGGAGTCCAAATGGAGATTTTTTTTTCCCCAACTTCCGTGTCTTTGTGAGACGTGGTGTGGGTGAACGGATGATCTCTGAATGTTTATTTTCCACCGTAAAGCATGGAGGAGGAGGTGCTATGGTGTGGGGGTGCTTTGCTGTTGACACTGTCTGATTTAGAATTCAAGACACACTTAACCAGCATGGCTACCACAGCATTCTGCAGCGATACGCCATCCCATCTGGTTTGCGCTTAGTGGGACTATCATTTGGACAATGACCCAACACACCTCCAGGCTGTGTAAGGGCTATTTTACCAAGGAGAGGGATGGAGTGCTGCATCAGATGACCTGGCCTCCACAATCCCCAGACCTCAACCAAATTGAGATGGTTTGGGATGAGTCGGACTGCAGAGTGAAGGAAAAGCAGCCAGCAAGTGCTCAGTATTTGTGTGAAGATGGTTGAGAGAATGCCAAGTGTGTGCAAAGGGTGGAGCTTTAAAAAGTCTGAAATATAACATATATTTTGATATGTTAAACACTTTTTTGCTTACTAGAAGATTCGATATGTATTATTTTATTGTTTTGATGTATTCACTATTATGCTACAATGTAGAAGTAAAAAATAAAGAGAAACCATTGAATGAGTAGGTGTTCTAAAACTTTTGACCGGTAGTGTATGTGCATCCTTTCAAGGACACCTTTCTCATTAACCTGTGATAAGTTATTCAACATTTTCGATGAACAAATAAGGTTTTATATGTAAGATAAACTAAAGAGCAAAATTATTGATTATTTTTATTTGTGCCCTGGTCCTGTAAGAGCTCTTTGTCACAACCCGGCTCATGGGAAGAGACAAACTCCCACTCATTCTATTGTTTAATAAATGTATCAGATAGTGTGTGTGTGCGTGTGGCATGCTTACAATGAAGGAAAAAAACAACATTTGAGAGTGCGCTGACCCTGGTGCTAGGGGGGGGGGGATACGCAGCTGGAGGTTGAATGTTTGAAGGGGTACGGGACTATAAAAGTTTGGGAACAACTGGCCTACACCAACTGAGCAGACCATAATGTTCTCTTTAAAAGACACCTAGAATAGATAGCTATATTATGATTCAATAAGCATTGAATGTTTGTATGTATTTCTTCATGTTCGACTGACCAGTCTCACTTGTCTCCCTTTACCTTGTGTAAGCAGCACGCTGTAGCAGAACGTTGAGCTCATGTTCAGTGACACCTCCAACCCCTCCTCCACATTTCAGCTGAAGATTTTCCTCGCCAGAAAAGTGTACTTCAAGACGACGGCCATTTATCTGAGCTGCCGCCTAGACATACTTGGCTGAAGTGTTTATCCTGGGTGCTAATAACAATTAGCTGCCATGTCTCTCCTCTTCGAGAAACCTGTCCCAATTTTTGGGGGGGGTTTCACCCTATTGAGTCGGGTGTGGTCTGGTCCTCTGTTTATGCTGACCGGGGTGATGCTTGATGCCAGACTTCGACGCCGCGTCCAAACAATGGGCCGCTGCTCATTTTGTGCTGTTTAATCACGAGGCTCGTTAGAGGGGATAAAGCTGTAGTCCAACTGCATTACTCTTGCAAGAAGCAAAGGAGACGCCTACATGGGGTTGTGGTTGAGCCTAATGACATTTCATATCAGTTGTTTAACAAATGGAACCAGCACGCAACTGAAATGTGATTATACAAGCGAGTGATTCATTTGGATATTACCTTGTTGGATAAATTGGACACACAACCTAGATATAAATCTCCCAATCTATGGTAGACCTATGACTAATATGAGAAGGAAAGAGTCAAGAGGTGCTAGTGGGCTGTGTGGGGGAGGGGGAGCGAAGACAAATGTGTCTTAAACACCAGAGTCATGACTCTGCCAGAATACCCTCTGGAACATGGCAGGAATGCACGCTATGGCTAAACATCCCCGTATCTCACACCACCAGACCCAGCTCCGAGTCCACACTTGAGAGAGCCCTAGCACAGCACACTTCAACCGGGAGAATGTGCTTGTTTGAAAGCGGCATTCCTCACCGAGTGGTTTTATGGGCAGCTTTTTTCTCTGAAGTGCCGTTTCACCCGGATTCATCCGTCCTGAAAGGGCTGATGGTTTTCCAATGTTACTGTCACCGGGCCCGTGGCTTATCCTTATCTGTAATTTTAATAAACGGTTAGGAACGTTTTCTCCTCCAGACCTTCTCCCAAGGACCACCTAGCTTGCTACATTGTTTTCTGGGCGTTGAAGTCCTCGACAGTTTGTTATTAAAGAGGCGCTATTAATCCTTTTCATGAGGGGTTTTGTCTGTGACCTAGCAAACAACAATGAACTGTAGTTGATATCTGAACTGTCTTTTTCTCTCCCGTTTCATTTTGCAGAAAGAATCATAGACAGTATTCTAACTGCCACAAAGAACTATGGTTTGGGTGAAGACCTTGACAGGTAATTAACATGGGAATTAAGTAGCGCACTCGTGTGCGCACACACTTTTTAACCCCTCAGATGTTCTTCTCTTCCAGTCTTGGTTGTAAAAGATGCATTATTGTGGGCAATGGTGGTATCCTGGCCAACAAGTCTTTGGGCTCGCGCATAGATGATTACGACGTTGTGGTGAGGTGAGTCTACTTCCAATGGAAGGGCAATATGATGCCAGTTAAGAGGGTAAAGATGATAGTTCTGCTGAGTGTCAGTTCCTCCTTTTGAACTCTGACACTGGTTAGACTTTAATGGACTTGGGGTTAGTTTGGTAGCCTGGGTGCCAGCCGCAGATTATGTTGTGATGTCAACACACAATGTATTTGCACCCATAGCATTTCTTCTCTAACCGCAGGTTGAACGAGGCTCCTGTGACTGGTTTCGGCAAGGACGTGGGCACCAAGACCACCATGCGCATCACCTACCCCGAGGGGGCCATTCAGAAGCCTGAGCGCTACGAAAAGGACTCGCTTTTCGTCTTCTCCGCCTTCAAACCGCTGGACTTCAAGTGGCTCAGACAAATGGTCTTCAAAGAGAAACTGGTGAGGAATACCTCAAGGCTGACTGTTACCTTTTTTATTAATTTGGACCGCTAAGAAAAAGTTAGTTGGTCATGTTTGTTAGTGGTTGGGTGCATTTCCGCTGCCTTGAAAGAGTATGCATTCGTCTGCCAAATGTCCAGTCCCACCTCCTTTCTAGGTCTCTTCCATTGCTTCTCCATCTGTCATAACATTAAGGCGACCACATAAACGTGAATCCCACTGGATGTTATGGATAGTTTGTGTGCTTTCTGTGGCACCACGTGACTAGGGGTGTTTTAGAAAAGCCATTATGGTCATAGACACCATACGTGCATCTTCTGTTGCAGTCATTTGCTCGTCTTGTGACATTTAGTAGATATGGTTATGGGTTCTCACAATACTTTCCCATTTCTTCATGATTACGAATAACAGGGTTTAAATTGTGCTGTATTGAGAAACCAATCTGAGCAAATGTTCTCTACTTTTCATTCTGCCCTGGTGAGAAATAAAACACGATTTTCCCATTTAAGGACCTTTGTCCTTTCTTTTGACGAGCCACTGACTGCCATGCTTGATTGACAGCCTGCGAATTGGCCTCTTAATCCGAGGGTCTGGCTGACTGAATGAGCTTTTCCTTATCTCTGCCAGAGAGGACGGCAGACAATCCTGTATCACTGAAAGAGCTTGCACAAGCACTCTCGTCAGTCTGCAGTTACTCTACCACAGTCAGGGTAGGGTATGCTAAATTCAAGGACATTCGCAGTCTCTCCAGATGAAAAAAATTGTCTGCTGTTGAACTTGCCGGTCGAGCATTCAATTTTGGCCGTGTTGAGTTTCTCCCTATAGGGGGCTGATAATTTTCTGAAGGGATTCTTCTGGCAATCCAGCGTCTGGGGGGATCCGCTTCCTATCCAGCGCAGCTGTGTGACTTTCAGGGACCAGTGGCCAGCAGGAATTTTTACTAGGTGACTTTTGTCAAAATACAAGACTCTAAATACAAGACTCTGGAGAGATAAGAGGGGTTAGGAGGAGGGAGAGTGAGAAAGAGGGGGTAAAATTAGGGTAAGGGAGAGGGCCATAAGAATAAGGGAAAGCGTAAAAGAGTTGGCTGTACGATGGTGCTATTGAATTGGGCAGATTTGTCTGGACTGTCAGCTGGTAAGTAGCGGGGACAGTGGAAATGGCGGACATGGAAAAAATGTATCTGTTCTCTGGCACCTCACAGATCAGCCTTAGATCTGCAGGGGAAGGAATACTTTCTCTCATTAAATAAATCACTGGTTAAAAGTCCTCGGTCTTCCATGACGGCACTGTAGTTGGGATGCATGCACACACACACACTTAACTCAGTCACACCAACTCACTATTTTGGGTCGAACATGCCTCATGCAGCTCATTGTAACTCACTATAGGTGTTGGTTAACACTTTTACATTGCCACTAATGTACAGTGCTTTCAGAAAGTATTCATACCCCTTGACTTTTTCCAATTTGTTTTACAGCCTGAATTCAAAATTGAATACGTTCATTTTTTTCTCATTGATATACACACACTACCCCATAATGACAGTGAAAATAGGTTTAGACATTTTTGAAAATGTATTAAAAGTTAAATACAGAAGTGTTCACACCCCTGAGTTAAAACTGCGTAGAAGCACATTTGGCAGTGATTCTAAGAGCTTTCTAAGAGCTTTCCACACCTGGATTGTGCAACATTTACCCATGTATTATTTTCAAAATTCAAGCTCTGTCAAATTGGTTGTTGATCATTGCTAGGCAACCATTTTCAGGTCTTGCTATAGATTTTAAACTAGATTCAAGTCCAAACTGAAACTCCATTCCAGAAAATTCACTGTCTTCTTGGTAAGCAACTCCAATGTAGATTTGGCCTTTTTTTAGGTTATTGTCCTGCTGAAAGGTGAATTAATCTCCTAGTGTCTGGTGGAAAGCAGACTGAACCAGGTTTTCCTCTACGATTTTGCTTGTGTTTAGCGCCATTCCGTTTCTTTTTTTTTTATCCTAAAAAACTCCCCACTATGCTTGAAAATATGGAGAGTAGTACTCAGTAATGTATTGGATTTGCCCCAAACATAACACTTTGTATTCAGGACAAAAAGTTAATTGCTTTGCATGACAGTATGCATGTTTTGGAATAAAAAATAATTCCACTTTGACATTCCGGGTATTGTGTGTAGGCCAATACCCCCAGAAATCTAAATGTACATTTTAAATTAATGGTGTAACACAACAAAATGTGGAAAAATATAGCCTAACCTATGCAAATGTGAATTCAGCAGCTGACCTTTTATTGAAGCTGCAGAAATTCCTGACAACCACAACACTTGGCTTCTGAGTGGCGCAGTGGTCTAAGGCACTGCATCTCAGTGCAAGAGGTGTCACTACAGTCCCTGGTTCGAATCCAGGCTGTATCACATCCGGCCGTGATTGGCCCAGCGTCGTCCGGGTTTCGCCGGGGTAGGCCGTCATTGTAAATAAGATTTTGTTCTTAACTGACTTGCCTAGATGATAAAAAATATTGAAACATTGTGATGTACAGTTTCATTCGGAAGTATACATACACTTAGGTTGGAGTCATTAAATCTTGTTTTTCAACCACTCCACAAATTTCTTGTTAGCAAACTAGTTTTGGCAAGTCGGTTAGGACATCTACTTTGTGCATGACACAAGTAATTTTTCCAACAATTGTTTACAGACAGATTATTTCACTTATAATTCACTGTATCACAATTCCAGTGGGTCAGAAGTTTACATACACTAAGTTGACAGTGCCTTTAAACAGCTTGGCAAATTCCAGAAAATTATGTCATGGCTTTAGAAGCTTCTGATAGGCTAATTGACATCATTTGAGTCAACTGGAGGTGTACCTGTGGATATATTTCAAGGCCTACCTCAGTGCTTCTTTGCTTGACATCATGGGAAAATCAAAAGAAATCACCCAAACCTCAGGAACAAAATTGTAGACCTTCACAAGTTTGGATCATCCTTGGGAGCAAGTTCCAAAGCCTAAAGGTACCACGCTCATCTGTACAAACAATAGTACGCAAGTATAAACACCATGGGACCACGCAGCCGTCATACCGCTCAGGAAGGAAACGTCTTCTGTCTCCTAGAGATGAATGTACTTTGGTGCAAAAATCCCAGAACAACAGCAAAGGACCTTGTGAAGATGCTGGAGGAAACGGGTGCTAAAGTATCTATATCCACAGTAAAACGAGTCCTATATTGACATAACCTGAAAGACTGCTCAGCAAGGAAGAAGCCACTGCTCCAAAACCGGCATAAAAAACCCACACTATGGTTTGCAACTGCACATGGGGACAAAGATCGTACTTTTTGGAGAAATGTCCTCTGGTCTGATGAAATACAAATAGAACTGTTTGGCCATAATGACCATTGTTATGTTTGGAGGAAAAATGGGGAGGCTTGCAAGCCAAAGAACACCATTTCAACCGTGAAGCACGGGGGTGGCAGCATCATGTTGTGGGGGTGCTTTGCTGCATGAGGGACTGGTGCACTTCACAAAATAGATGGCATCATGAGGGAGGAACTTTATGTGGATATATTGAAGCAACATCTCAAGACATCAGTCAAGACGTTAAAGCTTGGTCACAAATGGGTCTTCCAAATTGACAATGACCCCAAGCATACTTCCAAAGTTGTGGAACAAATGGCTTAAGGACAACAAAGTCAATGTATTGGAGTGGCCATCACAAAGCCCTGACCTCAATCCTATAGAACATTTGTGGGCAGAAATGAAAAAATGTGTGTGAGCAAGGAGCCCTACAAACCTGACTCAGTTACACCAGCTCTGTCAGGAGGAATGGGCCAAAATTCACCCAACTTATTGTGGGAAGCTTGTGGAAGGCTACCTGAAACGTTTGACCCAAGTTAAACAATTTAAAGGCAATGCTACCAAATACTAATTAAGTGTATGTAAACTTCTGACCCACTGGGAATGTGATGAAAGAAATAAAATCTGAAATAAATCATTCACTCTACTATTATTCTGACATTTCACATTCTTAAAATCAGTGGTGATCCTAACTGACACTAAGAAAGGGAATTTGTACTCAGATTAAATGTCAGGAATTGTGAAAAGCTGAGTTTAAATGTATTTGGCTAAGGTGTATGTAAACTTCCGACTTCAACTGTATGTACTGCCGCTGAGCACAAAGTGAGGCATTACAGTAGTTAAAGGGATATTTTGGCAATGAGGTTACAGGTAGTTTTAACGAGCCAGTACTAACTAGCTTTACCCATAGAATTCCAGTCATTGCACCGCTATTATGCTTAAAGTGTCTTTTTAAGTGTTTGTTGCTTGACAAATGAGGCCCGTCATTGTTGGGAATTCCTGTTGATGAAAGATTATCCGAGAAGCTCTGTTCGCTCCTAGAGCTAGATTAGCATCGAACGCATACATTCCGTCTGTTGCGGCAAACAGTTTCTCTTTGGCCGTGTGTATTCTTTGGCAGGTAAATAAAAAGGAACGTAATTTAGATGTTCAACCAGACATTCAACTAATATCAGGTTCATTCATTCATTCAATTACCCTGAGTAGATATTTCTCTACTCATGATATGGGGGAAATTAATGATGAGATGCGGTCCGGTGTCCAAACATGATTAATTCTCTCAGTAAACAACCTGTAACCCTGGTAACAAGGTAGTCAGTCAGATAACTGTTGACTGTAAACTGATCTGCTGTTTAGTCATTTTGGGAACCCTCATCAAAAGACAAGTAATCCTGTTGATTGAATATTATTGTCACTTCATTGCTACCGGAGTAACTGCATCATAAAGGACCTAAATATTGCAGTGGAAACATAACACACTTTGTATGTCTTTAGCGACGGCGGCTAGCAAGCCCCTTTGTGCTGTCATGTTTTTAACCCCTCACATTTTCACCTTGTTAATACCAGTAGGCAGGTTGTACACCGGTAAAGCCATGAGTAACTGTACAAAGAAAACAAGCTTCAGAAAACGCATGTTTTTGGACTCCTGTTACACTAATCTCTACACATAGCCATCCCCTCTGCACTCTCTCCTTTTTGTCTGGCCCACAGGGAGACTTGTATGTAACTTTGAACAGTTGCTCTGTGGGAGCTTTGATGTCTTTGGTCTGGCGGGGGCTCCTTTGTGTGGCGTGGGCGCTCACAGGTGGAAGGAATGCAAGGCCCTTTCAGGATGCCTCTCTCACCAGGTTTGAAAGGGAAGGTTTCTCACGGCTTCTTTTATGTGGGTGGGAGGTGCGCTTTCGTAATAGTGCTTCTGAAAGTGACTCTCACCTGTGCTGTCATGGCCGTCCCCTTTTACCCCCTCTCTCCTGGCAGAAGTGTTTTGATGAGTGACTGACACCTCTGACTAATGTATTTTAAAGGTTGGAGAGTTTACCAACATTTCTTGCCCAGAGGGAGTTGGAAATGACATAATAAAAGTGTAATGATGGCCGTTTTATGGGCTCCTGACCAATTGTACTATTTTGGGTATTTTTTGAACGCTGATCTTAACTTTCTTTGTACATAATGTTTCCACCATCGTTTCTATGACTGACAAGAGCTTCTGGGCAATCAGAACGGCTAACACTAACCTCGATTTGGACGAAGACTTCTACTTCACTGAGTTGGAGGCGAAAGACATATTCATTATCCTGGACCTGGTGTTGATCCCCGACACTTGTAGAAGGCGAAGACTGCTCTATATATGGCCGGCGCACGGACACCCTGGTGAGACTACCGCTGCGAATAAATAAATCGCCTCTTCCCTCTGTTCTATTGGCGAATGTGCAGTCGTTGGAGAATAAATTGGACGAGCTCTGCTCAAGACTATTTTGTCAATGGGACATAGACTATGCTTCTCTGAGTCATGGCTGAACAAGGACATGGATAATATAAAGCTACCTGGTTTTTCTATGCATCGGCGGGACAGAACGGCAAAGTCCAGTAAGATCAGGGATGATGGCTTGTGTCTCTTTATTAACAACAGCTGGTACGCAAGCTCTGATATTAAGGAAGCGTTAACATACCTCATGTTAAGCTGTAGACCATACTATTTACCAAGAGTTCATAAAACATTTTTGTAGGATTCTATTTACCACCACAAGCCAATACTGGCACTAAGACCGCATTCAACAATCTGTATAGGGCCATAAGCAAACAAGAAAATACTCATCCAGAGGTGGCGCTCCTAGTGGCAGGTGATTTTAATGCAAGAAAACTGAAATCCATTTTTACCTCATTTTCTACCAGCATGTCACCTGTGCATCTAGAGCAGGGGTGTCAAACATACGGCCCGCGGGCCGGATCCGGCCCCCAAGGAGGTTCGATCAGGCCCGCAGGATAATTTGAAAGTGGAAAAAATGCATAAAAGACATGGAATTAATATTTTTAATTCGCTGCAATTCATGGATTATCCGCTAAGGGGCGCACTCTTTCCATCAGAGTAGAAGACAAGCCGCATCACTGAGACAGACTGAAAACAGCAGACGGTATCAATGCGCCATCTGCTGCTTGTTACGACGTTGTTAATACCTTGGTCTCTACCTCTCCGCTACACCCTCATTAGCCAAAATGTCGTTATCCAAACGGAGAAAAGTAGATGAGTGTAGAATTTTCAAAGAAAAATGGACCACGTCCTATTTATTTACAGAGATGCACGGAAAACCTTCGTGCTTGGTGTGTTTGCAACAAGTTTCGGTATTGAAGGAATATAATATTCGACGCCACTACGAGACTCATCACAGCGAAAAATATGACGGCTTGCAAGGACAACTGAGAAGAGATAAGATTAACGAATTGCTGGCGGGATCAGTGGGATCAGTTGCAATGCATATTTGTGAATGATAAAAGTAAATTGCACATTTGTCTAAGGAAATATGAGGTGTTTCATGAAATGTTTTGTAAAAGGATAGTTCATTAAATTTCAATATTTTCCTAATGTTCTTGTACTTCTTTACACCAAAACAAAGGAAAGACATGATATTTTGGTTATTTATAGCAGAGTATGGTATAATTTTAATGGTCCGGCCCACTTGACATCTCCCTAGGCCGTATGTGGCCCACGATGCGAAATGAGTTTGACACCCCTGATCTAGAGGGATAAAATCTTTAGATCTCCTTTACTCCACACCCAGAGACTCATACAAAACTCTCCCCCACCCTTATTTGGCAAATTGGACCTTAACTCTATCCTCCGGTTCCTGTTGACAAGCAAAAACTAAAACAGGAAGTACCAGCGACGTGCTCTATTCGCAAGTGGTCCGATGAAGCGGATGCTAAGCTACAGTACTGTTTTGCTAGCACAGACTGGAATATCTTTCGGCATGCATTCAGGAGTTTAACATATCATTCACCGGCTTCATTAATAAGTGTATCGATGACGTTGTCCCCGCAGTGACCATACATGCATACATATTCCAACCAGAAGCCATGGATTACAGGCAACATCCGCACTGAGCTAAAGGCTAGAGCTGCCGCTTTCAAGGAACAGGACACTAATCCGAACCCTTATAAGATATACCGCTACGCCCTTGGAACCATCAAACGAGCAAAGTCTCAATACAGGACTAACATCGAATCCTTCTACATTGGCTCTGATGCTCAGATGTGGCAGGGCTTGCAAACTATCATGGATTACAAAGGGAAACCCAGCTGAGAGCTGCCCAGTCACGCGAGCCTACCAGAAGGGCTAAATGCCTTTTTATGCTTGCTTCAAGGCAAGCAACACTGAACCGGGGCCTCCCTCCCCTTCTGTTTTAGAGCCAGTTTGCGCTGTTCTGTGAAGAGAGTATTACACAGTGTACGAGATCTTCAGTTTCTTGGCAATTTCTCGAATGGAATAGCCCTCATTTCTCAGAACAAGAATAGACTGACGAGTTTCAGAAGAAAGGTCTTTGTTTCTGGCCATTTTGAGCCTGTAAATCGAACCCACAAGTGCTGATGCTCCAGATACTCAACTAGTCTAAAGAAGGCCAGTTGTATCCCTTCTTTAATTAGCACAACAGTTTTCAGGTGTGCTAACATAATTGCAAAAAGGTTTTCTAATGATCAATTAGCCTTTTAAAATGATAAACTTGGATTAGCTAGCACAATGTGCCATTGGAACACAGTAGTGAAGGTTGCTGATAATGGGCCTCTGTACGCCTATGTAGATATTCCATAAAAACTCTGCCGTTTCCAGCTACAATAGTAATTTACAACATTAACAATGTCTACACTGTATTTCTGATAGATCTGATGTTATTTTAATGGACAAAAATGTGCTTTTCTTTAAAAAAAACAAAAAAAACAGGACATTTCTAAGTGACCCCAAACTTTTGTGTGTGTAAAACCAGGAAAAGCACATTGAGTCTATCAAGGGAAGCCTGGCCAAGAAGGCAGCAACAATCAATAAATTACAGAATTCAAACATACAACAATACAATTCAACAACATGATCCAGCCTAAAAAAAGCATTTATACTCCTGTGTAACATAGTCTCCCATCAAAATGTTTAATTAATTCAGTGGCACTAACATATCTAGATGTAGCATGGATTGTTGACTATTCCATGCCTCTGGTGCACAAGACGACAAGGCAGTCTTGAATAATACTGTAAATGTCCTGTGGACTTTAAATAGCAACCACCTAGCAGACCGGGTGTGATGACTGCTGGTGGTGGTAGACCAGACTACAGAGGTAAAGAGGGATTTAGATGAACACAGAAATGTAGATTTCTGCACATTCAAAGTGAGGTCCAACCCACTGTTTGGTACAAGGTGCAATGGTGGGTGAGGGACTTGGCATTTGCAAAAAAGTCCAGACAGAGGAGGCTGCATGCATATACAAGAAGACACTGTAATCAATTACAGAGAGAAAAGTGGCCTGAACAAGCTTCTTTCTAGCGGGAAGCAAGCCTTATTACGGTAATAAAAAACCAATTTTAATTTAAGCTTCGTCGCAAAATTATCCATATGAACTTTAGAGGGCAACTTGTCATCCAACCATATACCTAGGTATTTATAGGATTTCTCTTTATTCAATGGATAAGCCACCAGATTTGACAATGCTAGCCTTCTCTGGCTGAGTGCGAGCTCTGGTAAAGGTCACGAATGTTGTTATTTAATATCAGTTTGAGACCATACAGGGAGGCCTGCACTGACTGAAAAGCAGTCTGGAGGTCTTCAACAACCTGAACCAGCGAAGGAGCACATGAATATATGACTGTATCGTCTGCATATTGATGCAACTTTGCTGGTTGCATCCCATTTCCCAAATCCTTAACACAAATTTAGATCAACACAGGAGCTAACATGGAACCCTGGGGCACACCGCTAATAATCTCAGGAAAGCTAGACTTGTGATTGTCAGCAGATACATGTTGTGTTCTGTCAGAAAGATAGTTTCTAAACCAATTTACTGCCCCTTCACTGAGACCAATGTTACTGAGTCTAGCAAGCAACAACTTATGGTCAACTGAATCAAATGCCTCTTGATAAATCAACAAACAGATTAGCACAATGTTGCTTTTTATCAAGGGCATTGATGTAATTTGCCACTACCATAGCTGCAGTTGTGGTGCTGTGCCCCAAACTAAAGCAAGACTAAATCCGGCTTAGTATGTTATTTTCAATTGCAATGTTTTTTAGCTAGGGATTCATAGACTTTGGCCAGGATAGGATTATAGTTATTAGCATCTGAGGGATCACCACCCTTTAGCAGTGGGAGGACATAAGCTGATTTTCTAAATGCTGGGTATGGAATTGGTCAAGAGACTCAAGTTGAAAATGTGAGCCACAGGTTCAGTAATAATACCAGTTGCTATCTTTAAGAGGTAGGAGTCCAGGTTGTCTGGACCTGCAGACTTTTTAGTGTCTAATGCCTTTAATGCTTTATAGACCTCAGCATAAGAAACAGGCTCAATGTTAAAATGGTCACGTGAGGGCCTATATCATAGTTGACTGTAACAGAGCTTACATTAACCTCTAACGCCTACCAAACCCAGATCCGGGAGCACCCCCATCACAAAATCTGTAAATCTATTAGCTAACCACGTTAGCAAAAGACACCACTTCCATACTCCACCATTTTTTTTTACTCCATCAGCAGCTATCACAAATTCGACCAAATAAAGATATAAATAGCCACTGACCAAGAAACAACCTCATCAGATGACAGTCTGATAACATATTTATTGTATAGCATAGGTTTTGTTAGAAAAATGTGCATATTTCAGGTATAAATCAGAGTTTACTATTGCAGCCCCCATCACAACTCTCACTAAAACGACTAGAATAACTACAGAGACCATCGTGTATTAGCTAATTACTCATCATAAAACATTTCTTAAAAATACACAACGTGCAGCAGATGAAAGACACAGATCTTGTGAATCAAGACAATATTTCAGATTTCCTAAGTGTTTTACAGCGAAAACACAATATAGCGTTATATTAGCTTAGCACAATAGCAAACATTACAACAGCATTGATTCAAGCCATACATAGCAATAACGTATAAACCACCAAAATATATAAAAAATTTCACTAACCTTCTCAGAATTCTTCAGATGACAGTCCTGTAACATCATATTACACAATTCATATAGAGTTTGTTCGAAAATATGCATATTTAGCGGCACAAATCGTGCTTATACATTGAGAATAGTGTCCAAAATCTCAAGCAATCTGTCTGGCGCCATCTTGGAACGGCACCTATTCTTATCGAAAACTATTCATAAATTTGACTAAAAAAATACAGGTTGGACAGCAATTGAAAGACAAATTAGTTCTTAATGCAATCGCTGAATTACATTTTTAAAATTAACGTTAGTGCGCAATACAGGCTGCGATAACGCAAGAATACACTGCAAGAAATGGCGTCTCATGCATTTGACTTTTTTCAACAGAACAATGAATTAACAGCATAAAGACTGCTTACTATTAGCTGAGCTTCCATCAGAATCTTGGGCAAGGTGTCCTTTCTTCAAAACAATCGTCTTTTGGCTGAAAGATGTCCTCTTGTCCTGTCGAATCAGCCGCTAACGTTAGCCACCCACTGGAGAGGAGTCCAACTCGTGAACGCTCGTCACATTGAAATCCAGGAAAATCGCTATAAACTGCTATAAGTTGGTTTAAATTAACTACCTTATGATGTCTTTAACACCTATAACGAATAAAAACATGACCGGAGATATAGAACTACTAAAACGAAAGCGTTTGCAGGACGTCATTGTGATGTCTTCTTGCACCAGGCGCACCGTTGAAAAGGACGGTACATCCGTTCCACGGTCTTATATAAGGCCCCAGATAGCGCAATCGACTCCATTCAAATTCTCACAGCTTACTGACATCTAGAGGAAGGCGTATGCATTGCATGTAGACCGATGGCTTACATGGGGACTTATAAACTGACCTCAGAACAGGGACCTCGATTTCTGAAATCCCACTCCCTGACAGGAAATGTGCTGCAGAAAGAGTTCTGTTTCACTCAGAGAAATAATTCAAACGGTTTTAGAAACTAGAGAGTGTTTTCTATCCAACAGTAATAATAATATGCATATTGTACGAGCAAGAATTGAGTACGAGGCAGTTTAATTTGGGCACTATTTTTTCCAATGGTGAAACAGCGCCCCCATAGGCCCTGGGCCCCACCATTATCAAAAAGGGAACCAGCAGATATGCAGTGCTTGTTAAAAAAAACTATCAGCTTTACCCTTCCCTTCAATAGAACACTTATGTAAATAAGGTATTTCTGGGTTTTATTTATAATACATTTGCAAAAACAATCTAAAAACCTGTTTTCACTTTGTCATTATGGGGTATTGTGTTTAGATGAGGAATTTTTTTAAATGTAATTCGTTTTAGAATAAGGCTGTAACGACTTGCTTCCATTTAGCCACCAGCATAAGTGAGGTCGGGCACTGATGTTGGGCGATTAGGCCTGGCTCGCAATCGGCGTTCTAATTCATCCCAAAGGTGTTCGATGGGGTTGAGGTGAGGGCTCTGTGCAGGCCAGTCAAGTTCTTCCACTCTGATCTCGACAAACCATTTCTGTATAGACCTTGCTTTGTGCATGGGGGAATTTTCATGCTGAAACAGGAAAGGGTATTCCCCAAACTCTTGCCACAAAGTTGGAAGCACAGAATCGTTGAATGACATTGTATGCTGTAGCGTTAAGATTTCCCTACACTGGAATTAAGGGCCCTAGCCCGAACCATTACTCCTCCTCCACCAAACTTTACAGTTGGCACCTATGCATTCGAGCAGGTAGCGTTCTCCTGACATCCGCCAAACCCAGATTCGCCCGTCAGACTGCCAGACTGAAGCGTGATTCATCACTCCAGAGAATGAGTTTCCACTGAGTTCAATGGTGGCAAGCTTTACACCACTCCAGCCGACACTTGGCGTTGCGCATGGTGATCTTAGGCTTGTGTGCGGCTGCTCTGCCATGGAATCCCATTTCGTGAAGCTGTCGACGAACAGTTATTGGGCTGAAATTGCTTCCAGAGGCAGTTTGGAACTCCTGTAGAGTGTTGCAACCGAGGACAGACAATTTTTATGTGCTTCAGCACTGTGGTCCCGTTCTGCGAGTATTTGTCTTTCTCACGATCAGTGAGACATCTGTATAGATTGTAGCATGCATACATAGTGCCTTCAAGTATTCACACCCCTTGACTTTTTCCACATTTACAGCCTGTTTAGTCTAAATTTAAAACCCATAGTGTCCGTGGAATTGTTTTTTGTATTTGTTAAATTAGTTTAAAATCTAAAATATCTTTAATCAAAAAGTATTGAACCCCTTTATGGGAAGCCCAAATACGTTTTGAAGTCAACATTTTCAGTTGCATGGACTCAGTGGTGTGCAGTAATATTGTTTAAAATGATTTTTGAATGACTACCTCATCTCTGTACCCCGCACATACAATTATCTGTAAGGTCCCTCAGTCGAGCAGTTAATTTCAAGCACAGATTCAACCACACAGACCAGGGAGGATTTCCAATGCCTCACAAAGGCCACATAGTTCTGTATATGTACTGACATGTATGTGTAACTGATAGATGCATGCACATTGCATATTGTTTTAAATGTATATTTTGTTGTGTTTGAACTGTAAGACTAGCTGTCGCCATTGGCGTTGGCTAATGGGGATCCGAATATAATCTAAACCTATTGGTAGATGGGTGGAGAAAAAAAAGTAGTCATTGAATATCCCTTTGAGCATGGTGAAGTTATTAATTACTCTTTGGATGGTGTATCAATACACCCAGTCAGTGTGAATACTTGAATGTATTAAAGTCGTTTTTCAGGGTATCTGTACTTTACTTTTTATATTTTTGACAACTTTTACTTCACTACTATCCTAAATAAACAAATACTTTTTACTCCATACGTTTTCCCTGACACCCATAAGTACCCATTTTGAATGCTTAGCAGGACAGGAAAATGGTCCAATTCAAGAACTTATCACGAGAACACCCCTGGTCATCCCTGCTGCCTCTGATGTGGCGGACTCACTAAACACACATGCTTCATTTGTAAGTGATGTCTGGTGTTGGAGTGTGCAACTGGCTATTTGTAAATAAAAATTTAAAAACAAGGAAATGGGGCCATCTGTTTTGCTTAATTTAAGAAATATTTTTATTTACTTTGATACTTAAGTATATTTAAAACCATTAAAAAAAAAACTTTTACTCAAGTAGCATTTTACTGTATGACTTGAGTAGTTTTCTATTAAGATATTTGTACTGTAACACAAGTAAGACAATTGGGTACTTTTTCCACCACTGCACACAGTCACTACAAAGATACAGTACAGGCGTCCTCAGTTGCCGGAGAGGAAGGAAACCGCCGAGGGATTTCAGAGGCCAATGGTGACTTTACAGCAGTTTAGAGTTTAATGGCTGTGATAGGAGAACACTGAGGATTGATCGATAACATTGTAGCCACCATACTAACTTAATTGACAGAGTGAATAGAAGTAAGCCTGTACAGAATAAAAATATTCCAAAACATGCAATAAGGCACTCAAGTAAAGCTGCAAAAAATGTGGCAAAGAAAGGAACTTTATGTCCTCAATACAAAGAGTTATGTTTGGGGAAAGTCCAACACATCACTGAGTACCAATCCGTATTTTTAAGCATAGTGATGGCTGCATCATGTTTTCCTAGAGACACTGGGAGACAAATTCACCTTTCAGCAGGGCAATAACCTACACACTGAAGTTGCTTACCAAGATGACATTGAATGTTCCTGAGTGGCCTAGTTACAGTTTTGACTTAAATCGTCTTGAAAATGGCTGGCAATGCTCAACTTGACAGAGCTTGAATTTTTTTTTTTTTTTATATATATAATGTGCAACTATTGTACAATCCAGGTGTGCAAAGCTCTGATTTACCCAGAAAGTCTCACATCTGTAATCGCTGCCAAAGGTGATTCAAACATGTATTGACTCAGGGGGTTGAATACTTATCTCATCAAGATTTATTGTTATTAAAAGCATATGTATTTTTTTAATACAAATGTTTAAAAAGTTAAGTATTTTTGTCAATTAAATACATTTTAATCCCACTTTGTAACAACAAAATGTGGAAAAGGCACTATACAGAAACATTTACCTACCAGTAAACAAGGGTTAAGAACATTAGCCAAGCAGTATCTGTGTATATGCACAAAGTCAAATCCAAATTATTTTAAACAAAGCAGAATTAGTCATTTAGCCTGCTAACTTTTGATACACCTTCAGATGTAGGCTAGCTCTTAATTCCCTGGTTTTGACAGAAGACTGGGTTATTGAGAGTATCTTGATGGAGAGGCTTCTGAATATTATTTTGATAATTTGCTACGCTACTCATTTAACTGCTTTGAGAACCATGCTGTAGGTCTGTTTGCTATAAGTAAACGGCTCCAGACTCTGCCAGTGGAACAAGGGTTGTCTAAAGACACCCTCTATACCGCCCTGAGGCCACATAGTTCACGCAAGTCCTCCTTTGGGTCGGAATGCTGTTAAGTGTTCCCATTGTTTTCCCTGTTTGCCGTCATGGGAGTGCGAAGGCACGGGTTTCACACACCGGATAACCCCGGCATGACCGGGAGAAGAGAAACTCACCTGACCCGCAGAGAGGGCAGAGGTCGTAGTGCGTGTTAAGAAAAGCAAATTGGCAAATGCTTCAGATTTCTCCTTAACAAAGGGAGTAAGCATCGAAGTACCTCATAGAGTTTGGGTTGTTATGGATTTTTGGTAACTGGAACCTTGGTCTGTCTGGCCAACCTGGTTTTCTCGAGGCGAGAGCCCTTCAAAAACCTTCTCCCCCCCCCCCCCCCCCCCTTCATATTTCTTTCTCAAGTTCCTCCTCGTAAACTCTGAGTTAAACATGTACACAGCGCTAATGACCTCCAGACAACCTTAATTGGGTTTGTTTGTAGCTTGGTGCTGCTATTTAGACCTTTAGTTACACTTAGTAGTACATTCCTGTGACCTGCTCTAGCCTGGTCCGTAAACAAGTCCTGACGACTACCCCTTCATTGATAGCAGCTCGGAAGGAACCTGAATGGTGCAAGCAAAAAGGCCGAAGCTTTCCTAAGCCCATTGGAAGCCCAGCACCTATTGCTTACAGGACACCTACAGTGTATCGAGTCCTTCCAGACCTTCAGAACATCTAAAGAGTAGCCTACTGGGAGGGGGTATGGGGTTATTTTTGCACAGGGAGTCAGTGTCCATCTCTCTGGTGTGCTCTTACCCTTTACAACTTGGTCCAAGGTCTCGCCTGGCTGCTTGTGGCTGGGCGCAGGGTGAAGCGTGTTTGTTTTTATTTGCATAGAAGGGCCTTATGACCATCTGTGTATAGCCTGCAGGTGTGAGCTGTCCAACTCGCTTGCCCTTCTTTCCCTCTCTCGCCCTTTAGCCTTTTCTCCATGATCTCCCCCTCTCATTTGGTCCCTCAAGCAATGGTTGTGAACTAGAACATGCACAGTGTAAAAATAGCTAATTTTGCTTTAACAGTGTGGGTTCCGGAGGTTTATTTACCTCGGCTATACATAAACTGAAATGCAAACAGGAAGCCGTAGAGGCTAGACATCTCCAGGGCGTTTTTTTGAGGCCGCCTCCTTCCCATTGAGGACCAGAGCTTAACTTGAGTGGCTTCTCTTCATCACTTCAATTGTACATCTATGGAGTGAATGCACCACAGGAGGTTGGTGGCCCCTTAATTGGGGAGAACGGGCTTGTGGTAATGACTTTAGTGGAATGCTATCAAATACATCAAACATGGTTTCCAGGTGTTTGCTGCCATTCCATTAGCTCCGTTCCGGGCATTATGAGCCGTTCTCCCCTCAGCAGCCTCCACTCGAAATGCACAGTATGTTATATCATTGTGTTTATGTGTACGTGCACATTATGTACTTGCCTCCGAAGCCCCTGGGGCTACTATTAGTCGTCTAATGGTATTTCTTTGTGCTTTAGAGATGATTTATTATCATATACACTACATGGCCAAAAGTATATCTCTGTGTGTTGTCTAGGTGACAGGCAGGAAGCTATATGGTGTGTGTGTGTAGGTAAGTGTTGCAACCGAGGGCCGAGTATTTTTACACGCTTCAGCACTCGGCGGCCCCGTTCTGTAAGCTTGTGTGGGCCAACCACTTCGCAGCTGAGCCGTTGTTGCTCCTAGACGCGGGGCTGAAATAGCAAAAACAACTCGCTTGAAGGCGTGTCCACATACTTTTGGCCACGTTGTTAGAGGGGTTTGTGTGGGCCGTAGAGGTTGAAAGTGTTATCGCTGCGATTACACATCGGTCAGGAATGTACAAACCTTTTGAGATAGTCTTCCATATACTTCAGGTGTTTAGATGCTTATGTTCCGCCGCAACTTTTTCCAGTGAGGGATTTAGAAATCTTCTTGGGGGTTTTGGATTTCGTGTTAGTGACATTCAGTCTTTTCAATGTGACTGTCCTTGAGCACCACTTTCGTCAGACTGTTGGTTGCAAGAATTTTTCCCATTCAGATCGACCCCCCCCCCCCCATCTTGATACACATCTCTATTCTTCCCCGACCTGGCATTGTCTTGCTTTAATGCTGCCCTTGGCTCTTGTGTAGGTTGATCTGTATTTTCCTATGACTTGGGAACAACTAGACAGAGCCACTTACCAGAGCCTCTGTTGTACAGCACTCACATAGGTTGATTAGCCAGACTGCCAGTGAATGTTTTTCAAGTATCAGACTATTTGTGGAAAGTCACAAACCGTATCCAGCCATTCCTTTGATGGTGATCAACAGAAATAGTTAGTCTCCAGAAAAAAAACACACCACTTGACATTTTGATATGATTTGTTAGGTCTACTCAACATACTTTCCCAGAAATGCTCCCATTTTATAAAATGATCTCCTCCGGGTCAATGGTGTTTACCATCCATACACATTCTGTTTTCCACAGACGCCTGTTTCTCATCATGGGAAAAGGTATTTACCTTACCAAGTCTTACACCTGTTTTATGATTGTTGTTGAACAGTTAGGCCGTTAGAGCAGATGCCTTTTGGAAAGTCATTCCATATCATCTATTTGTTTTGTAACTCAGATTTGTTAAACCAAGCGGCCTTTGTTTTTTTTGAATGCCGTGTTGAAGAGAAGATTTAGAGATTGAGTCAGAGGCTAGACTGAGGGAAAAGGCCAAGAAAGTTAGTGAAGGAAAGAGTGAGGTGAGAGAGAGCGAGAGAGGATGACTACCCTCTTGCTATGTGATGTTTATAGAGTGATTTAACATTGGGCTGGCACGCTGCGGAGCTAGTTTAGAGGGTCACCGGCAGGAGTGACATCCATTGAGTGGTGCAGGAGGAGGGCGACTCGGCCAAGAAGCCTCACTCACCCGCTGGGTTATGGGTCGGCTCAGTTACACATCCCGCCGCGAGGGAAGAAAGCGTGGCGGTCATTAGCCTGACTCTCGCGTATCGCTTAAGGGCTCAACGATCAATCAGGTTCCCCTTTCTCTCCGCAAAGTTGAAATTCCCAAACTGGAATGCTGGTGGGAGTTCTGGCCTCGTGCCAACCAGAGAAGACAGCTGGGAAATGTGGAAGATTTTGAAATAACCAGAGGCTTGAATGGGAAAATCAGACCCTGGCACAAACACCACAATGAGGACATTTGTGTATGCCAGGGCTGTAGAATAGGAATGTGAGCATTGGTCTCACTGAGATGACAACATGTAGTATGGACTCATTCAACACTGTGTAGCATCTTAGATGGCCATGTAATACAATGATGTTCATGTCTTTCCGTTTTGTGGGTCGGTCCCTGGGTGACAACATATTTGCTTTCGTTTTCTGGTATGATGAAATTAAACACTGGATGATCGGCTAGCAGGCCTGTTATAAGTCTCATTACTGTGTGACCGGTGACCCACCCATAGCTCCCATGTCTGGTTATTGAGTTAACCGGGGACCCACCCATAGGTCCCATGTCTGGTTGTTGAGTTAACCGGTGACCCACCCATAGGTCCCATGTCTGGTTATTGAGTCATTCCCAATTTTCGACCTTTAATATATGACCAAGAGGTGACATCTGTGTTCTCTCATTGATGAGCCACTGTTAGGCGTTGAAATTTTGTCACCCCGTAAGCCAATGTCAACGCTGGTGGAACTGAGGTAGTTTGGCCAGAGCTGAAGCCCTTGTCTGGATGAGAAATCTTGACCACAGTCTCATTCTCTTTCCCCGCTATGCAAACTATTGCCTCTCCAATTAAAGCCGATTATAACAGGTGCTGGCGTCAGGGCACACAGCCTTGTGCACGTACTTAAAGTAACTGTGCAGTGTTTCCAGATTTCTATCAAATATGACCTACAGTGCATTCAGAAAGTATTCACACCCCTTGACTTTTTCCACGTGACCCGATTCAGGAAACTAGGCGTATGTCGCAAGTCATGACTTCACAGGAGAGCCGTTTGAACATCAAAAATGTTTTTATCAAAATGCGTTTTTTGGCAGAAATGCCTTTAAACTTTCATGTGCCTTAATATCAAACTTGTAAGCCATCTGTAAATACGAATAAAATTGTTAAATTACGAGCCTAGTTGGTTTAGCCACAGAAAAAGTGAGCAACCTTCCCGCTAGCCATGATTGACTGAGATAATGAGTGGGCTGGACATGCCGGGGTATGAGTTTGGATTGGTCTGCCATATAGCTTGCGTCTGTCTATTGGAACTGGTCAGTATATCTAGGTAATCGTGTTGAACGCTGCTTTTTTTAATAAAATGTATCGCGTAGTAAAACTGCATAAACCTAATGTCAAGTTAAAGTGTACTGTTAGCTAGCTAATGTTATGTGTATGCTCTCCACTTTCTTGATGACCGAGTTTTGAAATCAGTGTAATTTGAGTACGATGGCTAAGGAGATTTAGAAAACACCCGTCTGGATTATCTTCAAAGGGCACCCATGCATGGCATCAGACAGAAGACGCGTTCAACCATGATGTATACGGGTAAGATAGTCTAGCTAGCTACATTTTCAGATATTACATGTTTCTAATTTTGACAAAGTGGTTTCTCTTCAAGTGTACTGTTAGCTAGCTAACGTTAGCTTGCTGTGCCGCTAGCTAAAGTTATGTGTATGATCTTATTCTTCGTATATCAGACACATTTGCTTGACTAGTTATAGCCATATAACCTGGTTGGTTAGCTACCTGCAGATTCATGCAGGGTAGTAACATCATGAGTTGTGATTATGGTCCATTGTTTAGCTAGCTACATGTCTTAACAAAGACTCCACTATGCAAGTATCCATTTCAATAGAATGTCACTGCAACAGTTGATAAGACGTACTAGCAGGTAAATTTGCTCTGGCTATCTACTCTGATTTCAGACCACTGGTAAGATAGTCTAGCTAGCTACATTTTCAGATATTACGCGTTTCTAATTTTGACAAAGTGGTTTCTCTTCAAGTTAAAGTGTACTGTTAGCTAGCTAGCTAACATTAGCTGGCTGGCTGGCTGGCTGGCATTACGTCATGCTTTAGGATTCATTGTTTACCTAGCTAGCTATCTAGCTACATTTTTTAACAAAAGACTTGTCTTAGTGTGCCAGAGAGCAGAATAACTGATGAATTTTTGAACGCTCAACGCCCGTTGAATATGTCCAGTGTCAGTAAACGTCGGCAACAAATCGTAATTCAATTGTTGCCAGCAGCACAGTTACAGCCACCAACGCTCTGGATAACATGAAAACAGCTTAACCAGCTCTACTAAGGTGAGTAAAATCGTCAGAGTGGGGTGTTCTATCATTGTGTTCTGGAAGTAGCTAGCCAATGTTAGCCAGTTAGCTTGGGTGCTTGGCTGTCGTTGTGAGGTCAGAGCTTTTGGATCAACCCTACTTATTGGCCAGAGCGTCCAGTCTGCTAGGGCGACTAATGTTCAGGGAGCTGTTCTCTCGCTCTTAAACATCTGGAAGTAGCTGGCAAGTTAGTACAGAACTCTCGGATCAACCCTTAAAGAGATGGGTGGGGCTAAGGCTTTTGAGGGTGTGAACTATGCTGAATGGGTGTAGACAAAGAGGGCTCTCCAATAGTAGTACCAAAACATTGAAAGACAGTTTTCTCAAAAGTGAGTTTACAAGTTGATCAACTTTCAAAGTAGAATTACTTTCCCATTGTTTCCTCAAATGCAGTGTATGATATACCATGTTGTAGCTGTGAGTCTCTACTTTTATCCAATGTAAAAAAAAATATATATAAAAAAAAAAACAGATTCAAATGTTGCTACATAAGACCGAATCCAGGTGGTGAGTCACATTTTGTTGTTACAAATTACTTGCACTATTACTTTAGTGCCTTGTTGCAAACAGGATGCATGTTTTGTAATATTTTTATTCTGTACAGGCTTCCTTTTCTTTCTGTCGATAAGGTTAGTGTTGTGGAGTAACTACAATGTTGTTGATCCATCCTCAGTTTTCTCCAATCACAGCCATTAAACTCTGTAATTGTTTTAAAGTCACCATTGGCCTCATGTTGAAATCCCTGAGCGGTTTCCTTCCTCTCCGGCAACTGAGTTAGGAAGGACACCTGTATCTTTGTAGTGACTGGGTGAGCTGATACTCCATCCAAAGTGTAATGAAAAACGTCACCATGCTCAAAGGGATATCCAATGTCTGCTTTTTTTTTTTTTTTTTTGGACCCATCTACAAATAGGTGCCCTTTGCGAGGCATTGGAAAACCTCCCTGGTCTTTGTGGTTGAATATGTGTTTGAAATTCACTGCTCGACGAACCTTACAGATAATTGTATGTGTGAGGCACAGAGATGAGGTAGTCATTCAAAACTCATGTTAAATACTATTGCACAGAGTCCATGCAACTTATTATGTGACTTGTTAAGCAAATGTTTTACTCCTGAACGTATTTATGCTTGCCATAATAGGGGTTAAATACTTATTGATTCAAGACATTTCAGCTTTTCATTTAAATGATTTGTAAAAACCTTACTTCCACTTTGAGAGTGTGTGTGAGTGACACAAAATCTTGATTATTCAATTTAAAATGAAGGCTGTAACACAACGAAAAAGTCTAGGTGTGTGAATAATTTCTGAAGGCACTGTATAATTATTTAGTGATAGTTTTCCTTGTAAGTTTTTCACATTTTTATTTCATTTTTTATTTAACTAGTCAAGTCAGTTAAGATCAAATTCTTATTTACAATGATGGCTTACCCCTGCCAAACCCTAACCTGGACGACACTGGTCCAATTGTGCGCCGCCCTATGGGACTCCCAATCATGGCCGGTTGTGATACAGCCTGGAATCAAACCAGGGTCTGTAGTGACGCCTCTAGCACTGAGATGCAGTGCCTTAGACCGCTGCGGCACTCGGGAGCACTTAACATAATTATGTTAAAAAGCTGCTTTTCTGTGTTGGAATGGTGTGGGCGTATACCAGCCATTAAAAATATTCAGGCAAGTAGACTGCTGATTGGCCAGCCCATCCTCCTCTAGACCGTGGATTGGCCAGTTCATCCTCCACAGGAGTATGACATTTTTTAAACCGCCTGTTTGAGATACACGTTTATGCTTTGACGGAAAATATGACTATAGGGTGAGTCAACAACATTTATTTGGGTATGAGTTAACAGAATATGAACTTTCACTTGACAGTTACTTAATCTAATAATCCAGACCAATTTAACCATAAACCTGTCACGAGAGAAGGGGGAACAGCCAGTTCCTTAAGGCTATAACACAACCCAACACAGCCACCGCCCTACAAAAGCCATACACGTCTGCTCACCCTATAGTGTGTGTGTGTGTGTGTGTGTGTGTGTGTGTGTGTGTGTGTGTGTGTGTGTGTGTGTGTGTGTGTGTGTGTGTGTGTGTGTGTGTGTTCGTGCTCGCACATCCATATGCGCGTATGTATGGTTTAGCATGGCGTGTGAGTGAGTAGGACGGGATCATTCTGCAGCTTCCTGTTTTATCTGTTCAAACGGCCCATCTCCTGACTCACCGGCCCATGTCACAGCTCAGGGGAAATCACTTCCTGTCCCCCAGGGGCCCATTCCGAGACAGTTCTTTGGGTTCTGAGTGATAGAACTTCATTACAACCAGAAATGTAGAAATAGGCTTTATCTCTCATTTGATGCTATAGGTAGCTTTATTGGAACTGATCAGTGTTTATTGAAAAGCACTGCTGTTACCTGCTATTTGGATGTACTCTTCTCCAGCACTCTCTCTTAATACTTGTTTGTCTGACTCAGACATGACACTCTTGTCTCAGTGTGTGTGTGTGTACCGTCTATTTGAGTCGGCACCATGCTCTCCACAGTAAAACAAATGACTTACTGCTGCTACAGCTCTGCCAAACAGATCCCCTAACACAAGCAGCGTGTTGACAGTAGAGATGAGGTTTTCCTGCCACGGCTTGCAGGGGGCTCGGAGGCCCCTGGTTAAAAACATGCGGTTAGATTATTCCCCCCCTAATATCAAGGCGGCAGGGCGGGCGTCTGAATATTTGAACAGGTTTACCATTTACATCTGCCGACCCCTTTGAATTGTGTGCAAGGTAGTCAGTCAGGCAAGCAGGCAGGCTAGTCAGTCAACCAGTGCTGTTTGTGGCAGAATGCTACTGTTAGTTTGTGTGTGTGTGGCGCATCACAGTAAAGGCATGATGCCTGAGGGATGTTTTCAGAGGACAAGAGCTAGCCGTAGCTACTTAGCTAACGTTATTAAATATTTTTGTGGATTCGGCAGATATTTGCGAAAAATTACTTCAGATTTTTATCTTTATATTCTGACTTTACATTCACATGTGTAACTCTAACTTTCATTGTCTTGAGTGAAGTATGCGCAAAAGTCTCTTTTTGGTATTCCGGAGCATATGAAGTCAGACAACAGGCCCAGTACGTGTCCTTAGATTTGGGAGTATTCTACCTCCGGTGTGGCCAGTCGGGTCTGGTCTCTGGTGATTGGAGTAGGAGGTACCAGAGGGGTGTGAGTGCTCCCGGAACCCCTGCTGAGGTCAGGGTGTGATTTGGCTCACTTCCTGTAACACTTCCTAGCTGATGAGGGGGCGCTGCTGTGGTCGTAATTATGGTCGATTGGCCATCCTCTGTTACCCCCGAGGCACAGAGCCATTTTCTCAGTCCGTGTAGGGAGTGAGTTTGTAGGTGGGCCTCTGGGTGATGTGACCTTTTGTGTTCTATGTCAATGTTATAAAAGATCATCTCTTTGTGTTTGAAACTCTGGCTACTTCATACTAAGAAGTGCTCCTTTCACCCCCCCCAAATTACAAATTGGATGTTTTTTTTTATTACTTTCAATGCCTTTCCTGAAACTCACCATCTCTCTTCACCTCTCAGCGGGGTACAGAGGGCTTCTGGAAGTCTGTGGCACACTACGTCCCCAGGGAGCCCACAGAGATGCGCATCCTCAACCCCTACTTCATCCAGGAGGCTGCCTTCCAGTTCATCGGCCTGCCGCTCAATAACGGCCTCATGGGCAAAGGGGTGAGTGACACTCAAACAGAAACCCGCTCCGGTTTAATGAAAATGTTAAACTGGGAAGAATGTCCTGAAAAAAAACATGTATGGTGCTATGTTTGCGGAAAATGGCATGTCTTCAGTCACCTGGATTCAGGTGGATAAGATTCAGCTCGGTTTGCAGTCTGCATGCAAACACATATGCAGACATGCATTCACACATGCAGTACAAAGTGCATAGACTCTTACTCACTTTTTTTCTTAAGTTCAAGAATACAAACACAGGCACAACCTGACAGAGTCGCATTCCCGCTTTCACTCTCTCACACATGCGACGAAACGGTACAACGGCTCCACAGGCAGTCGGGAGCCGTTGACTGAGCGCACGGTCATAACCAAAGTGTGTTTGACACACTTCAGGCCCCAAACAGTAGATTCGCTGTTCCTATGACAACCACCGCAACGCAGCACCTTGCCATGTCATCACAGGAAATTAAACCGTTAAAGGGATACGGCGAAATTCTGGCATTTTAAGCCCTTCTTTTATTTACCCAGAGTCAGATGATGTGCAGTATGAAGGAAGTTAGTGGCCGTTTTGCGAGGCTAACTAGCGTTAGCTTAATGACTGCAACTCTACCGGTACGGTAGCATTATCCCGCAGTATGAATGACTAATTATAGATTGTCACGGAGCCACAAAGGAGTCGTTTAAGAGCGACAAGTCTCCAGTGCCACACGTGGCAGACCCCCGCTCTAGATGTTACTTTTTTTTTTTTAAGAAACTGTTTACGGAGGGAAAATGAAGCGTTAGGCGTATTACCTCCTTAACTCCTCCACATAGATTAATTTTGCTCTCATTTTGGTTTTGAGGGGGGCATCAGATGAGGCTGTAGATTCTGGACTGCCACAAGGTTTGCTGGTTTTCATCTCTCCTTGGCACGTAACTAATCAATCAAATTAATTGATTGTCTTCACAAGGCCACTTACCTGGTTTACTGGGACCGTGGCTGGCTGATCAAAGGGATAGGTTAAAGTCCAGCAGATGCTGTCACCCTCCAGGATAGGAACTGTACAGGAAGACTAGCTTGAAAGGCTAAAGTTCCACAGAGGAGAGCAAGGGAGATGGGTTAGGCCGGGGGTAGGGAAGTGTGCTGCAAAAGGGGTTAGGGAGTTGGGAAGGGGTACAAGAAATGTACAGCCTTCTGCCCTGAACACCTGGTCTACAGGAACATGTGTAGAACATGTGGGGAGCCCTGGTACCCCCTCAGTGTGTGTGGGTGGGGGGGATGGGGCTGTCCCAAACAACAATACTGATCAAGGCAGGGTGCAGCCTGACACATCATTCCCCTAAAATGCCCACCTTTCTTGCCCCTGATTAGTACTTGTGTGTGTTTGCGGGCTCACACAGCAGGGGGGGACCCTAAGCTACACCTGCCCTAGGGCTCCAAATCAAGCTGATGATTTAGAGGGGGCCTCATCCCCTCCAATCGTCCTCCCCATGTACCCCCTGGGCTTTGAGGAAGTGAAGGTCTGCCCTCTCAAACTACTGTGACATTGGGGGGGGCGGCACTTTAACAAATTGTTGATCACGTTCAGATCAGGACATGTTAACAACTCTGGCCCAGAACAAAGCCATGAGCAACGGGGAGTGGGAAAGGAGGGTGGTGCCAGACCAGTCACAGACTAGGAGCAAGATAGCAGATTTAAAGGAAGATGGAGAATACAACGGTTCATATAGGCATTTTCAGTTTTGATTTGATTTCCCAATGCTTGCTTGTACTACCTACTGCTCTTAGTGGAAAGGGTGTTGAGTCATTGACGACAAACTCTCATCTCACCTTCTAATAACGCTTTTTTCCTACATTGCACCCCAACATAAGATACGACACACTATAAAAAAGTGACATGGCCACTAGTGAGGCTCGGGTCGACTCATAACCCGCAGTCCCCACGGTTATATCTGCTGGGCAGGTGGGATTAGGATCATGAAATATTGTGTGGATAAAGGCCGTGTGGGTGGCGGCCGGGTTGAATAAAGAAAAAACGACATAATTTTTTAAAATATACAAATACAGTTAAAGTCGGAAGTTTACATACACATAGGTTGGAGTCATTAAAACTAATTTTTCAACCACTCCACAAATTTCTTGTTAACAAACTATAGTTTTGGCAAGTCGGTTAGGACATCTACTTTGTTCATGACACAAGTAATTTTTCCAACAATTGTTTACAGACAGATTATTTCACTTATTCACTGTATCACAATTCCAGTAGGTTAGAAGTTTACATACACTAAGTTGACTGTGCCTTTAAACAGCTTGGAAAATTCCAGAAAAGGATGTCATGGCTTTAGAAGTTTCTGACAGGCTAATTGACATCATTTGAGTCAATTGGAGGTGTACCTGGGGATGTATTTCAAGGCCTACCTTCAAACTCAATGCCTCTTTGCTTGATATCATAGGAAAATCAAAAGAAGAACCTCAGAAAAATTGTAGACCTCCACAAGTCTGGTTCATCCTTGGGGGCAATTTCTAAACGCCTGAAGGTACCATGTTCTTCTGTATAAACAATAGTACGCAAGTATAAACACCATGGGACCACGCAGCCGTCATACCGCTCAGGAAGGAGACGCGTTCTGTCTCCTAGAAAGGGACGTACTTTGTTGCGAAAAGTGCAAATCAATCCCAGAATAACAGCAAAGGACCTTGTGAAGATGCTGGCGGAAACAGGTACAAAAGTATCTATATCCACAGTAAAACGAGTCCTATATCGACATAACCTGAAAGGCCGCTCAGCGAGGAAGAAGCCACTGCTCCAAAAACGACAGACTAAGGTTTTCAACTGCACATGGGGACAAAGATCGTACTTTTTGGAGAAATGTCCTCTGATCTCATGAAACAAGAATATAACTGTTTGGCCATAATGACCATCGTTATGTTTGGAGGAAAAAGGGGGAGGCTTGCAAGCTGAAGGTCACCATCCCAACCGTGAAGAACGGGGGAGCAGTATCATGTTGTGTTGTGCTTTGCTGCAGGAGGGACTGGTGCACTTCACAAAATTGATGGCATCATGAGGGAGGAAAACTATGTGGATATATTGAAGCAACATCTCAAGACATCAGTCAGGAAGTTAAAGCTTGGTCAAAAATGGGTCTTCCAAATGGATAATGACCCCAAGCATACTTCAAAAGTTGTGGCAAAATGGCTTAAGGACAACAAAGTCAAGGTATTGGAGTGGCCATCACAAAGCCCTGACCTCAATCCTATAGAAAATGTGTGGGCAGAATTGAAAAAGCGTGTGCGAGCAAGGAGGCCTACAAACCTGACTCAGTTACACCAGTTGTCAGGAGGAATGGGCCAAAATTCACCCAATTTATTGTGGGAAGCTTGTGGAAAGCTACCCGAAATGTTTGACCCAAGTTAAACAATTTAAATGCAATGCTACCAAATACTAATTGAGTATATGTAAACTTCTGACCCACTGGGAATGTGATGAAAGAAATAAAATCTGAAATAAATCATTCTCTCTACTATTATTCTGACATTTCACATTCTTAAAATAAAGTGGTGATCCTAACTGACCTAAGACAGGGTGTTTTTACTAGGATTAAATGTCAGGAATTGTGAATAGCTGAGTTTAAATGTATTTGGCTAAGGTGTATGTAAACTTCCGACTTCAACTGTATATATAAATTATTGTGCAATTTCTATCTATAGGCTACATTGAGGTTTTTCTTTTTAGGCTATCGGTCATTAGTGCTTAATTAAACTCAGGCATTGTCCTTTTTACCTTAGTGGATCGATGCTAACTTTTCTGCCTGTTCCCAAAAGCGTTTGGTGATTGGCGTGTAGGTTATTTGGCTCGCGTAAAGTTAGGCCCTAAAGCTTAACCTCTCTGGGATATGTGGGACGCTAGCGGGAAAATGCAGAGCGCCAAATTCAAATAAATGACTATAAAAATGTAACTTTTATGAAATCACACATGCAATAGACCAAATTAAAGCTACACTTGTTGTGAATCCAGCCAACGTGTCAGATTTCAAAAAGACTTTACGGCGAAAGCAAACGAGGCTATTATCTGAGAACAGCACCCCAGCAAACAAACACAGACCATCATATTTCAACCCTCCAGGCGCGACACAAAATGCAGAAATAAAGGTATAATTCATGCTTTACCTTTGACAAGCTTTTTCTGTTGGCACCCCAATATGTCCCATAAACATCACAAATGGTCCTTTTGTTCGATTAATTCCGTCGATATATATCCAAAATGTCAATTTATTTGGCGCGTTTGATCCAGAAAAACACCAGTTGCAACTCGCACAACATGACTACAAAAGTTACCTGTAAGCTTTGTCCAAACATTTCAAACTACCTAATACAAATTTAGGTATTTTTTAACGTAAATAATCTCTCAAATTTAAGACGGGATATACTGTGTTCAGTACCGGAGGAAAACAATGTTTAGCGAGCTTCTGTGTAACGCGCCTCTAACAAAGAGTACACTTCCCTCTAGCCTCGTTCTGAACAGTGCTTCTTCTTAATTTCTCAAAGGAAAACCCTCAATCAAATTCTAAAGACTGTTGACATCCAGTGGAAGCGATAGGAACTGCAAGAAAGTCGATTAGAAATCTGGATTCCCAATGAAAACCCATTGGGAAAAAACAAGTTCTGAATGGTTTGTCCACAGGGTTTTGCCTGCCAAATAAGTTCTGCTATACTCACAGACATGATTCAAACAGTTTTAGAAACTTCAGAGTGTTTTCTATCCAAATCTACTAATTATATGCATATCTTAGCTTCTGGGCCTGAGTAGCAGGCAGTTTAATTTGGGAACGCTTTTCATCCAAAATTCCGAATGCTGCCCCCTATCCTAGAGAAGTTAAATAAGAAATGGAGATCTGTAAATAGAAAGGGAGGACCAGAAAAGTAATGTTTGGGAAAGATTTGGTGAAGGAGTAAAAAGAGGATGATAGCAGTGCCGGCAATGTTATGTGTGATGATTGTGAGGCGCTATACAAATTAGACAGTCACAAGAAGTGCCATAGGCCTATTTGAACTGTAACCTACTGTTCAGATTGGTTATATGGACACTGACTGTAGATCTATAACCTTTCACATTAGTCTTAATATTAACTCCTGCAGAATTAAACATTTCTTGCAGTAAAATGATACACCAACTGTACATTTTGACTCGTGAACAGGAGTGGAGAAATATGATTTCTTGAGCATTTTCAGCATCTACAGACGGTCCTCTATCTTTATCAGCATCATAGAAACTGATAGTATTAAAACCGCTGGCTTTCATCAAGCTGCCCTCTCAAGAAAAAGCTTCAAACTGTAACCAGTGGTTCAGGTTATCAGTCAACCTACCAGGATAGTTAAACAGCACAGGAGTGAAATCATCAACATGTATTGATCACATCTTTACTAATGCTGCAAATCCATCGGATATAGTGATCACAATATAGTAGCCATATCTAGGAAAACCAAAGTTCCAAAGGCTGGGCCTAATATAGTGGTATAAAAGGTCATACAATAAGTTTTGTAGTAATTCCTATGTTGTTGATGTAAAGAATGTGTTTGTGTGTAATCCGTGGTGTGTAATGAGGAGAAAACAGATGTTTCACTTGACACATTTTATGAAGTTGCTTATCCCAGTTACTAATAAGCATGCACCCATTCAGAAAATGACTAAAAACTGTTAAATCCCTGTGGATTGATGAGGAATTTAAAGTTGTATGGTTGAGAGGGATGAGGCAAAAGGAATGCCAAATAAATGTGGCTACACAACTGAATTAAAATAAACTATACTATGAACCAAAGATAAATGGCAAAGAATGATAGTAAAAAGCTTTGGAGCACCTTCAATTAAATTTTGGGGAAAAGGCAGACTCAGCTCCATCATTCATTGAATCAGATGGCTCATTCATTACAAAACCGACTGATATTGCCAACTACTTTGATTATTTTTTAATTGGCAAGATTAGCAAATTTAGGCATGACATGCCAGCAGCAAACGCTGACATTACACATCCAAGTATATCTGACCAAATTGTGAAAGACAAGAATTGTAATTTTGAATTCCGTAAAGTGAGTGTGGAAGAGATTAAAAAAATATTATTGTCTATCATCAAGGACAAGCCACCGGGGTCTGACAACTTGGATGGAAAATTACTGAGGATAATAGTGGACAATATTGCCACAGCTATTTGCCATATCTTCAATTTAAGCCTACTAGAAAGTGTGTGCCCTCAGGCCTGGAGGGAAGAAAAAGTAATTCTGCTACTTAAGAATAGTAAACCCCCTTTACTGGCTCAAATAGCCGACCTATCAGCCTGTTACCAACCCTCTGTAATATTTTGTAAAAAATTGTGTTTGACCAGATACAATGCTATTTTACAGACAATGCTATTTTAACAGACTTTCAGCACGCTTATAGGGGAAGGACATTCAACAAGCACAGCACTCACACAAATGACTGATGATTCGCTGAGAGAAATTGATAATAAAAAGATTGTGGGGGCTGTTAGACTTCAGTGTTATATTGTGGATAAAGAGTTACCTGTCTAACAGAACACAGAGGGTGTTCTTTAATGGAAGCCTCTACAACATAATCCAGGTAGAATCAGGATTTCCCCAGGGCAGTTGTCTAGGCTCCTTACTGTTTTCAATCTTTACTAACGACATTTGAGTAAAGCCAGTGTGTCTATGTATGTGGATGACACAACACTACACGTCAGCTACTACAGCAACTGAAATGACTGCAACGCTTAACAAAGAGCTGCAGTTAATTTCAAAATGGGTGGCAAGGAATAAGTTAGTCCTAAATATTTCACAAACTAAAAGCATTGTATTTGGGACAAATAATTCACTAAACCCTAAACCTCAACTAAATCTTGTCATAAATAATGTGGAAATTGAGCACGTTGAGGTGACTAAACTGCTTGGAGTAACCCTGGATTGTAAACTGTCATGGTCTAAACATACAACAGTGCTAAGATGGGGAGAGGTCTGTCCATAATAAAGTGCTTCTCTACCTTCTTAACTTCTTATGGCTGCATCCCGCTAACGGGATCGATATGTCAACAGCCAATGAAAGTGCAGGGCGCCAAATTCAAACAACAGAAATCTCATAATTAAAATTCCTCAAACATACATTTGTCTTATATCATTTTAAAGGTAATCTTGTTGTTAATCCCACCAAAGTGTCCGATTTCAAATATGCTTTTCAGCGAAAGCACTACAAACGATTGTTAGGTCACCACCAAACCACAATAAGCACAGCCATTTTCCCAGTGAAATATAGCAGTCACAAAAAGCAGAAATAGAGATAATATTAATCACTTACCTTTGATGATCTTCATCAGATGACACTCATAGGACTTCATGTTACACAATACATGCATGTTTTGTTTGATAAAGTTCATATTTATATAAAAAAAAAAAAAAATTTTACATTGGCGCGTTACATTCACTAGTTCTAAAAACATCAAGTGATTTTGCATAGCCGCATCGTTTCAACAGAAATACTCATCATAAATGTAGATGATAATACAAGTTATACACATGGAACTATAGAAATACCTCTCCTTAATGCAACCGCTGTGTCAGATTTTTTTAATTACGGAAAAAGCAAACCATGCAATAATCTGAGACGGCGCTCAGAACAATAGTCAAATTAGCCACCATGTTGGAGTCAACAGAAACCAGAAAATATATAAATGTTTCCTTACCTTTGATGAACTTCATCAGAATGCAGTCCTAGGAATCCCAGGTCCACAATAAATGCATGGTTTGTTTGATAATGTCCGTTATTTATGTCCAATTAGCTACTTTGGTTAGCGCGTTTGGTAAACAATTCCAAAGTCACAAAGCGCGTCCACTATAACGTGTCGAAATGTCCAAAAGTTCCGTAACAGTCAGTAGAAACATGTCAAACGATGTATTGAATCAATCTTAAGAATGTTGTTAACATACATCTTGAATAACGTTCCAACCGGAGAAATACATTGACTTCAGTTGAGAGATGGAACGGAGCTGCCTATCACGTGAACGCGCATGTTCAATGCGTGGTCACCTCATGGCAGTGATTACTCATTCCTGTCTCGCTCGGCCCCCCCTTCACATTAGAGTCATCAGACAACGTTCTATTGACTGTTGACATCTAGTGGAAGCCGTAGGAAGTGAAAACTCATCCATATCTCGCTGTAATTTCATTGGGAGCTTGAATGAAAATCTAGCAGCCTCAGAAAAAATCCAAACAGGAAGTGGAACTTCTCCGGTTTTTGCCTGCCATATGAGTTCTGTTATACTCACAGACATATTTCAAACAGTTTTAGAAACTTCAGAGTGTTTTCTATCCAATACTAATAATAATATGCATATATTAGCAACTATGACTGAGGAGCAGGCTGTTTACTCTGGGCACCTCTGTGCACCTTTCATCCAAGCTACTCAATACTGCCCCTGCAGCCATAAGAAGTTAACAGCACTATCAACATGGCAGGTCCTACAGGCTCTAGTTTTGTCGCACCTGGACTACTGTTCAGTCGTGTGGTCTGGGGCTGCAAAGATTACAATTGGCTCAGAAAAAAATACAATTGGCTCAGAACAGGGCAGCACAGCTGTCCCTTGGATTTACACAGAGAGCAAACCGTTAATAATATTCATGTCATTCTCTCCTGGCTCAAAGTAGAGGAGAGATTGACTTCATCACTACTGTGAGTGCTATTAACATGTTGAAAGCACAGAGCTGTCTGTTTTTAAACGACTAGCACACAGCTCAGACACCCATGCATACCCTACAAGACATGCCACCGGAAGTCTCTTCACAGTCCCCATGTCCAGAACAGACTATGGGAGGCGCACAGTACTACATAGACCCATGACTACATGGAACTCTATTCCACATAATCAGGTAACTGATGCAAGCAGTAGAATCAGATTTTTTTTTAAATAGATATAAATACACCTTATGAAACAGCGGGGACTGTGAAGCAACACAAACATAGGCACTAAACACATGTACACATGGCTTTTGTGTTGTAGATATGTGGTAGGGGAGTACGGGCCTGAGGGCAGTCAGTGTGTTGTGAATTCTGTAATTAATGTATTGTAATGTTTTTAAAATTGTATAACTGCCTTAATTTTGCCGGACCCCAGGAAGAGTACTTGCTGCCTTGGCAGCAGCTTATGGGGATCCATAATAAATACAAAAACAATAAATATGCAACCAACCCAAACTGAAATCCTATCAGAAACATGTTGGGTTGTTTTCACAGCTTTTGTATTTCCTTACAACCGGTCAAACTGATGTCAATTGGAAATTTGGCACTGAAAATGTTTCCCATTTTTCTTTTCTTTTTCCCCGGTCCCTAAATGTCTTTGCTCCGCGAAAGAAGCAGGGATGACATTACTTTACCGATGTCAACTTGATTCATTCTATAATTTATGACATTCTGGTGAGCAAGTGTTTATTTGGTCTTCTAGGTTAATGTATACTGACAGAAGAGAAGCTGCATGTATTTAATTATAGACAAGTTGACTAACAAATGACAGACATTCTAAGTAGAAACATATGTAAATTAGGCAAAGAAAATCCTGCATCCCTTGTCATAAAATCATTCCGCCGTCTGACTATATTTACTATATTTGGGCGTCGCGTGCGGGCCTCAGATTTTCCCTTCATCACATAGTCAGGCGTTTGCAGATGGGTTATTAACGATTGCAGGCGGGTGCAGGTGAACAAACAGCTGACCCGTACACCACTAATGGCCACCTCTGTGCTTTTCCTTCTCCAGAACATTCCAACCCTGGGGACCGTCGCCATAACAATGGCGCTGCATAACTGTGATGAGGTGGTGGTGGCTGGCTTCGGTTATGACATGAACATGCCTCACGCACCCTTGCACTACTACGAAACAGTCAAGATGTCCGCCATCAAAGAGGTGCGTGTTTTTGTTGCATTCATATCAACTGGAAATGGGTACATCTCAGTAGTCTTCGAGTGGCGTGTCCTCTCCTTGTCTACGCTAAGTCAATGTGAAAGAACTGGAAGAGTGAAAACGCATTGTCAGTGCACAAATCCACCGTATTGCTTTCCCCGATCCTGTGTTTTCAGGAGAGTGCAGATGAGAGAGCGGAGACTACATTGGCTCCCCGCTAGACCTGTTGACTGACGAGAGTGTTATTCCATTATCTGTGTCTTTTGATTGGCTCTCGTATCCCCCCCCCCTCCCTTTGAACTATGACCAAATAAATTACCCCAAGACGGGGCGTTTTAATCCTCCACTCCAGACTGCATCAGTGTTCTGTTTTTACAGATGTCACAGAGGGGAGCTGACGTAGGAACTATGAGCTCAGAATGATAACCTTTGTCTAAACTCCCGGTGAACTCCTGACATTTGCCATGTTGAGCAATGCAATCAATGGAAACATCATCTAGTAGGTCTATCGTCATTGGAACACAAAGACTACCGCTCCCTCATGTCCTTCCGCTGGTGGTAATGTGCTGAGGTCACCTCTGAGGGGGTGATGAGATGCAGTAGTATCCTTACTCACTGTCTGAACTAGTCCCCTCCTCCAGCCAGCGTTACCCACCGTAGATGCGAGATGGATCAAGGTGTTTTTCAACTTTCTCTAGCTTAGTGTAAAGGGGTCGTACAGGAGTGAATGTAGAATACCACACTGTACAGCATGGCTGTACACACCATTTGTATGTGTGTGTTATGTGGATGCAAAGATGTTAAAGCAAGAGGGAGGTTGCTTCCATATCACCTACTTTCTGAACTAGCTCCTCATCCCTGGACTTTCAGCCTGAATCAGATAGCAAGGCCTGAAGAGACACACCGGTGTTACCGCTCACATGGGTTTCCCGGCCATGCTCCCTGTAGAGCATTGAAACCCTAGCCCTGGTTCCGTGTGAGTGAGATCCGTCAGTGTCCCGGCCGGGCCGACCCAGACAGGCCAGGGGCCCTCAAACGGCTCGGCCCCACAGCTTGGACCCAGGTGGGTTCCCTGGGGCAGCTGTGGGGCCCGGTTCAGCCCGGTCCTCGCACTCTCAGGCCCCAGAGCCCACCACCTGCTCTGGTTACACACTCTGCCGACCGGACTGACGCCCTGGATCACAATGGGGAGGGAAACACGGTGTGGCTCCATACACACTTAAACAAACGTATACACACTATAATCTATCACACATTTATCAGAAAAACAATGCATGCTTTTACTCTTAACCAGGTCAAGTGAAATGTTTTGATGCAGAGAGAGATGATGCAAACAGAATAGAATGCAAGGAACGTCCTTCAAGTTTAGGCTGATGAGAACAGGGTCTTTGGACCTGACCTGCATTCATCTGACATGCTTCTTGTTTCTGATTGTGTTCCCTTGCACCTCCGCAGTCCTGGACACACAACATATCCAAGGAGAAGGAGTTCCTCCGCAAGCTGGTGAAGGCCAACATCATCACGGACCTGACTAATGGGATCTGAGTCTGACCATCCAAGAGGTTTGCCTTTTCCCAAAAGAACTACAGAACAGAGGATGCTGGGAATTAACCTGGGTGGTGGAGGGGAGAGGACCCTTAGAACCCAGACCCTGGTGGTCTGCACACTGCCTGAGTTTTTATGTAGAGGAGATTTAAGCGGATGACTCGATGGAAAGGCGCACATATGTGCCTTCTGACCCAGAGGCTCCTGTCTGACACAGCCAAGAGGGACGGGCATGGATCGAACGCCAGTGAGCGGACAATCGGACAACCGCGTTTACCGTTTTGAAACCAGCGAGCATCGAATGAACACATGAGTGGTATGGAAGAGAAGGACGGAAGGTCTGACAGACAGATGTAGAGACTGACAGACTGCAGGAGAGAGACAGAGGGACAGATAGTTACAGCAGTGCCAAATGTACCTCGTTACAAAGGGGGGAGGAGAATACCTCTCCCTCTACTGCCTGAATGTATTTACTTTAACAGTGTAAATGTCAAAAAAATGTACTATGCTTTTTAACAAGCTCCAGCGACCTCCACCCCATCCCCAGTTCTCTCAGTACTGTCTTTCCCGGCGAGCCTCCATCCAGGCCTGGTGGGGAGAAACCTTTTTCAAACCTCTATCTCCCCCTTCTCACTTCCATATCGGCAGGTGTTTTCCCCGTGCGTTTTGAGATTAGCATTTCAGATTTTAACAGGAAGTTTAAATTGGATTATTTTATTTTGGTTAAATGTATTTATAATTTAAGGCTGATAGAGCACTAACTATCTTTTCCTTCTAACAGTTTGCCTTAACGTGCTTCCTCAATGATTCATAAATTGTTGAGTGGATGTCCCTCAAATCCTAGTATTTCTAATATGGCTCTTCACAAAATCAGAACAATTATATTTCCGGTCGAAAACGTTCTAAATGAAGATACCACTTTTTATTTTTTATTTTTACAAACACAGGAGCTTGTTGAATTGTGTTGTGAATATCATTATGTGAGCGGTGAGACAGAGAGCCTAGGCCTAGGTTACCAGCCACGCAGCGAGAGAGTGGAGATGGGAACTCTCCATTATTTGTGTGGCGCTGAGAAACATTCCTAATTTGTCCACATGCAGAGCTTATGTTCCCTTCCGCCATGAAACTATATGTTGCCAAGTTTATTTTCCCTGACTCGTAGCACATGCGAAAATAGTTAACTTAACCTTTATTTTTATTTCCCCTGTTATGATGGTTGAATATACACCATTGTGGAAACAGTGAAATCCCTGTTTTAGAGACCACAACCCGGTAGATGGATACACAGTTAAAGGGCAAGCAGGTGTTTGTTTACGATAATTCTGTTTAATATCAGTTCATTATTACATGAATGAACCTTGCACAGGCTATATAAAGTTTAAACCTGTGTGGCTGGTAAAAGTTTGAGTAGCCAATTTTTGCAGCCTTATAGCCTATTCGATTCTGGGAATTGTTTGTTTCAATTTCAAACAATATTGAATGTAAAGGTATTGTTTTATGTCGGCTATAGGCTTTCATTAGTTAAGAAGGCTAATTGGAAGGCTCTTTTTAAAAGCGATTTGAGTTGTCAATGTGCTGCATTGTGAATTATAAGAGAGGCTTATCGTTAATTCATGGCATTCTTTTATCCATATCTTGAATAGACATGCAGACAAATTAATAGATGGAAGGGGAACACCTATTACCCTCCTACTCTGGAGTCATAAAAATAATTGAAATATATACATTTTTTGGCGGATCGGCTCTCTGAACAATTCTATGTGGTTGGTTCGGGTTGTGGAGAAAAATCTGTCCTGATGTCAAATATCGGTTGGGGCTCGGAATTGATGTGCCTGACCCTGGCAAGACTCTAGATTGCAGTAAATTATCCACAGGAGGTGTATTATAATATCCTTTTGACTTGCAATATTAAACCCAGACTGGTATTACAATGTGAAAGCTTACTGGTCCCAAGTTTCTCAGCAAAAACCGCAATTTTTTTTGTTAGTTACAGTTCAGTATTTAAGTGTTGCTCCGTGCATAGCAGTGGTTCAGTATTGACCAGATAAGACCACGCTATGGTTGCCTTTTCTGCCTCCCTCGCTGCTTCCCTCAACATCAACAAAACTTAAGAATGTCAATTTTAAGATTTGAATATTTAAAAATGTACCGAATGTAATAATCAGCTTTATATGGTGAATTTTATTCTGACATGATAAGTTTTGTTTTGTTTGTACTATTTTTGGGGTGACATTTGAGTTGTTTTTTTGAAAGTCAGTCATTTTCTGAGGCTTTTTTAAATACTTTTATTTTTTTATTGTGCTTCCTGGACTGGACAGGAATTTAAACAGAATTGACCCCAACCCTGTTTTTCCAGCCTGGTCACTAAGCAGAATATAACTATTAAAACTGGAGACAACAATGACTTCATACAGGAAACCTCACCATATCACCCATTGGTAGAGGTCTATATCAGTTCTCACCTTGCCCTGAGCAATCAATCACTGGCAAGGTCGTTAAACTTCAAATCACAAGTGTTGCTGTTTCTTTTTATATTATATATACAGTGCCTTCAGAAAGTATTCATTCTCCTTGACTTATTCCACATTCTGTTACAGCCTGAATTCAAAATGGATTTTCTCACCCATCTACACACAATACCCCATAATGACAGTGAGAAAATGTTTTTTTTTTTTTTTTTATGTATCACATTTATGTAAATTAGATATTTATGTATTTTTTTTAAGATAAGTATTCACACCTCTGAGTCAATACTTTGTAATCGCCACCAAAGTTGCTTCTACATCTGTCTTTTTGGTTAAGTTTCTAGGAGCTTTGCACATCGGGATTGTACAATATTGGCCCAAAATTATTTTTCAAATTCTTCCATCTCTGTCAACTGTATAGTTAATCATTGCTAGACAACCATTTTAAAGTCTTGCCATAGATTTAAGACGATTTAAGTTATAACTGTAACTAGGCCACAGAAGCATTCAATGATGTCTTGTTAAGCAACTCTAGTATAGATTTGGCCTTGTGTTTGAGGTATTGTCCTGTTAAAAGGTGAATTTGTCTCCCAGTGTCTGTTGGAAAGCAGACTGAACCAAGTTTTCCTCTAGAATTTTCCCTTTGCTTATAGCTGTATTCCTCTTATTTTTGTCCCCCAAAAACTCCATAGTCCTTGCCAATGACAAGCATACCCATAACGTGATGCAGCCACCACCATGCTTGAAAATATGAAGTGGTAATTGGATTTGCCCCTAATGTAATGCTTTGTATTTAGGACAAAAAGTAAAAATTCTTTGGTACATTTTTTGCAGTATTACTTTATTGCAAACAGGATGCTTGTTTTGTAATATTTTTATTCTGTCCAAGCTTCCTTCTATTCACTCTTGTCAGTTAGGTTAGTATTGTGGAGTAACTGACTGGGTGTATTTATGCACCATCCAGAGCCTAATTAATAACTTAACCCGATGCTCAAAGGGATATTCAGCGTCTGCTTCTTTCTTATTTTTATTTTTTTACACACATCTACCAATCAGTGCTCTTTGCGAGGCATTGAAAAACCTCCCTTGAATCTGTGCTTGTAATTCACTACTCGATTGAGGGCCCTTAGAATTATCTGTATGTGTGGGGATTAGAGATGGGGTAGTTACTCCATAATCATGTCAACCGCTATTATTGAACATGGAATGAGTCTGTGCAACTTATTATGCGATTTGTTAAGCACATTTTTATTCCTTAACGTATTTAGGCTTGCCATAACAAAAGGCTTAAATATTTATTGATTCAAGACATTTCGGCTTTTAATTTCGCAATAATTTCTAATATTTTCTACAAACAAAATTCCACGTTGACATTATGGGGTATGGAGTACCACAGTATGTGTCAAAATACCAATAAAACCTAGTGGTCAAACGGTAATGGTTCCAATCGTTTCTCCACCATTCATTTTTCCCATAGGGGATTTTGGAAACACTTCAAATAAAGGGGCTGTGTTTAGTGTAGGCTTACCCTGGCGTGACATTTTATTAACCATGTAAATCTCTCTCGGACAAAGTGACTTTTATAAATATATATTTACCTGTATTTACCCCCCAAAATCAAATAATTAGCTGCTAATGTGGCTATCATAAAGAACTACAAATGCCATGATGATCTGGATTGAGACTGCGAAATCGAGGCAAAGGTAAACATCTCTGGATTAACCATCTAATGCTAGCTAAGTATAGTAATGAATAAATAGGCTACATTTCTTTAAATGGACAATAAATTGACACAATACCTGTCAGCAAAAGTATCAGCTAGAAATGATGTGCAGTAGTTTTGCATGATGTCTACTTTTATGCCTATTAGCATTTTTGAATCTGAGAGTAAGTAGAGCCGGATATATTGATGAAAGTCACCTTGTCCGAGAGATTTACATGGTTATCAAAATGTTATGCCAGGGTAAGCTTACACGAAACAAAGCTCTTATTTTAAGTGTTCCTAAAGTGAATGGTGGAAAAATTATTGGAACCTGTTTTGACCGCTAGGTTTTATGGCACCTCCACTGTGGTGCCCTATTGTGTGTAGATCAGGGACACAATCTCAATTGAATCAATTTGAAATTCAGGCTGTAACAACAACATTTGGAAAGAGTAAAGGCTTGTGGATACTTTCTGAAGGCATTGTATAAGCGTCTGTGTGTGTATATATAGACTTTGTCCTATCTGCGACTTGTTAATAAATACGTTGACCCTTTGGTCGCTTGGTAAGGTGACTGATGTATGGTGTGTATTTATTTATTTGTTGTTGTTTTTTTTTTGTTAAAACATAAAGGACTGTCAATGGGTGGTCTAGTTTGCAGGCAACTATCTGTGCAGGTTTTAGGTTAGGTTACAATGTCCTGGTGTTCTTTCCTGTTGTGCAGCCCCCATACTATAGCTGTGTCCATTATTCTTTTATAGAGATTATAGGCTCCACAGGAAACATACTGTTAAGTTAAAAAAGCATTGGTCTAAGCCTGGAGCAGGATTTCCTGATTCCCGCTACCTGCTGAGAGACAGGAAATCATTTTTAAAGCCCTATCCACTACTTCCTCTTGCACACTTTCTCTCTCTTCTTCACCTGCCAAACCCTTATGAAGATCTAGTTTCATTGTACAGTCGTGGCCAAAAGTTTTGAGAATGACACAAATATACATTTTCACAAAGTCTGCTGCTTCAGTTTGTATGATGGCGATTTGCATATACTCCAGAATGTTATGAAGATTGATCAGTCCCTCTTTGCCATGCAAATTAACTGAATCCCCCAAAAACATTTCCACTGCATTTCAGCCCTGCCACAAAAGGACCAGCTGACATGTCAGCGATTCTCTCGTTAACACAGCTGTGAGTGTTGACGAGGACAAGGCTGGAGATCACTCTGTCATGCTGATTGAGTTCGAATAACAATCTGGAATCTTCAAAAGGAGGGTGGTGCTTGGAATCATTGTTCTTCCATCGTCATCCATGGTTACCTGCAAGGAAACACATGCTGTCATCATTGCTTTGCACAAAAAGGGCTTCACGGACAAGGATATTGCTGCCAGTAAGATTGCACCTAAATCAACCATTTATCGGATCATCAAGAACTTCAAGGAGAGCGGTTCAATTGTTGTGAAGAAGGCTTTAGCGTGCCCAAGTCTCCTAAAGTTGATTCAGGTCAATCCTCAAGAGGCGGGTGGACAAACAAAAACCCACTAATTCTGACAAACTCAAAGCATTGATTATGCAAGAATGGGCTGCCATCAGTCAGGATGTGGCCCAGAATTTAATTAACATTTAATTATGTACAAAAAGTGCAGTAAATTCTAAACAGTTAAACCAATATGGATGGAAATACCCTCAAATTAAAGCTGACCATCTGCACTTTAACTTCAGTCATTGTTTGATTTCAAATCCAAACTTTTGTAGTATTGAGCCAAAAGAAGAAAAAAAGTTGTCAAAATTGTACAAACTCAGTAAATTTGGTTGGGAATCATTAGGCAGGTTTCCATTCGACAAAAGCAATGTCGCAGAATCATTGCGACATGTAATGGAAACGGCAGTTAGAGGGGACATTTTCAAAAGATAGACAAATATGTTATCTGTTCGAAGGGTGAATTTTTCTTTTGTAAAACTTCACTGCAAAAAATTATGGTAATTGTTTTTCAAGGCACATCCTCACGTAACTAAAGTTCCACGCCACATTATTTTAAAATTCTACTGCCTGCAAAAACTTTTTTTTTCAACTATTAAACTCTTTCTTTGCAAGACAAGGATTGTCCTGACTTTAATGAACTCCTGAATAGCTTTTCTGGTTGGCTGGCAAGTTTCACCATCCAATTATTTCAGATCTACAGGATTGCAAGTTTCACCATGGCACCGACTGTGGCAATACATTGGCACATGAGAATTAATAGTGAAAGAGAGCGACCCCGGCTCTACGTATTTTACTGGTTTGTGACTCACTGACACCGCCCCCGGTTAAAGGGGAATAAAGCAGCCCAAGAGTTAAAACACAAGGAAGAGGAACATGGGGATGGAAAGTGGGAGAGGTAGTGGAATGATGGTGGAACTATAGTGGTTCTGGAACAGAGGTAATGAATACACTGCTCATAATACTATAACTGACAGCACAGGTGGCAACAAGGCAATTGAGAGCATTCTGTCGGGCTGTATCATCGTCTGGTAGGGCAACTGCACCGCTATCAACCGCAGGGACTCCAGAGGGTAGTGCGGTCTGCACAATGCTACCTGCCCTCCAGGACACCTACAGCATCTGATGTCACAGGAAGACCAAAAAGATCAAGGACAACAACCACCTGAGCCACTGCCTGTTCACCCCCCTATCATCCAGAAGGGGAGGTCCGTACAGGTGCATCAAAGCAGGGATCGAAACAGAAGCTGCACGCACACCATCCCACAAGTCCGGAGATGTGAGTAAGTCCAGTTGTTGATGGGCAGAGACAGAGATGTTGCTCTCTGCCACTGCTTTAGGGAGACCTCAAGTATTGTGTGATGTGCAGATGTCCGGCCCCCTAGTAACCTCCTTAGAAACCTATCAAGGCACAGGTCAAACAGGTCAAAGAGAGTTTGAGAGGCAGGTTTATGGTACACCTTAGACTCTGTCTCCGGTCGGTCATGGGGGATGGGGAGTGCAGTGTGCAGCTCGGTTGTGAGGTGCTAATAATAGTCACTGGCAGGGACTTTGTAATAGCCACCCCTAAATATGAGCAGCATATTTACAAAATAAGGAATTCCCTGCTGGAATGTCAGTCTAGAGCCCGCTGGGTCCAAGGCAGGTCTGGCCACCCTGTGTGGCCACCCCATCAGAGGCGGGCAAGGAGCAGCCCGGTTCAGAGTGCTGAGGGCGTCCATAGGGTGCCGAGGGGTGGCTCCCCCACAGAGGTGGGCCAGAACCCCAGGAGGGCCCCCGTGTCCAGGGCCGGGGAGGAGAGCAGGCCCAGAAGCAGCTGCTCCCCCAACTGAGGCAGGCCAGGCCCCAACAGCGGAGAGCAGGTGTGGGTGGTGGCGGTTCCCCAACTGCGAAAGGCAAGTCTCTGATGCAGGAACCAGAGGAGGGCCCAGGGCAGGCCACAATGGTAGCCCCAGGGTAAGGGCCTGATCAGGACAGTGCTGGTGAGTCCAGGGCAGATGGTGGATTAGTTCAGACCCCAGGAACAGGAATAGGTAGCGCTCCTGGAACAGGACACTGGGTGGCAGAGTCTGGGTGGTCAGCCCCGGTGAGGTCTGGTGTGTCCCCACAGTCCCATCAGGGTTCAGTCAAGCAGCAGCAGGACCAGGATTGGAGCTGGGTCAGGTGGTGCATGCTGGGTAGGGGCCATCCTGGACACCCCGAACGGGACCCAGGGCTGTGTCAGGCGAAGCGGTACTGTCAGTGTCTGTGACGGGTGTGGCTGGGTTCCCCCATGGGCCCAGGTCAGCGCTGGACCGGTCATCGGAGGTAGCAGCAGACAGGTCCGGTGCTGCTGGAGGGTCCCCTAGTGCAGGGAGAGGCAGAGAGTCAGAGGCAGACACGGCCTCTGTCGCTGGCGACAGCTCGCCAGGTAGCTCTGGCTGGTGAAGATCTGGTGGCGGTGAGGAATAGAGTCCAGTCAGCAACATAGGCACACTACCGTCTGGTGATGCTGCTGGAATCGCATACACCGCCCAAGCCAGGGAGAGGGTTCCCCCAGAATCCCCAGCAGTGGAGGGGGGATCGGTAATTACGTCTGTTGTGGGCTCAGTCTCCGTAGCAGGCAACTCTTGAGGACCAGCGAGGGCTTAGGACATGACGTGTCCCTGCCCGGTCTCAGTCACAGCCATGCCCGACAACGGTCCCGGGGATGGTAAGGCAATATAGTCACACCCGACAGTCACAGTCACACCTGGCAACGGTGCCGGGGTCGATAACACATTCTTGCTGCTGTCCTCCATATGACTGGCTGATGTTCTCCACTGCAACCTGTTGGAGAGGGCTCCGCTGACAGGAAGAATCCCGGGATCTGGTCTTCTGTTGCATAATGCAAAGAACAGTATATTCTGCTCAATACGGTCAAAACGTGCTTCCTGTGATATTTGCAGCGTTGTCCACGGCGCTGCATCTTCCCAACTTGGAAGAATAATCCACACGCTGGGTTGTTGGGGATGTGACCCCACCTGGTCCTGAGTAGTATCACACAGGAGGAGACGGAACATAGGGTTCATGCTGCACCGTCGGCAGGTGTGGGGCTCCCATAGACTACACAGAGGGGGTATAATACACATGGTCGTAGTTAACTGGATACCCCAGAGCCATACTCCATTGGACTGCAGGTGGGCTGTGTGGAAAATACCCTGTGTGGTCTCTGGGCCGCCATATTGTGCAAAGTCACAAATCCGTCTCGAAGGACCTTAAAAGAGAGCGACCCGGATCTATGTATTTTACTGGTTTGTGACTGGTTAGAGGGGAATAAAGCATTTCAAGAGTTAACATAAACAGGAACTTGATTTAAACATGGAGATGCACATGGAGATAAAGTGTGAGAGGTAATAGAATGATAGTGGAATGGTAGTGGTTCTGAAACAGGAGAGACAGAGGTAATGAATACACTGTACACAATACTATAACTGATAGCACAAGTAGAGCAACAAGACTATTGGAAAGGGAAGGACTGTATGAAAATGTATATGGTACCTGCACATATGACTATAGAGCTATACACAAAGACGGCATACAGCAATAGTAACAACTAACTATTAAGAACAATATATACATGTCACACAACTCACTTTGGGCACGCACACCATCCCGCAAGTCCAGAGATATGAGTGAGTCCAGTTGTTGATGGGCAGAGACAGAGATATTGGTCTTTGCCACTGCGTGAGGTTGACTGCAAGTATTGTGTGATGTGGAGTCAAGAGGATGGGCAGATGTCCGGGCCCCTAGTAACCTATCAGTGCACAGGTCAGACAGGTCAAAGAGCGTTTGAGAGGCAGGTTTATGGTACCCCCTAGACTCTCAGTCTCCGGTTGTGGGGGATGGGGAGTGGAGTGTGCAGCTAGCTCATTGTTGTGAGGTGCTAATAATAGTCACCGGCAGGGACATTTTCTATAATTAGAATATGGCAAATATTAATCAATTATTCCATTCTATCCATGTTGGATTTCACGGGCTACATGAAACGGGTAGGTGGGAGGGCATTTAGTCTGTCGCCAATTTATTCATGTGCAATTTGCCTAAATGGGTAATGGAACAGTAGCGGTGCGTGGGTAAAATCACTGGGGAAGCTAATCCAAAAAAAGCCATATTACTACCTATGTGTTGTGATTATTGCGTTGTTTTCTATATAACCTGTTAGTTCATATGCCTTGCGACTGTGATATATAGGCCGAAGGCCAAGACAATAAGAATACACAGTGGCAGAATAAATTCAACCACATCTTTGTTTCATTACAAAACCGGAGAGCAACATCTGTCCGGTGAAGTCCACAAATCATATCGCATGTAACAAACAGTTAACATGACCTACATCATGGTCAAGCAAGTTAATGTTTCTGGAATTTTTCGGGCAACTTAACAACTATTGATTTAGAACCACGGAGAGTTACCGCAAGTTGCAATGAAAACAGGAGCTGCGTCCACTATTCCAGCACCATTTAAAATTCAACATTTCAACATCATCTACCTAATCACCTATGCTTAGTCTAATATAGTAACAACTAAAAGATAACAAAAATAATTTTGCCCAATCAACATAAGCTAAATAGTATGTGGCTGTCCGTGGTTCTTATGTGTGTGTGTGTGTGCAAGTAGAAAAAACATATTGACTCACTCTACTTGTAGAGAAACGCCAATGCCATCCTCTCAGGCCAGGGGCACAATGTATGAATTTATGTTTGGATCAGAATCGCCGTTATAATCATTGGCCAGTATGACAAATTAGGTAAAACCACAAGTCCAAATCCCTATCTCCATCCATGGCTAATTTAGGAAAGGGATTATTGTAGCTAGCTAGCCACTGGACGAAAACAACACAATGAGGTGCAACAATTCAAGTTTTTTTCTGTCAATAATGGCTGTTAATAATGACATTTGGCCTCCCGGGTGGCGTAGTGGTCTAGGGCACTGCATCGCAGTGCTAACTGCGCCACCAGAGTCTCTGGGTTCGCGCCCAGGCTCTGTCGCAGCCGGCCGCGACCGGGAGGTCCGTGGGGCGACGCACAATTGGCATAGCGTCGTCCGGGGTAGGGAGGGTTTTTGCCGGTAGGGATATCCTTGTCTCATCGCGCTCCAGCGACTCCTGTGGCGGGCCGGGCGCAGTGCGCGCCAACCACGGGGGCCAGGTACACGGTGTTTCCTCCGACACATTGGTGCGGCTGGCTTCCGGGTTGGAGGCGCGCTGTGTTAAGAAGCAGTACGGCTGGTTGGGTTGTGCTTCGGAGGACGCATGGCTTTCGACCTTCGTCTCTCCCGAGCCCGTACGGGAGTTGTAGCGATGAGACAAGGTAGTAATTACTAGTGATTGGATACCACGAAAATTGGGGAGAAAATGGGATAAAAATTAAAATAAAATTAAAAAAAAAAAAAGACATTTGGTCTGAAGCCAAATCCAAACTGTCTTCCCTTTACACTTTTTTGGGGGTGTGCCAGGACCATTCACAGCTGAGCTCGCTCAGTTTAGCTCAATGCTGATTTGGCTATTAGTTATTTATTCATTTTTATCAAGGGAGGCCAAATTATCACTGGCTTCCCTTGCATTCAACACTATGTCATACTCTTTGTCATACTCTTTCTGACCAGGCTACACATACTGAGACAAAGAGGCGCTGTTTCGTTCGCTCTGATGCTTACTCCAGTGAGATACATTCAGCCTCTTGCGGATTGAGGGACATTTATGAAACACAGAGAAGAGAGGAAAGCTAAATTCTTATATATTTTTTTCTTTGTACATTTTTTGAGGAAGGCAGGCTTCTTTTGGCATCCATGAATACACAACACAACACAACACTAATGGAAACACTTCAACCACTTATTTATTTAACTAGGCAAGTCAGTTAGAAACAAATTCTTATTTACAATGACGGCCTACCGGGGAACAGTGGGTTAAATATCTTGTTCAGAAAGACAGATATTTATCTTGTCAGCTCGGAGATTCGATCCAGTAATCTTTCTGTTAATCTTTCGGTTAACACTCTAACCACCTGCCGCCCCAAGTTAAATGTAAACGCACTGTAGCAGGCAATGTGAAGTCTCTACTTTCTGAAGGCACTGTAAAGTCTGCCGAAGGTGCTTTCCCATAGTATTAACTCTGGCGTGTAGACTTTCACTAGGTACTGATCTATGCAAACGGCAGTGGGAGCGAGTGAGAGAAATTACTTTTGCACAGCTGCTGGTGCTGTAAGCGAATTTCGAGTGGGGGACGCTGGAGCATTTTAAAAGGCCAGCGGGGGTGTTCCATCCTGTCGTTGAAAGGGGGCCCGCAACCGGGCCCATTACACGCGGCTGGCCACTAACACGCCGCTCTCACGGCTCTGTTGACTCTGACTCGACAGACTTTACTATCACCACGGCTAGCCCCAACCACGCTCGGCCTCCCGGGCGGCGAATTGGGGGCCTGCGACCCTTCAGCGGACTCCCCTTTTATTCCCCGCGACAGGTTCTGCACTCCGCCTCCTCTCCGTGGGCTTGGAATGGGAAGGGCGTGACCCCTGGGCCGAAACCTAAACTCCTCGTAAATGTCGAGGACGTGTGAAAGGGAAAGAAGGCACGTACACACAGACAGGAGAACAACATCCGCCTTTCACTCTGTTTACTTCAGAGAGGGTAAACTGAGACAACGGGGAACACCCTCTCTGTCCTCGTTTTCTCACTCTCTAACGCGCGGTGTCCCTCTTTTTACCCTTCCTCTCTTCAGTACATGGCATTGGTGACCTAATCGGTGTCAGGTTTACGGCTTTTTAGGAAATACTGGATCGATAATGTGATCAACGATCTTCAGAAAACGTTTATTTATATATATACACTGCTCAAAAAAATAAAGGGAACACTTAAACAACACAATGTAACTCCAAGTCAATCACACTTCTGTGAAATCAAACTGTCCACTTAGGAAGCAACACTGATTGACAATAAATTTCACATGCTGTTGTGCAAATGGAATAGACAAAAGGTGGAAATTATAGCTAATTAGCAAGACACCCCCCAAAACAGGAGTGATTCTGCAGGTGGTGACCACAGACCACTTCTCAGTTCCTATGCTTCCTGGCTGATGTTTTGGTCACTTTTGAATGCTGGCGGTGCTCTCACTCTAGTGGTAGCATGAGACGGAGTCTACAACCCACACAAGTGGCTCAGGTAGTGCAGTTCATCCACGATGGCACATCAATGCGAACTGTGGCAAAAAGGTTTGCTGTGTCTGTCAGCGTAGTGTCCAGAGCATGGAGGCGCTACCAGGAGACAGGCTAGTACATCAGGAGACGTGGAGGGGGCCGTAGGAGGGCAACAACCCAGCAGCAGGACCGCTACCTCCGCCTTTGTGCAAGGGGGAGCACTGCCATATTCCTGTTTTGGAATATCTACATAGGCGTACAGAGGCCCATTATCAGCAACCATCACTCCTGTGTTCCAATGACACGTTGTGTTAGCTAATCCACAAATGCTGGAGCATCAGCATTTGTGGGTTCGATTACTGGCTCAAAATGGCCAGAAACAAATAACTTTCTTCTGAAACCCATCAGTCTATTCTTGTTCTGTGAAATGAAGGCTATTCCATGCGAGAAATTGCCAAGAAACTGAAGATCTCGTACAACGCTGTGTACTACTCCCTTCACAGAACAGCGCAAACTGGCTCTAACCAGAATAGAAAGAGGAGTGGGAGGCCCCGGTGCACAACTGGGCAAGAGGACAAGTACATTAGAGTGTCTAGTATGAGAAACCGACGCCTCACAAGTCCTCAACTGTAAGCTTTATTAAATAGAACGCGCAAACACCAGTCTCAACGTCAACAGTGACGAGGCGACTCCAGGATGCTGGCCTTCTTTGTCTAATGTCCATTACTCATGTTTCTTGGCCCAAGCAAGTTTCTTTTTCTTATTATTGGTGTCCTTTAGTAGTGGTTTCTTTGCAGAAATTTGACCATGAAGACCTGATTGACACAGTCTCCTCTGAACAGTTGATGTTGAGATGTGTCTGTTACTTGAAATCCGTGAAGCATTTATTTGGGCTGCAATTTCTGAGGCTGGTAATGAACTTATCCTCTGCAGCAGAGGTAACTCTGGGTCTTCCATTCCTGTGGCGGTCCTCATGAGAGCCAGTTTCATCCTAGCGCTTGATGTTTTTTTGCGACTGCACTTGAGGAAACTTTCAAAGTTATTGACATTTTCCGTATTGACTGACCTTCATGTCTTAAAGTAATGATGGGCTGTTGTTTCTCTTTGCTAATTTGACCTGTTCTTGCCATAATATGGACTTGGTCTTTTACCAAATAGGGCTATCTTCTGTATACCAACCCTACCTTGTCACAACACAACTGATTGTCTCAATCGCATTAAGAAGGAAAGAAATTCCACAAACTAACTTTTAACAAGACTCACCTGTTAACTTCTTGACGCTAGGGGTCAGATTATTATTTATTTTTTTAAATAAAGTTCCCAAGGTAAACGGACTATTCCTCAGGTCCAGATCGTAGAATATGCATATAATTTACAGATTAGGATAGAAAACACTCCAAAGTTTCCAAAACTGTCAACATATTGTCTGTGAATATAACAAAACAGATTTTGCAGGCGAAAACCTGAGGAAATCTAACCCGAAAGTGATTATTTTAAAAATAAATCTGTTTCATTTCCCGTCTTTCTTCCTTTTAAAGGGGTATCAACCAGATTCCTTTTCCAATGGCTTCCTCAGGCTGTGACCAGGCTTTAGACATAGTTTCAGGCTTTTATTTTGAAAAATGAGCGAGATTTTTCAAAAGTAGTCAGGTGTCCTTTGATTAGTTCCTGCGCGCGAGAGGGGTAGCTCTCCATTTTCTTTCTCTCTTTTATTGAATAGGTTACGGTCCGGTTGAAATATTATCGATTATGTATGTTAAAAACAACCTGAGGATTGATTATAAAAAACATTTGACATGTTTCCACGAACATTACGGATACTTTTTGGAATTTTCGAAAGGAACGAGGCTGTAGTTTTCTGAACATAACGCGCAACCCAAATGGCGTTTTTTTGTTATAAAAATAATATTTATCAAACAAAAATAACATTTATTGTGTAACGGAGTCTCGTGAGTGCAAACATCCGAAGATTCTCAAAGGTAAGCGATTAATTTTATTGCTTTTCTGACTTTCGTGACCATGCTAATTTGGGGCTAGCTGTTCTAGCATTGATTGATACACTCACAAAAGTTTGGATTGCTTTCGTTGTAAAGCATATTTTCAAAATCTGACACGCTAGGTGGATTAACAACAAGCTAAGCTATGTTTTGGTATATTTCACTTGTGATTGCATGATTATAAATATTTTTAGTAATATTTTGCGCCCTGCAATTCAGCGGTTGTTTAAGAAAATGATCCCGCTAAAGGGATCCGTAGCGCAGAGAGGTTAATTGAAATGCATTCCAGGTGACTACCTCATGAAGCTGGTTGAGAGAATGATAAGAGTGTGCAAAGCTGTCATCAAGGCAAAGGGTGGCTATTTGATGAATCTCAAATATAAAATATATTTATATTTGTGGAACACTTTTTTGGTTACTACATGATTCCATATATGTTATTTCATAGTTTTTGGATGTCTTCACTATTATTCTACAATGTAGAAAATAGTAAAAATAAAGAAAAACCTTTGAATGAGTAGGTGTTCTAAAACTTTTGACCGGGAGTGTATATGTCAGTAAACGTCACAAAAAAAGCATAATTAAATTGTTGCCAGCAGCACAGCTAGTCACCAAAGCTCTGGATAACATGAAAACGGCCTTACCAGCTCTGTTAGGGCAATTTAAAATTGTCAGAGTGAGGTGTTCTGTCAGTGTTTCTGGAAGTAGCTAGCAAGCTAGCCAATGTTAGCCCGTTAGCTTGGGTGCTTGACTGCCGTTGTGAGGTCAGAACACTCAGATCAACCCTTCTCCTGGGCCAGAGCGTCCAGTGTGCGCTCTGAACACTCTTAGAGCTAAACGCTCTGAATTTTCAAACGGACATTCTGACTAAGCTCTGAATTTACAAACTTCCAGAGCACACTCTGGCACTCCAGAGGGAATTTTACGAGCACACCCTAAAATGGCAACAACAGGAACCCTTCAGAAGCAGATAGATAAACATCTGGAATAGCAGCTTTCTGGTATCATCTGTCATTACTGGAACATTCTCTAATTACAATTGCAGTAGTTAAAGTGCTAACAAGGCTTATAAACAACTTAACAGGCTTATGGGGAAAACAAAAATAAACACAAAGTGACAGGTTTGGTTCGTTAGCATTACCATGACCATACTGCCATTATGTACAGTGCCTTCAGAAAGTATTCAAACCCCTTGACTTTTTCCGTATTGAATTTAAAATTGATTAAATTTAGATTTTGTGACACACTCCATAAGGTCAAAGTGGAATTAAAAAGGAAAATCTTTATTTACATTTACATTTAAGTCATTTAGCAGACGCTCTTATCCAGAGCGACTTACAAATTGGTGCATTCACCTTATGATATCCAGTGGAACAACCACTTTACAATAGTGCATCTAACTCTTTTAAGGGGGGGGGGGGGGGGGGGGTTAGAAGGATTACTTTATCCTATCCTAGGTATTCCTTAAAGAGGTGGGGTTTCAGGTGTCTCCGGAAGGTGGTGATTGACTCCGCTGACCTGGCGTCGTGAGGGAGTTTGTTCCACCATTGGGGTGCCAGAGCAGCGAACAGTTTTGACTGGGCTGAGCGGGAACTGTACTTCCTCAGAGGTAGGGAGGCGAGCAGGCCAGAGGTGGATGAACGCAGTGCCCTTGTTTGGGTGTAGGGCCTGATCAGAGCCTGAAGGTACGGAGGTGCCGTTCCCCTCACAGCTCCGTAGGCAAGCACCATGGTCTTGTAGCGGATGCGAGCTTCAACTGGAAGCCAGTGGAGAGAGCGGAGGAGCGGGGTGACGTGAGAGAACTTGGGAAAGTTGAACACCAGACGGGCTGCGGCGTTCTGGATGAGTTGTAGGGGTTTAATGGCACAGGCAGGGAGCCCAGCCAACAGCGAGTTGCAGTAATCCAGACGGGAGATGACAAGTGCCTGGATTAGGACCTGCGCCGCTTCCTGCGTGAGGCAGGGTCGTACTCTGCGGATGTTGTAGAGCATATTTAAAATGTATTTAACTCTGCAAGTAAGTTAAGAACAAATTCTTATTTACAATGACAGCCTACTGGGGAACAGTTGGTTAACTGCCTTGTTCAGGGGTAGAACAATGGATTTTTACCTTATCAGCTTGGGGATTTGATCCAGCAACCTTTTGGTTACTGGCCCAACGCTCTAACCACTAAGCTGCCTGCCACCCCAAAATGTTGCAAGCCTAAATATGTTCAGGAATAAAAATGTGCTTAACAAGTCACATAATAAATTGCACGGACTCACTTTGTGTGCAATAATAGTGTTTAACATGATTTTAACATGACTACCCCATCTTTGTACCCGACACATACAATTTTCTGTAAGGTCCCTCAGTCGAGCAGTGAATTTCAAGCACAGATTTAACCACAAAGACCGGGAGGTTTTCTAGTGGTTCACAAAAAAAGGCACCTATTGGTACATAAAACAAAAAAACAGACATTGAATATACCTTTGAGCATGGTGCAGTTAATTACACTTTGGATGGTGTATCAATCCACCCAGTCACTATAGATACAGGCTCCCTTCTTAACTCAGTTGCCGGAGAGGAAGGAAACCACTCAGAGATTTCACCATGAGGCCAATGGGGATTTTAAAACAGTTACAGAGTTTAATGACTGTGATAAGAGATAACGTACTCTGGATCAACAACATTGTAGTTACTCAACAATACTAACATAAATGACAGAGTGAAAATAATGAAGCTTGTACATAATACACATATTCCAAAACATGCATCCTGTTTGCAATAAGGTACTAAAGTAAAAGTGCAAACAATGTGGCAAAGAAATGAACTTTTTGTCCTGAATACAAACTGTTAGGTTTGGGGCAAATCCAACACAACACATTACTGAGCACCGCTCTTCATATTTTTTGCATCATGTTATGGGAATGTTTGTCATCGGCAAGGACTAGAGAGATGTTTAGGATAAAAAATAAATAGATCTAAGCACAGGCAAAATCCTAGAGGAAAACCTAATTCAGTCTGCTTTCCAACAGACACTGGGAGACAAATTCACTGTTCAGCAGGACAACTATCAAAAACACAAGGCCAAATAAATATACACTACTTACCCAGATAACATTGAATGTTCTTGAGTGGCCTAGTTACAGTTTTGACTTAAATTGTCTTGAACATCTATGGCAAGACTTGAAAATGGCTTTCTAGCAATGATCAACAACCAACTTGACAGAATAATGGGCAGATATTGTACAATGTAGGTGTGCAAAGCTCTTAGAGACTTACCCAGAAAGACTCACAGCCGTAATCACTGCCAAAGGTGATTCTAACATGTATTGACACAAGGGGTTGAATACTTACCTAATCAAGATATATTCATATTTTCCATCCATTCCTTAAGAATGTTCAATTTTTTAAATTCACTTTAACATTACAGAGTATTTTGTGTGGATTGTTGACAGAAATTACAATTAAAATCAATTTTAATCCACTTTGTAACACAACAAAATGTGGAATAGGTTAAGGGTTGGGAATACTTTCTGAAGGCACTGTAAGCTGTATTTGTTGTCTGTTTGCATAAACACTGCCATAACAAGCCTTGAGAGACCATTCATGAAATGAAAACCCCCAAAATATTTTATGGAAAATGTTCAATTCATGATTTATTTCATAAATTGACAAGCGCTAAAATGGCATTGACCTAAATTGGGACTGTCTTAATAAAAAATATAATACATGTCATTTGCAGACGCTCTATCCAAAGTGACTTACAGTCATGCATGCATACATTTTATTTAGGGGTGGTCCCGGGAAGCAGACCCACTCTATCCTGGTAGCCTTTATATAACCTTGTCCTTCAACCTAGATTTGATGGAGGTGCACTCTTGTAAAGAGAAAAGCGAAAACAAACTTGCACATGGCAGTTGGACAAGACCCAAGGAGGAAAGGCACCTTGGGATAGAGGAGGGTGGGGGCAGTGAACGGACCTGTGCACTAGATGAAACTGGAGAAACCCAAAGGGAACCAAACTCTCTTAAAAACTGTCCCTCACATCTGGAGGGTGCACCACACTCCTACCCCCCTCCAACCTTCTCATAATCCCCCCCCCCCCCATCCGGGACTGGGACAGCCCTCAATCCTGTCTGGAAACAGGGCGGGACACGGTCAGGTCCAACGGCCCAGACGTCCATCTGGTAACCGTGGAAACTGCTCTGGACAGCCGCCTGCTGAGCAGTACAGGTACTTGAGAACTCTGCGTCTGCTAAGAAACATTTCGGTAATAATAAAGTGTCCTGTGCGCGCTGGACTGGAGCGAGAAGCCCTCTTAACAGAACAATGGCTTTGCCTTGCAGCTGGCCGGTGACTTGCTGGCATAACCACATAACTAACTATTAAGTCATTCAGCTTTTCATCTCGGGCATCTCTTTTAGCTGACTATATAAGACATTTAATGAAAGTGTGATGAGGAAATGAGTTTGAAAGTATAAGTAGGCTATAGAAAAGGCATGTTATACTATATGTGAAGTAGCCTATCAGATTAAGTGTAGTACAAAGTACGGATTTGTCATTGCAGGTTGAGTCAGTATGTCATATTCATAAGAGGTAAGAAGTAATGTCTGTTTGTATTACAGTTTGTATTGTTCCACAGCCAATTCAGTTGCAGGTAAAAGGTTGGCAGTCATGTAACTTGTCATTTATCCAAAACCTTAGTTGACTACATTTCTCTGACTCGGCTATTCTTGGGAGTACTGGAGGACGCAGGTCTCAGAGTTACCGGCAGAGATTTCACCTATTGACTTTACCGTCTTGTGGGGATGGGAGGAGCAAGGTGACACAGCATTACGTGAGATGACATGCAGCATATTATGCCCAAAGTAGTGTTCGGAGTGTGTGTGCGTCTATGCGTGCATGTGTGTGTGTGCTTTAGTGTGTGTTTGTGTGTTCTTGGTGCCTGAGAGTTTGTTGTCCTTGTGCGCATGGGCTTAACTGTGGGTCTACACAAAGCTGTGCTGTGAAGTCGCACACACTGCCGTACAAGTTCATTATCATCTGTCAAAGTGAAGGCTTGGTACCCAGTACCAAGGGGACTGCTCTTGGCTCTTGTCATAAAGCCATGCATTTCAAAGCACATTTTTGGTTATTTAAAGGCCCAGTGCAGTCAAAAACATGTTGTTCCTGTGTTTTATATGTATTTCCACACAGGTTGGAATAATACTGTGAAATTGGGATTCTGACGATAATGCCCTTTTAGTGTCAGAGCTGTTTGAAAAGACTGCCTGAAATGTCAGTCTGTTTTGGTGGGATGGAGTTTTGGCCGGCCCGGTGACATCACCAGGCAGTAAATTAGTTAATAGACCAATAAGAAAGAGAGTTCCAAACCTCTCTGCCTATCACAGCTAGTTTTCCGTTTTCCCCTCCCCAATCAGACCACTCCCAGACAGTCCTAGCAAAATTCTTGCTTGAGAAATTGCTCTTCGCAAAGAAGCTATTTTGTTTCCTTTTGAGCATTTTAGTTGAAAACAATCACAGTAAGGCACTTAATTGTTACTCAGATATCATTTGAAATTAAAAAAAAGGTTGCATTGGACCTTTAAGTAGCAATGCCGATGGAAGTGATGTCACGGCTGTAAAGTAAAGTTGCCAGTGAGAAAACATATATGTAGGCAGCACCTATTGCCAAAGGCATGTTCGAAGAAAACATTGTCAAGCTCCTCTTCAAAAAGCTTTGAAACTGTCATCCATTAATTTCCGTGTTCTTGTAGTTCATTATCACTCTTCAGCATTGATGAGGTTTTATGCCTACGGTTTCACATTTCTGTCTCTAACTGTGTGAGCGTCATCCAGAGAAATGTAGTAACCATGTATTGCTTAATCCTCCCCATCTCCCCTTACCCAGGTTTCCCCTTGCTTGACGGTCCCTCTCTGGCATAGGCACAGAACAGTCCACGGGTCCCACTTGTTGTTGAACCTGCCATGAGGTGCTGTACACATTCCTGCCTGCCACAGTCAGCTGTGTGTATTGTTACCCAGGTTCTATTTATAGGGACCGCGGATCCTCCCCTGTGTTTGTCTCTGCCTTGTGTGTGGTGGAGCGGGGAGCGGGGCGAGCAAGCCGCTGTTTGCCCAGGATTTGTGCTCTGCAGGCCCCACTGTTTGCCATGGAGGGAGTTCCCCCATTGTGCAGGTGCTGGAGGGAGTTTGGGCTGGCCTGGTAAGGGGGTGGAAGGTGGGGTGGGTTGGGGCGCGAGGCCCTGGAGTTGAGGTGCGTGCTGTACGGTGCAACCATAAGCCTGGCCTGAAGTATGTCAGGCAGACCCTTTCTGAAGGAATCCGCCTCACTGCCTCTGCCCTCAATCCATCCCTCTCGCCATGGGTGACAGTAGACTTGGTGACACAGTCTGTAAGGGAGGCCCTGTGTGACTATGCAAACATGGAGTGGAGGTTGGCAAACATAAACGAGTGTGTGTGTGTCTTGTTAGTTGATTAAGAATGTAAGACATGTAGTAAAAATTCTCAGGTTTATGGGACTCAGAGCATAAACAACTTGGGAGTCAGTCAGTGGGCGATCTGTTCTTATTTTTTCTAAGAACCTTGTTGTCAATACTGATTCACCGACAGGTCCCCAGATCCAAACACAAAACCAATTAAAATATGACAATTCCAGTGCGCCCTCTCTCCATGAACAAAACTATATTTGTAGCTTTGTGGAGGGGCAGGAAAAATCCCTGCACTCTCACAGCGTCAGTTCGCTCTGGTTTCACAAGGTTTTTGAAAGGCAGAGCAGCGTGGTGAATGTTTAGCCTCCAGTGCTTGTGTATTGTATAGTATTTCTGTAGTGTGCGGCAGAATAGACACAAGAGCGGCAAAGGTTGAACATTGGATACATTTTTTTTTGTCCTAAGTGTGTCTGATATCTCCTCAAAAATGATCGATGGGATAGCCAACAATATTTGGAGCTTCGGTAATAGTTGCAAAGTCACCACGTAATGACACGGAGCATGGAGTTGAAATGTTGCAAATGCGTTTATCCTCAGTTGCTGAGAAGTAGATTTTGACGCGCGCAGGGTCTCATCAATAGTCTTTGAACCTGAGGTATACGTGTGAAAAATAACAGGTACCAAAGACAAGAACGGCATCGAGTTCCAAGGTCTGAATGAGAGACACTAGAGACAACGTTTCTGTAACAAGGACATAGCCGGAATGCAGTTCAATCCCAAAAATCGAACGTGTATCTTGGAAATGTTATGTTTTTAAATTTTATTGTGGAATAACCCAGGAATAGCCTAAAGGTTATGAGCGTTCCTGGCGCGTTGTTTACTCATTTCTCAAATCAATGTTTGGAGGCAAGACTGAGCAAGTCCTAAAGGTAAGGGTGAACTTAATATACACGTTATATTGTTTTGTATGTTTATTTTTTTTTAATAAATGTCAATAACAATGAATGATACATAAGACGCCGAGTCTGTAACTTATCATACATGAACCCTCTCTCTCACACACACGCGCACAAAAAGCAAATAAAGTGTGTTCAAGTAATAACGTTTGTTTGAATTGATAAACCTTTATTTGATTGTTTGACATTTCTACAGATGTGCCCAACATTATATAATTAACGTAATGTTCCCACGAGATTTAAGTTAGACAAAATGTACTTGCAGTGCCTTTAATTTCAAATTTTGGTAATGTGCGTATTTATGTGTACTATTCAACTTTTTATGAAATTAAAATTATATTTATACACATTGTGTTCCTATGCAGGGTGAAACTGAAAGGATTTGGTGGAGAGGAGAAGAGAAAGGCTTGGCCGCATAGAGGGAGGCGCCTTTCGCGCTCTCCTGAAACCAAAGCCTTTGAATTGTTTTTTTTTGTTCACTTCAGGCAAAGAGGAGATAACCTGAAAAGTTGGACGCTTGAGAATGATGTGCATTTAAAGGATATCATTGTGTGGATTTTCACCGCCAAGACATGCTCCACAGCCGACCAGGAGCACGCTGGGGAAAAGGGTCTGACCTCTCCGGCGTGCGCTCAGACTGGACTAATACGCATGGGATAGTCGGTAACTCACAATTTTCCTTTGAATTCTACAAAAAAAAAAAAAAAATGTTTGAATAGGAAATAATGAATTTAGACTACATGAGGTATTTAATTTATTTAAAACTGTGATTTTTGATAAATTGATTCAATACCTATTCGTTTACTTGCGCGTTATGGTACATTGCTGCTATGAAAGCCACATTCCTTACCTGTCATTAGTCATTCCCCTTCTCTTAGTATTTGCTATGCCAACAATTAAATGGCTGGTTTGATGTCAAAGGCTTTCTTTTCACATCAGCTGCTTTTGTCATGTAAAACTCTCTTTGATCACACCTGTCACCTGTTCTGGCCTGACTTGTTGAGTCACCAGATTTTTTTTACGCAGACCTATTGGGAGTATTTTTGTCATAAATGTTGATTCTGCCTCTGTAAACTGATTGAACACTATCGTTATATTAATAATACAGCCTTTATAACCTTTCTGATTCAAAGCAGTCCTAAAAAGCTTATTCTGTGTGTAAATTGAACCTGCCCAATGTAGATTGGCTACAATATAGGTTATCCTTGACCTGTTCTTGTGCCAATTCCCTGGTAATCTCTTACTCTGAGGAAACAGTGGCAGCTAGGAAGTCTTAGTGTGTGACCCTCTCCAAGGGTGGGCTGCAATCTGAATATCAAAGCATTGTTCACACACGTGCTAATGTTCAGCGTGTACCCCCCTCAAAGCATGCATACAACCTCACACGTACAGGCGTATCCATTTCCCCTGATTTCCATTGCCTCCCAGGTGCTAGAGACTTTTTGGGGTCATTTAGCAGACACTCTTATCCAGAGCAACTTACAGAAGCAATTAGGATTAAGTGCCTTCCTCACGGCCACATCGCCAGATTTTTCACATTGTCAGCTCATAGATTCGATCCAGTGACCTTTCAGTTACTGGCCCAACGCTCTAACCGCTAGGCTACCTACAGTATTAGTCTGCTTTCTTAGTTGACTTTATACTCACCTCTAATGGGAAGGCTGATGCAGTGGCGGCTTTAGTCTCAGTGTTTCGTCGGGCACTTACTGGACATCTAGTATCCCAGGAGCACAGTGTAGATTGGGGAGGTCAGGGAACTGGGCCAAATTGTATAAGTTTGAAGATGAATTTCAAACTCAAGGTGGCTCATACTGTTAGCTACTCTGTAGTCTGTAGGGAAATCAAGTCCCCACAGAATGAAACATGTCAATCCACCAGCATTGATACGAGTTGCAGAAAGCAAACCAGGAATCAGCAAAAGAGCAGAAAGATGATATTGTCCAACCTTCAACAATAAGGGCTCTGCTTTTATCCGCAAGCAATGTTTGTGCGTGCATGTGTGCAGTGAGGCACTAAATAGCTCTCTTGAGTTGATTTAGGACTGTCCATTTACTTTGCTATTTCACTTCCAGGTAGTATTGTGTGTGTGTGTGTGTGTGTGTGTGTGTGTGTGTGTGTGTGTGTGTGTGTGTGTGTGTGTGTGTGTGTGTGTGTGTGTGTGTGTGTGTGTGTGTGTGTGTGTGTGTGTGTGTGTGTGTGTGTGTGTGTGTGTGTGTGAGAGAGAGAGAGAGAGAGGTACCTGAGGTATCTCACATTCTCCTGTGATCCTTGCACTGGTTCCACTTTCCCGGGTCAAAGGTCATGGAGGTCTGCAGCCCGGTTAGGGATCAGATCAACTGGACACTCTTTTACCCTTTTCCTACAACCCCCCTGTGTGTGGCCTGCATGGTCTGTTTAAACAGGCTTGTACTTTATGGGAATGAGAGGGTGTTTTTTTGGTCTGGAGGTGTATTTCACTACATGCTCTCATGTCTTCTTCACTTCTCTTTCATTGTTTCATCTTAACATCCATCTGTATCGCCTCTGGGAGGCAGTTGGTTCCATATCAACATTAAATGCATCAACGTGTTGTATATTTCTTATTACCTGCAAGTAGCTAAGCTCAAGTGTTGTTAAAGTTCTACACCCTCCCCCTAGTGGTAAGCAAATATTAGATCACTTGAAAATGTACAGTGCTTTCAGAAAGTATTCACACCCATTGACTTTTCCTACATTTTCTTGTGTTACAGCCTGTATTTAAAATGTATTACATTTATATTTTGGGGGTCACTGGCCTACACACAATATCCCATAATGTCAGAGTGGAATTATGTTTTTCATTTTTTTAAACAAATGAATTAACAATTAAAAGCTGAAATATCTTGATTATTCAACTTCTTTGTTATGGCAAGCCTAAATAAGTTCAGTAGTAAAAATGTCCTTAACACGTCCCATAATACGTTGCATGGACTCAATCGGTGTGCAATAATAGTGTTTAACATGATTTTTGAATGACTACATCATCTCTGTGCTCCACACATACAATTATCTGTAAGGTTCCAAAGTCAAGCAGGGAATTTCAAACACAGATTCCACCACAAAGACCAGAGAGGTTTTCCAATGCCTCACAAAGAAGGGTTGGTAGGTGGGTATAAAAAACTGACATTGAATATCCCTTTGAGCATGGTGAAGTTATTCATTACACCCAGTCACTACAAAGATACAGGCGTCCTTCCTCAGTTGCCGGAGAGGAAGGAAACGGCTCAGGGGTTTCACCATGAGGCCAATGGTGACTTTAAAACAATTACAGAGTTTAATGGCTGTGATAAGAGAGAACTGAGGATGGATCAACAACATTGTAGTTACTCCACAATACTAATCCAATACAACACATTACTGAGTACCACGCTCCATATTTTCAGCATAGTGGTGGCTGTGTCATATTATGGGTATGCTTGTAATTGTTAAGGACTGGAGAGTTTTTCAGGATAAAAATTAAACTGAATGGAGCTAAGCACAGGCAAAATCCTAGAGGAAAGCCTGGTTCAGTCTGCTTTCCACCAGACACTGGGAAATGAATTCACCTTTCAGCATGACAATAACCTAAAACACATGGCCAAATCTATACTGCTGTTGCTTACCAAGAAGACTTCCATTCAGCCACAAGAGCATTAGTGAGGTTGGGCAATGACGTTGGGCGAGTAGGCCCGCAGTTGGCGTTCCAATTCATCCCAAAGGTGATCGATGGGGTTGAGGTCAGGGCTTTGTGGAAGCCATTCAAGTTCTTCCACACCGATCTCAACCAAACCATTTCTGTATGGACCTCGCTTTGTGCACAGCGGAATTGTCTTTAAAAATATATATATATATTTACCCCTTTTTCGTGGTATCCAATTGGTAGTAGTTACAGTCTTGTCTCATCGCTGCAACTCCCGTACGGACTCGGGAGAGGCGAAGGTCGAGAGCTATGCGTCGTCTGGAACATAACCCAACCTAGCCACACTGCTTCTTGACACAACGCACATCCAACCCAGGAGCCAGCCACACCAACGTGTCGGAGGAAACACCGTACACCTGGCGACCTGGTCAGCGTGCACTGCGCCCGGCCCGCCACAGGAGTCGCTAGTGCGCTATGAGAACAGGATATCCCTGCCAGCCAAACCCTCCCTAACCCGGACAACGCTGGGCCAATTGTGCATCGCCCCATGGACCTCCCTGTCGCGGCCGGCTGGAACTAAGGGTTCTAGACTGAACCATGAAAAACAGCCCCAGACCATTATTCCTCATAGACCAAACGTTACAGTTGGCACTATGCATTGGGGCAGGTAGCGTTCTCCTGGCATCCGCCAAACCCAGAATAGTCCGTCAGACTGCCAGATGGTGAAGCGTGATTCATCTCTCCAGGGAACGCGTTTCCACTGCTCCAGAGTCCAACGGCGTCAAGTTTTACATCACTCCACCTGGCACTTGGTGCACAAAGCGACAATGCCCCCGTGCACAAAGCAAGGTCCATACAGAAATGGTTTGGTCAAGATAGGTGTGGAAGAACTTGCCTGGCTTGCACAGAGCCCTGACCTCAACCCCATCGATCACCTTTGGGATGAATTGGAACCACTCCAGCCGACGCTTGGTATTGTGCATGGTAATCTGAGACTTGTTTCCATGGCTGCTCGGCCATGGAAACCCATTTCATGAAACTCCTGATGAACAGTTCTTGTGCTGACGTTGTTTCCAGAGGCAGTTTGGAACTCGGTAGTGAGTGTTGCAACCGAAGACAGATGATTTTTACCCGCTTCAGCACTCAGCGGACCCGTTTTGTGAGCTTGTGTGGCCTACCACTTCACAGCTGAGCCGTTGTTGCTCCTAGACGTTTTCACTTCACAATAACAGCACTTACAGTTGACCGGGACAGCTCTAGCAGGCCAGAAATTTGACAAACTGACTTGGAAAGGTGGCATCCTATGACGGTGCCATGTTTAAAGTCACTGAGCTCTTCAGTAAGGCCATCCTACTGCCAATATTTGGTCTATGGAGATTGTATGGCTGTGTGCGCGATTGTTTTGGACCTGTCAGCAACGGGTGTGGCTGAGATAGCCAAATCCACTAATTTGAAGGGGTGTCCACATACTTTTGTATATATAGTGTATATAGTTCATTTTCAATACATTTGCAAACATTTCTAAAACATGTTTTCACTTCGTCATTATGCAGTATTATGTGTAAGTCTGTGAGAAAAATAATACATTTAATCCATTTTGAATTCAGAATTTCTGTAAGGTCTATACTAAATCCACTGTAATAGAGTTCTATGTAGAAGTCAACACAGGGAAGGTTTGTCTGGCTTGCCTTGTTTGTGAGAGTGTGTAAGTAATGAGAGAGATTGGTTATGCAACCCGGAGTGCCACAGGGCAACCTACCTCAATCTGGAATTGTTTAACGAACTCACTGAGCTACAATACATCTTCTGGGGTAAAGTGAAGGGGGCATGATCTGACCAAAATAAATTTTGATTTTTTTTGTAAACGCTCGACATTTCTGTCTTACTTTCTTTCAGTTGGGACATACTGCTAAGTATACCAGTATTATACCTGTGTTATTGCACTTAATGTCTATTGCTGATTTGTCGTCGAGCACTTTGGCTCTTCAAACAGACTTAAATTTAGAACAAAGCGATAGTTACCACAGTTCAAAACACTGATGAAACACGTAGCAAAACTCCTGTTTTTATCGCAAGATCTCACTCTTACAAATTTGCTCTTGAATTCGGAAGAATGTTAACTAGCAGTGTTTGCACTGCAGTGTTTGTGGCTGCGAGCACTTTTTTGATACAATAAGCTGTATTCTCCCGAAATTGCCGGGTCAGCTTCATTCATCATGGTGTCATGGGCTCCTTTGAACTACCGGGCCAGCAGGTCATTACCAGAGCCCGTCTGGGGTTCAAGACAAGCGGGCGACACGGAAACGCTCTGCAGGGCGTTTGTTCATCCAGATGCAGTGACGCATTAATGGCCAGCTTTCCCTGGGTCTGGACCACACTCAACTTAATTAGACGAAATGAGACATGGGATGTTGAGGGAAAGGGGAGAGGAGGTTTGGTGGGGTAGGGGTGGGGGGGGGGGGGGGGGGGGGGGGGTCCACACAAGGATAGTAAAACAAGGACAATTCGGATAATTAGGGACATTTCGCCGGTCCCTAGGTTTAGGGTTGGGGTTACAATTAGGGTTAGGGTTTTGAGGTTGTGGGTTAGGTTTCGGGTTAGATTTAGGGTTAGGGTTAAGGTCAGGGTTAGGTTAAGGGTTAGGGTTAGGGAAAATATGATTTTGAATGAGAATCAATTTCATTGGTCCCCACAAGGATAGTAAAACAAATGTGTTTGTGTGTTTTAAAAAGAGATGATGACATATTGAGGACAGTTATGTTTTTGCTTTTCTTTTTTTTTTGTAGATCTCTCTCCATATATTGTCTCCAACATTTTCCTCCTTTTTCATTCTCCCACTCTCCCACTCTCACTCTCCAACAGATTGTAGCGCTCACAAAACCTGTCATCTGAAATCCTATCCTCTATCGCTGCCATAACACAACTTAATGTTTTCCCATTTAAGGTGAGGTTCACCCAAGTGTTCTTTTTCTGTGACTCCCTCTTAAACGGCATTAATCAGCTTGGAATTTGGGATCTTATAGGGACTAGGGAGTGTGCTAGCAAGAAACAAAGGCAGAACCATTACATGCAGTGTCTTGGTCATATGAAGTTGTAGTCCATTATTGGTTGCGATGAGGTATCTCCAGAAAACTGTCTGTGAAGGCAGTTGTTTCCATTCCCACAAAGCACAAAGTTCAAATCAATTGAACATTCCAATGACCCAGTGGCTGACTTAGTAGAAAAAAAGGCAGACATTGCTTTTCACATGGAAAACCCCACAGTAGTACATTTCTTTCAGTTAGAATAGAGCCCCACAGTGGAGGTGTTATAATACCCAACGAGGAAATGGTTCCAATTCTTTTTCCGCCATTCATTTTTCCCATAGGGGATTTTAGAAACACTTAAAATAAGGGCTGTTTTTTTGTGTAGGCTTACACTGGCGTGACGTTTTGATAACCATCTAAATCTCTCTCGGACCACATGACTTTTATCAATATAGTCGGCTCTGTTTAATTAGCATCAAAGTAGACATCATATAAGACTACAAATCCCTACAAGCTCCTGCTTGTCATTTATCGCTGACACCTTTGCTAACAGGTATAGCGTAAATTAAGAATTTGCCCTAGAGAGTTCACAGAATTGTAAATTAAAGTAAATGTTGCCAATTTATTCATCACTAAATGTAGTTAACAGATTGTTAATCCAGAGATTCTTACCTTTGCCTCGATTCGGCAGTCTCATCCAGAGCATCACAGAATTTGTAGTTCTGTATGATAGCCACATTAGCAGCTAAATAGCATTTCATTTTTGGGGGGATAAATACAGGCAAATATATTGATAAAAGTCACCTTGTCCGAGAGAGATTTACACGGTTATCGAAACATCACGCCAGGGTAGGCCTAAACAAAACACAGCCCTTATTTTAAGTGTCTAAAATCCCCTATGGGAAAAATGAGTGGTGGAAAAATGATTGGGACAATTTCCCGGTTTGACCGCTAGGTTTTATGGGTATTAAGACTCATACTGTGGTACTCTATAGAGCCAAGCAAACTGACCAAAGAACCAATCAGAGCAGTGGGAGTGGATTAGTGCCATTGAGGTTAAGGTTAGGGGTGATATGTCTCATGTCCTTCTGGAGGATACATTTTAACGCCCACCCCTGGACCCTGTTCCTTATAATAAGAGGCTGGAGAGTATGATTTCCCACTCCACAGCATCTCTGAGAGGGACAGGGGTTTAGGCAGGAGGGTGAGGGTACTAATCCACCCGTGCTACTTCAAACACTTGTTTCCCCAGTAAAAACACCATTACCTGGGTTTCTCTGAACCTTTCTAGAGCTCTCCTCCACGGTGAGAGGATGCTAACCTTGGGGCCATGGAGGTAAATCACTGCTCACTTAGACCTGAATTCTATCTTCAGATCTGTGTGCGGAACCCAAGTTTTTGCACAGATCTTCCATTGACATCAAGGGTGGCAGGTAGCCTAGTGGTTAGAGCGTTGGGCCAGAAGGTTGCTAGATCAAATCCCTGAGCTGATAAGGTAGAAATCTGTTGTTCTGCTCTTGAACAAGGCAGTTAACCCCACTGTTCCTAGGCTGTCATTGTAAGTAAGAACTTGTTCTTAACTGACTTGCCCAGTTAAATAAAGGTTAAATAAATGATTTATGAGAAAGTCCAAGTTAAGTGCACACATCTCAAGTAAGGATTCTGCCCTTAGGTTATAGTTTTATCACCAGGCAACCACTTTGTTTGGTTCTAACCAGCACCACTGATTGCAACCAGCTTACTCTGTCTACCCTTAAGGACTAATTGAGGTTCCGTTGTACCGCTTCCTCTTTCGTATCCAGAGCCACTATGAGCTAAACACTGATATTGGCCCTTGTTCTCTCATCTTAACAATGACCCTGCACTGGTATATCCTAATCCCATATCTGCTTGTGCTGTCTTGTTAATGTCTAGCATGACAATGAATGTGACAATGTGGCATGACACTGACCATAGGAGTTGGCAAGACAGGACCAACAGATCTTGGACCAGGCTGAGCCTATTCAGCTTGACTAAGCACTTCTGTATGATTTCTTAGTATGACCGAAAGCACAGATCAGTACTATCTTATTAGCCTGTCTTTGATCTGTAACGGCTATTCTGTTGTGTGTCAGTATCTTTGTGTGATGCACCTGAGAAACACAACCCCCATGTATGTATGAATCTGTCAAGACTGTCCCTGTCTTCAGTAGAAGACTCTCAAGCAACTCTTTAGTGCAAGAAACGCACTGGCATCTAGCTAGCATCTCCTTCAGGGATAGTCTGCCCAGGGAAGTGTTGTCCACACCTTCTGATTGCCACTTCTGACTGGGGTTATCCGAGCCGCAAACATCCCCAGCTATCTGTTTCTCATTTTGGCAGCGTTCTGTGGATTTTCCACCGGTGACAGCTCGGCTAAAGAGTGGAAACTGGCACTAACGAGTAATTACCTCTTCTCCTCTCCAGACTGGAAGGGATTAGGGGATTATGCAGCGTATTCAGGCCCTCTGGTTCTGTCGCTGCTGACTGCAGTCTAGTCTAGCAGCAGTTTGAAGGGCACATCTGGCGCAGCAGTGCAATCAGTGTGGTGAGAGTAGTAGGGGGGAATCGAACCCAAACCTGACATTCTAACACGTAAGGACATACAAGTACAAGACTGGGTGGGGTTTGTGGGTTTACTACCAGCACAGTCTAAAAACTGAAAAGCAAACAAACACGTAGTAAACTGCCAGACGTACAAATTGTCTGTTCTGACTGGACGTGTACTGTACATATCAGAACAGGTTTGCACAGGAACCAGAAGGAATAGTGAACACGTGTGCCGTGTACAGTATATCATCATATGTGTTATGGGAGTTTGTGTACCCCCCCAGATAAAAGTGTGTCTGGTAATGATCAGGCAAGGACCCGGCGGCGGTGGCTAGTACTCTGCATCTCCTCTTCTCCTCTTTCTCCCCAGGTGTCTTTTATTGCGGGGGTGATTTAGTGAGGTCCTTTCCATACCCCCATGCCGGCAGGGCTCTGTCTATGACAGGTAGAGCTGGCGGATAGAACACCTCTAATGGGGCATCATTATAGGAGAGGGTTCTGTTCTGGAGAGATGGGATGTGGGCTGTTAAAGGGGGAGTTCAAGATTTTACAACTTGATGTTAGATGGTTCCTCACCTCGTAAGTACGTTTTTTGGCCAGGAGAAACTGTAATCCATGGTTCGGTTTCCTAGCAGCCGCGACAAACTTAAACTTTAGCCACCTCTAGCTAAAATCAATGGAAGTGATGATTTATAGTTTCTCCTGGCCCACATACTACTCCAGCTATTTTTTTTAACTTCCTGTTGAAAAACAATAACCCACATAAAAATACAGTAATGTACACACAAGTGACAGTAAAAACAAAAGGTTTGCGCCCTCCGATGTCACCAGCCTCCCCCCTTGCTTGTGTGAACAATAGAGCAGCAATAGAGAACTAAAGAGGGCCCCCCCCCCCCCCCCCACACACACACACACACACACTTGTACCATGTTATGAGGATTTATTTTTTTATTTTTTTATTTTTATTTAACCTTTATTTAACCAGGTAGGCAAATTGAGAACACGTTCTCATTTACAATTGCGACCTGGCCAAGATAAAGCAAAGCAGTTCGACACATACAACAACACATAGTTACACATGGAGTAAAACAAACATATAGTCAATAATACAGTGAAAAAAAATAAAAAATAATAAGTCTATATACAATGTGAGCAAGTGAGGTGAGATAAGGGAGGTGAAGGCAAACAAATATATGTATAAATAAATAAAAATATAAAAGGCCATGGAGGCGAAGTGAGTACAACACAGCAAGTCAAATAGAAACTAAAAAAAACACTGGAATTTTTGGTTTGCAGTGGAAGAAAGTGCAAAGTAGAGACAGAAATAATGGGGTGCAAAGGAGCAAAATAAATTAATAAATAAATACAGTAGGTAAAGAGGTAGTTGTTTGGGCTAAAAGGATGCCTGGACCACTTATTGAGATTTGCCTTTTGTTAAGTAAATGAGGTGATAAATGAGGTGAAAAGGACACTGGAGTGCAACTTGAATTCGTAAAATCCTGAACTTCCCCTTTAAAGTGGGACAGAACACAGGAGGGAATCCCAGCCTAGCTTGCGCTACGCTTCTATGAGAGCTTTCACACATGTAGAATACAGAATGATGTACAGTGCCTTCAGAAAGTATTTATACACCTTGACTTATTCCACATTTTGTTGTGTTACAGCCTGAATTGAAATGGATTAAATATATTTTTTTCCTCACCCATCTTCACAAAATACCCCATAATGACAAAGTGAAAACATGTGTTTAGATATTTTTTACAAATTTATTGAAAATGAAATACAGAAATATCTCATTTATATAACATTCACCCCCCTGAGTGAATACTTTGTAGAAGCACCTTTGGCAGCAATTACAGCTGCAAATCTTTCTGGGTAAGTCTCAATGAGCTTTCCACATCTGGATTGTGCAACATTTGACAGCTATTCTTTTCAGCTCTGTCAAATTGGTTGTTGATCGTTGCTAGACAACCATTTTCAGGTCTTGCCATAGATGTTCAAGTAGATTTAAGTCAAAACTGTAACTACGCCAGTCAGGAACATTCAATGTCATCTTGGTAAGCATTTCCAGTGCATATTTTGCCTGGTGTTTTAGGTTATTGTCATGCTGAAAGGTGGATTCGTCTCCCAGAGTCTGTTGGAAAAGAGGCTGAACAAAGTTTTCCTCTAGGATTTTGCCTACGCTTAGCTCCATTCAGTTTATTGTTTGTCCTGAAAAACTCCCCAGTCTTAATGATTACAAGCATAACTATAACATAATGCAGCCACCACTATGCTTGAAAATATGGAGAGTGGTACTCAGTAATGTGTTGTATTGGATTTGCCCCAAACATAGCACTTTGTGTTCAGGACACAAAGTGAATTACTTTGCCACATTATTTGCTGTATTACTTTAGTGTCTTGTTACAAACAGGATGCATATTTCTGGAATATTTTTTATAGTGTACAAGCTTTCTTATTTTCTCTCTGTCAATTTTGCTAGTATTGTGGATTAACTACAGTGCTGTTGATCCATCCTCAGTTTTCTCCTCTCACAGTCATTAAACTCTGTAACTGTTTTAAAGTTACCATTTACCTCATGATGAAATCCCTGAGCGGTTTCCTTCCTCTCCGGCAACTGAGTTAGGAAGAACACCTGTATCTTTGTAGTGACTGGGTGTATTGATACACCATCCAAAGTGTAATTAATAACATCACCATGCTCAAAGGGATATTCAATTTCAGCTTCCTTTTTTCTACCCATCTACGAATAGGTGCCCTTTGTGAGGCGTTGGAAAACCTCCCTGGTCTTTATGGTTGAATCTTTGTTTAAAATTCATGTTAAACACTATTATTTCACACACAGTGAGTCCATGCAACTTATTGTGTGATTTGTTAAGCACATTTTTACTCCTGAATTTATTTTGGCTTGCCATAAGAAAGGGGTTGAATAGTTATTGACTCAAGACATTTCAGCTACTCATTTTAAATTCAGGCTGTAACACAACTAAGAAGCCACTTTAACCGTATAGCTAGCTACCCAACTCGGTGATGATAAGGTGAAACGCGTTTATGTTCAACCAATGTCATTCGTCCATATATTAGTTTTGGGCACAAGCCCTGTGCAAATATCAATTAACATGTCATTATTGATTGTTTAATAAAACAGTTTTTAAGAAGGAGAGCTTACATTATTCCCCCAATATCAGTGCAAATGTATCCTTACTCAGAACAGATGTACAATTCAATGGCCTGTATAAGTAATAGGTGGGCACTGTACCAACAACACAAATATAAGGTGACAACCAATCGACTCTCCTATTGCACTTTTGCAGATGAACAGGCTGCTGACCATATCAAAGCCCTTGAGGCACATCACACAAACATACATTCACACACAACTCTCCCGCCCTCACACACACACACACACACACACACACACACACACACACACACACACACACACACACACACACACACACACACACACACACACACACACACACACACACACACACACACACACACACACACACACACACACACACACACACACACACACACACACCATGAGCACAGGCTCCGAAGCTCTGGAGGTCTTCAGGACTCAGCAGCCCACCTCCACCTTCTACCCTGAGGGGCTGGAGGTATTGGACTGTAAACAGCTCCAGAGTGGTGGGGTGAAGTGAGCCGGCCAGACAGGCCCACATAGACACCCAGCGTACAGGGCTAAAGGAGGCTAAACGCTCCCAGCTGTGGCATTAAGGACTCAGTACAAGGCCTCTCAAGGGACCGAGAGGGGATCTGTTGAAAAAGCCCCTTTAACCTCTCTCTCTTAATGGCCAGCTTTTAAATCAGGTTAGGGGAGAGGGAGTTGGCGAGTTTGCTGCCTGGTTTTGGATTGCAGTCTCTCTTGGTCTCTCTCCTCCGACACACACATGCGGGTGCGCACACACACACACGCACTCACACACACACACACACACACACACACACACACACACACACACACACACACACACACACACACACACACACACACACACACACACACACACACACACACACACACACACACACACACACACACACACACACACACACACACATTTATCTCTGCTTTTCAGGTTCCATTGTGTAAGAGATTAATGTCTGCTTTCTCCCTGGGCCTGATTTGACCTATTATTTCTCAGTAACTATATTGATATAGTCAAGCTTCTGTAATCTTCGGCAGCATAGCCGGTGATGCATACACAGATCCTATCGTAACCTTTGCACTGTAATCTTCTCAGTCCTCCATCATCCTGAGTAAAGATAGCATCACAATGATTGTCTAGGAATTGGCACCCTATTCCTCCATATAGTGCATTTCTTTTGACCAGAGTCCTATGGGCCCTGGCCTAAAGTAGTGCACTATAAAGGGAACAGGGTGCCATTTGGGACGCAGCCTGAGGGTTGAATTTAGAAACACTGAAGAGCAGCAGAGTTTACATACCTTACCGTGGACCTTCACGTCCCGCTCTAGTTCAGCTACCAGGCTATCGCGTCTCTCTGGTGGATGATAGATGACTGTTTATGTATCTTATATAGGCCTATGCTCGTTTTTACAGAATCTGCTGTACCATCACCGTATGCTGTGTCAATGTTTTTGGTGAGCTGGATTTCATTTCGCCATAACATCTGTCGATGTCGAAACCAACCAAGTTTGACTGGGTTCATCGTATAGGCTTTAACATTTCCAGAAGAGATCGAATTCTCTTGAGACACGGTGTTGTTTCTAGTCAATCCCTCCACATATGCACGTATCCTAAGGTGTTACTTTCATGGCACGTCAGCTGGGATACGTATGGAGAGCTGAGAGACAGGACCAGTAGCAGGATGTGGACAGATAAGCCCCCAGCTGCTCAATGAGAGTAGTGCAGGGTGCTGAATCCATGCCTAATCTCTGGCGCAATTCCGTGTGCTTTTAGTTCTTGTATTCCTAGATGAGTCCACGACGAATAAATGGCAACTCATCTCTTTGGAGAGAGATAGAATCACTTGTTTCTGTTGCGGTTCTGAGCCCAATTGATTAAATGAACGCTCCGTTGTTCTAGCAGCAGGTGCTTCACTGTGTTAACAAGTTAAGTGGAGCAAACGCCCGTTTGTTTTCAATTAGCAGACACTTGTCCAGAGCGACTTACAGGAGAAATTAGGGTTAAATGCCTTGCTCAAGGGCACATTAACCAAGTGTATACCTAGTCGGCTCAGGGACTTGAACCAGCAACCTTTCAGTAACTGGTCCAATGCTCATAAACCGCTACGCTATCTGTGAATCTGATCTGCTCTGTTAGCTCTATTTACTTGTTTGTTTACTATTAACCTCAAAGTTGTTGCCGAAACTGGTGATCGAACCAGGAACCTTTCGCGAATGTTCTAAACCCCAGTCAAATGTTGTGTTTGAGCCTTTTTAGGGTTCTTTACAGGAAAAACCCCTGAGTGGGGCATGTGGTGCTGCCATTGACATACAGCTAACCCGGTCACACTGCACACCTCGTATGTAAACATCTGCGACGCTCGCACCCCTTATCACCACCTCCTCATCTCTGTGGTTTCCCCCGGTGCCCCTTCTACAGAACCAGCCCTACCTCCTCCTAAATAAAGAATGCCTTTGACAGGTATCTGACTGAAGGTAGCCTTTGTCGCTGGACAGGAGCTGTTGTGTGGCTGTATGTACAGACAAGCCGACACTAGCCGCACTACCCGGGCAGCAAACACTAGCCTTTTTTACCTCAGTAACAATAAACATATCCTTCGCATTGAGGACGTGATTGATGTGACACGTCGGGTTGTTTAAGGGTTGAAAGGGTGTTTTTGTACAGTATTGGTTAATATGGATACGTTATCGCAGGCCACATCATGTTGTGCAGTTAGTTTATGTTATTTTTTTCAGAGTGCGTTCTTGAGATTGGGACAATTGACAGAGCGAGGCCTTGTTCTGCTTTCCCTCCAGGTGGACCAAGATGGAGGACGAGGAGGAGAGACAGACCGGGGGTTACCGCAATGCCGTCAGCAGGCGCCCCTTACCACCTGAGTAACTGGACGGTGAGTGACTCGTTCTGCTTACTGGTGACTTATTATCTTTACCATCATTATCATCATCTTCGTAATCACCACTATTATCATCAACTATCAAAATCATCTCATCATCTCATCATCATCCTCCTTATTATAGTTGTCATGCTGTTGGCTGTGTTGTTTCTCTGCTCTGTGGACCATCTCCCATTAACTACTGTCCGATTTTGTAGGTGATGCTGTGGGTGGTGGTCTCTTTGCTGCCCCTGGTGGAGGGGGCCCGTATTGGCACTGGTTTGGGGGCAGACTCTGTCCAGGTTGTGGGACTGGTGGGAGGGATGTGGGAGAGGCAGCTCCCAGACTCACTACCTGAGGTGGGTGAGCAACAAGAGGAGGAGAGTGACCCGTACTCCCCCTGGCATGGCCTCTCCGGTAAGAGTGGAACCAGGAAGTGTTTTTAGAATCTCTGTTTTCTACATCACTTGTTAATCCAGCATGATGTTCTCCATGAATAGGGAAGAGTAAAAGAAGGGTGTGCAATAAGATTATAGAGTACAAGCCACTGATCTTCTCTCTCTCGCTCGCTCTCTGGCTCTCTCTCTTTCAGACCCCTCTGTGATGGACGAAGCAGACGACCACCCCAGTGGCCGGTGGGTGGGACGTTCCCCCCGCAACTCTGACCCCTCAGACGCCGAACCAAAAGGCTTGGCCAAGAAAAAGAAGAAGAGGAGGAAGAAAGAGAAAGAGAGGGACAGAAAGGGCAAAGGAAAGGGAAAGGGCAGGCAGCCCCAGCAGAGCAGCCCAGACTGCAGGGTGGAGAAACGAGAGATGCGGGTGCGGGACTTGGGCCTGGGCTTCGACTCGGACGAGATTGTCCTCTTCAAGTTTTGCGTGGGCTCCTGCCAGTCATCCAGGACCAACTACGACCTGGCTCTATGGTCCCTGATGGAGAATGGGTCCCTGCCGCGGAGGACCTCCCGGCGGGTCAGTGCCCACCCCTGCTGCCGGCCTGACCGCTACGAGCCAGTGTCCTTCATGGACGCCCACACCACGTGGCAGACCATCCAGTCACTGTCGGCGGCCAGCTGCATGTGTATGGGCTGAGGGAGCCAGCCAAGAGGAGGATGAATAGGGCAGGGTGGCAACTGGCTGTCACTCAGCCCTGCCTGATAATATACAGATGGTGGCTCGCCGTTGAGTCTGGGTCTAGGGAGAGCCTCTGGGTTCTGGGAGGGCAGAGGTAGTCGCTCCGAAAACATATGCAACAGGGCTGGTCCCCAGTACAAAGCAGGATGGAGATTCTGTAGAGGGTCTATGATGGTGGAGTGAGGCCACGCCTCTTCCTGTTGTACATTTTCTGCTGAGGATAAAGTGGATCTGGTTGCAATGATAGACTGCCATGACCGATTGGCAAGACAGTCTCTGGGAACAGTTTTTAAGAAGATGGTGACCACACAATGGTAGGATCTCAATATTCACAGCAGTTGGGATATGTGTAAGACTGACCTGGAGTACTGATTAAAATATTGACTCAAAGGTCAAAACGAGGACCATATCTAATTGCATTTCTCCACAGATAGACAGGCTCAAAACAGGGATTTTCCGTAACTACATTTTTTCAATGTTCTCTTGAGTTGTACGAAATGGATGCCATGCATCTCTTTGCGTTACCGCATTATAGTCAACATATTTATTACAGCTAAGTTATTTATTTATTGTCATTTCATATGAGGTCCTTTTTATGGACTGTAGATTTATATTTATTGTCATGATCACATATACCGGGGGGTTTGTGTTGTTGGATCCTTTGACTTTGAATTGTTTGATTTTTGGGGATTTTGAAACATCAAAAAGATCAGAACAAGTGGGCAAGGATCTCAACATGCAGTATGTCTCATTTCACACAAAGGAAGGATATAGTCTTGTGGCTGAAAACCTAACCAGGTTACAAGCTTAGTTTCGTTTTTTTATTGTTGTTTCAGTATTTCAGAACAATTACAGTCAATATTATTATTATTATTGAAATGGTTTCCTTTATTTTTGTACAACAATGACATTATTCTGTGTAGGAATAAAGTATTTCTAGATATACTGTGGATTGCTTATTATTTCTAAGATTCACCCTCACCTCCCCTCTGCTTGGTTGCAAGTTGGGAGTCCTAGAGTAGATCACACCCTCATATGATCTTTCAGATCAATGCTGAATTAGAGGTGATGGTTGCAAATTAAGAGCTGGATTCAATCTGTATCACGGAAGATCCGCATAAAAATGTTTTCGAATGAGCCGACATATGTAGTGTTTAACGTGAATGCAGTCTTTGCAAAAACGGGTACATTGTCTTTAAATTTCAAGAGGTATAATCTTCCGCTATACCTCTGCAATACGGATTGAATCCATCCCTAACACTATTGTAAATGTACCCATGGTAGTAGACCAAGCAAACTGCAAAACGTACTTGAAAAATAATTGGCTTGTTAAAGGCTGTCACACATGCTAGATTTTTAAGGCAATTTTCAAGAGGTCAAATCTGGTGAAAATTGACATAATGGAAATAGTGATACATTTAGGTCACATATCCTGAAATTATTTTAAAAAATGGAGGGGATTATCAAACATATACACTTAGACTATGGAATTGATGCCGTAATATTTACTTTTCATACAATTATTTTACACCATGCAGATACACAGAAAATATTACAATTCAGATGTGTTCCGCTACAGTTGTAGTCTGTATAGCCACTAAGGACCATTCTCAGATGATGTAGACCCTCTCAGAGGTCTACAACTGCGGGAGACCCCACTGGACCAGAGAGCTTTAAGCCAGGTATGTACAAAAGAAAAGCATCAGTTCCATCATTTTGGTCAAACTTGGGCCTTAGCAAACAAATACACTTTTCTCAGACAGTGTAAATCCCCTCTAACTACGCAGAAAGAAATCTCTGAACAATAAGCACTTTACCTTGTGAGGGTCGGGCATTCTGAGGCAGAGATATTGGAACTAAGGGGTCAAGTGTAAATTAAGTCAAGTTGACATTTTTGAGGTACTGATAGATTTTGGCCATTTTCGCTGAATATAAAGACAAAACAAATGTACAGTACCAGTCAAAGTTTGGACACACCTACTCATTCAAGGGGTTTTCTTTATTTTTATTATTTTCTACATTGTTGAATAATAGTAAAGACATCAAAACTATGAAATAACACATATGGAATCATGTAGTAACCAAAAAAGTGTTAAACAAATTCAAATTTATTTTATATTTCAGATTCTTCAAAGTAGCCACCCTTGTCTTGATGACAGCTTTGCACACTCTTGGCATTCTCGCAAATGGGTCTTCCAAATGGACAATGACCCCAAGCATACTTCCAAAGTTGTGGCAAAATGGCTTAAGGACAACAAAGTCAAGGTATTGGAGTGGCCATCACAAAGCCCTGACCTCAATCCTATAGACAATTTGTGGGCAGAACTGAAAAAGCGTGTGTGAGCAAGGAGGCCTACAAACCTGACTCAGTTACACCAGCTCTGTCAGAAGGAATGGGCCAAAATTCACCCAATTTATTGTGGGAAGCTTGTGAAAGGCTACCTGAAATGTTTGACCCAAGTTAAACAATTTAAAGGCAATGCTACCAAATACTAATTGAGTGTATGTAAACTTCTGACCCACTGGGAATGTGATGAAAGAAATAAAATCTGAAATAAATAATTCTCTCTACTATTATCCTGACATTTCACATTCTTAAAATAAAGTGGTGATCCTAACTGACCTAAAACAGGGAATTTTTACTCTGATTAAATGTCAGGAATTGTGAAAAACTGAGTTTAAATGTATTTGGCTAAGGTGTATGTAAACTTCTGACTTCAACTGTATACACTCAGAATCCATGATGACAGGTTATTGAAGATTACTACTGTAATTTATGACACACAAATAAATCCACATAATTTCTAAAGCATTTGATGCTCTCTGTGGTATCATTCTATGGAAATTTAGCCACCCCCTTGTCAGGATGAAAACACTTAATCTAAGACAAATGTGTTACGCAGGGCCAACCATTAGTGTTTTATTATCATATGTAACAAATTGCATTTAGATATAGTAAATATAAACATTTGGACATGGTGATCAATTTGTATTATTTTCACTTAATATCTTCAGTGTTTTTCATCTCAGGGTTATATTTTATTGTGTGCCTAGTAGTAATGCTACCCAGTTAAAAATAGCAATGAGAAAGGTATTGAGTTAGCTAACGTTTCCAAAATCTAACCCCAAAAAAAACATTACTTTTATGAGATGTGTTTGTGCCGTCATGTGCATTACTATCACAATTTAGGAAGGTGTGCTTAATGTTTTGTACACTCAGTGTGTATTTACACACTACGAGGTTGGAATGATACTGTGAAAATTATGATAATGTCCTTTAAGTGTAAGAGCTGTGTGAAAATACTGCCTGAAATATACAGTGCCTTCAGAAAGTATTCAGACCCCATTACTTTTTCCACATTTTGTTACGTTACAGCCTTATTCTAAAATGGATTATACATTTTTTCCCCCCTCAATCTACATACAATACCCCATAATGACAAAGCAAAAACAGGTTTTTAGAAATTCCTTGCAGCTGAAAAACATCCCCACAGCATGATACTACCACCCCCATGCTTCACCGTAGGGATGGTGTCAGGTTTCCTCCAGATGAGACACTTGCTATTCAAGCCAAAGAGTTCAATCTTGGTTTCATCAGACCAGATAATCTTGTTTCTCATGGTCTGATAGTCTTTAGGTGCCTCTTGGTAAACTCCAAGCGGGCTGTCATGTGCCTTTTACTGAGGTGTAGCTTCCGTCTGGTCACTCTACCATGAAGGCCTGATTGGTGGAGTGCTGCAGAGATGGATGTCCTTCTGGAAGGTTCTCCTATCTCCACAGAGGAAGTCTAGAGCTCTGTCAGAGTGACCATCGGGTTCTTGGTCACCTCCCTGACCAAGACCCTTCTCTCCCGATTGCTCAGTTTGGCCGGGTGGCCAGCTCCAGGAAGAATCTTGGTGGTTCCAAACGTCTTCCAATTAAGAATGATGTAGCCACTGTGTTCTTGGGAAACTTCAATGCTGCAGAAATGTTTTGGTACCCTTCCCCAGATCTATGACTCGACACAATCCTGTCTCGGCGCTCTACAGACAACTCCTTCGACCTCATGGCTTGGTTTTTGCTCTGACATGCACTGTCAACTGGGGGACCTTATATATCATGTCCAATCAGTTGAATTTACCACAGGTGGACTCCAATCAAGTTGTAGAAACATCTCAAGGATGATCAATGGAAACAGGATGTATGTACCTGAGCTCAATTTCAAATCTCATAGCAAAGGTTTATGTAAATAAGGTATTTCTGATTTTTAGGTTTAATACATTTGCAAAAAATCTAAAAACCTGTTTCTTTTAGCTTTGTCAATATTGGGTATTTTGTATAGATTGCTGAGGAATCATTTTTATTTAATCCATTTTAGAATAAGACTGTAACGTAACAAAATGCAGAAAACATCAAGGGGCCTGAATACTTTGCAATGGCACTGTAAGCCTTTTTTGGTGGGATGGAGTTTTGGCCTGCCTGGTGAAAAGACACTCAGACAAACACTTCTGAACGGTAGGTGAGAGTGGGGTAAAGTTGAGCAAAAGGGGTAAGTTGAGCCATATTTGTTTCTAGGAAACCGTTCACAAAATGAATCATTTTAACCAAACATTTAGGAAGCGGTCATAATTTCATGGAGTCTGTGGAGGAAGAAACCACATGGAAAAGTGGTAAGCAAGTTATGTTGAAAAAAACAGATTTTCACTAATTTATTGTGTTAGAGGTTTCATGATGCTTGTATCTAAACCAAAGTAGATACTTGTAAGATTGTTCTATACATCAGTTGGGGTCTCTATAAGCTTCAATATGAGGTCCTAAACCTAGCATGAAAGTGCAGCCATGTAGCTGTGTGGGCTAATATAGTCCAAATGTTTGCCTTGGGGTAAGTTGAGCCAATTGCCATGGGGTAAGTTGAGCCTATAGTTGAGCAAATTGAAGTGTTTTCTTCCTAGGCGTAATGCAAGGCATTATCACTGGGATATGCGTTAACAACAGGGCCTGGCCTATGTTGAAAGTGTTTAAAAAAGTACAAAGTGTTTGTTAGGTGTTAAGCCTGTGTTGAAGATTTACTCTGGGATCTTAAGCACAACAAATTCATAACATATTGCACAAATTTGATTTGTAACATATCACATGAATTACAAAACTCATATGATATCATACAATTGCAAAATTCGTAACATATGACTCGAAATGGACGACCGAGTAAACAATCGGATGACGTAGTACACAAAAACGGGGACTCATTTTGGCTTGTGAGCACCACTTTAAAAACTGTGTTGAATTGTGTTTGGGAAATATAGATAGACGTGGTTTTAAAAAGGTAGTGGTAATATTTTGTTCAGTACAGAAATATGTAGGCAGCTTAACTGTAAGTTGTACCGAGGACAAGCTCTGTTTTCAAAACTGTAATGTTTACATAAACTCTGATTATTTCCAGGGATACACAACATCCCCAAATAGATGTAGACCTCTTTGTTAGAAAGAATACTATATTTCCCTTGACGGAGTGTTGCTGAACTTAAAAAGTGCTCAATTGACCATATTAAATTGTAATTGTAATTTCACACACATTGATGTCAGACATGCACCTACCCCAATGCTCTGTTGCTGATGACTGGGATGAACACAGGAGCAGATTTCAGGAGCAGGACAAGACACCCTCTTTTTGACTGAGAACTGACATAAGGGCTTGTACGTGATAGGCCTATCTGGCTTATATGATTATGATGGTCATAATTCTTCTTGACAGTGTCATACAGTGTATTTTCTACAAGTTATTTAACATATGATGCAAAAAACATGACTGTAAAGAATGTATTACAACAACAACAACAAAGGATTCAAGAAACAAACGTAAAACGGAAGGAAACTTGGCAGAATTTCTTTTTTTTTTAATAGTATGTGGGTTTTAACACTCTTATGTAGGTGTTATAACCAGTCATAAAATAACGCAATATATGTCACAACAGGTGTAAATATATTAGTCATGACTGTGTCATAGCCATATTATGACAGGTTATGACATGTTATGTCAGCTGTTATGACATATTATGACATGGTTATGAATGTGTCATAACGTGTTGACACTGGGTGTCAAGTAAATTGTTACCGTTTAGCGAAAATGGCCTAAATCTATCAGTACCTCAAAAATGTCAACTTGACTGCATTTACACTTGACCCCTTAGTTCCAATATCTCTGCCTCAGAATGCCCGGTCCTCACAAGGTAAAGTGCTTATTGTTCAGAGGTTTCTTTCTGAGTAGTTAGAGGGGATTTACACTGTCTGAGAAAAGTGTTTTTGTTTGCTAAGGCCCAAGTTTGACCAAAATGATGGAACTGATGCTTTTCTTGTATGAATAGTTTAAAGCATAATAATTATACCAAAAGTAACTATAAATACGTTTATTCCATAGTCTAAGTAATTATAAATGATTACATAGTCAGTTTGTATTAATATGCTAAACTGTATGAAAAGTAACTATTATTGCATCCTTTCCATGGTCTAAGTGTTTGTTGGATAATCCCCTGTTTTTGTTGTGAATTTCAGGATATTTGTGTCCATTTATGTCTATTTTCACCAGATTTGACCTTTGACCACAAGAAATGGCCTTAAAAATCTACATTTGATGTGACATCAAGCCTAACTTTGTCTATCACCCCATCATTGTTTGATCTAGCATGGATAACAGCCTTTAACACACATTTTTTAAAGCACTTTTCCCAGGTTGGCTGGAAATCCCTGGCAACCCCTCTTTTACGCTGCTGCTACTCTCTGTTTATCATATATGCATAGTCACTTTAACTATACATTCATGTACAGACTACCTCAATTGGCCCGACCAACCAGTGCTCCCGCGCATTGGCTAACCGGGCTATCTGCATTGTGTCCCATCACCCGCCAACCCCTCTTTTTACACTACTGCTACTCTCTGTTCATCATATATGCATAGTCACTTTAACCATACCTACATGTACATACAACCTCAATAAGCCTGACTAACAGGTGTCTGTATATAGCTTGCTACTGTTATTTTCAAATGTCTTTTTACTGTTGTTTTATTTCTTTACTTACCTACTACACACACACACACACACACACACACACACACACACACACACACACACACAATTTTTTCGCACTATTGGTTAGAGCCTGTAAGTAAGCATTTCACTGTAAGGTTGTATTCGGCGCACGTGACAAATAAACTTTGATTTGACAGTCCTGTTCAGTTAGAGTGGTAGTTTTCCTTGTGTCATAGTGTCCCCTACAGGTTGGATACAGAAATACAGCAACCTGAAAGGTGTTCAGTTCACACTATTCATCTCAAGAAGGCTTCACACGTCTTCACTTCAATAATCCATAGAAATGTTCATCAACGTTCGAAGTGTGTGAACCATTATCAGGTTGATGATCTCTCAACACAAGTGTTCATTGCTTTTGTTTTCAGAAAAAGATAAATAAGACCTCAACAAATACATGAAATGGCCCGTGCTTCATTTAATAGATTAGACCGCAAAACTTGATGCCACGTCACCTTACGTCACAATGACTTGTAACTGTTGTCGGATTGATTCTGTTTGAGCTTGATCACCTTAATATGGGCGCGTAATATGCTTATTATGTAATTCACTCACTGCATTTAGTTAAACATCCTTGAGGTAACACGTTGTACTGTTCAGATGCATTCATTCTCCATTAATTAAAAAAACGCACAATACTAATGACACCATTTTTTTCACGAGATCAGAATGAATTTTCCGATAGTTTTAAAACACATTTAAATAGGAAAGTTGATCATCACTCACAGTTACGTCATCAAAAACATTCAACAGTAAAAAACAAAGTTTGACATGTTGGTACATTCAGTTACTATTCCCTGCATGCAACATTGGTATGGCACAGGAAGAAGCAACACTTCCAATTACTTAATTAACATTGCAATTAGACCGACAGTGTCAAAGCATCAATGCTGGGAAATATATTCTGAAGTTAAACTTTTTTACTGGATATGTGCGCAAGAGAATTTCAACAAACACCTTTTGCTATTATTTCTGTCAAGTCTACGCATACAATTTGATGCATACGTTGGATATATCCAATGTGTGCACCACACAGTACACAGAATGCATTGCAACCGCCTCTGCGACCCAATACTGTAAGGCAAATGCAGTATTCCATTGGAAATGAATGTACCTCTGATGTACCAAAACGCAATGACGCTGTCTGTGTGAGCGAGGAGTAAGCCATTGCATTACTGTCTGCAGCATTGAGTTGTAACCTGGGCGCATCCTTTTACAGAAAAAAAACATATTTGTATTACTCAAAGACTGACATCTGAATATATCAAGAAGATCCTATAAAATGGGACCAATGTGTAAAAATTACATTCTTAAATTCATTGAATTCAAAAGGTATAAAGAGATTTCTGTCGTGAAGGCAAGTAGGTGCCTATTGTACCCATATGGATGATAATAATAGAATCACGTTACAAATTTTAAAACTGCATCTTAAAATGTCCAAATGGGTCCATTTGGTACATCAAGGCTACATCAAGGTCCCTGCAAACAAAAGTTAGTCATTAGGAAATACCCAGAACGTCAAAAGGCTTGTGTCTTGGTCCCCAGGACATCCTTAGAACGACCCGTTTGCTGGGGAAAATGACCTGTGTTTGTCTGGCTGTCAGCATCTCAGATATTTGCTGTTAAAGTCAATGTGAAAACATTCATGTTTTGTAGAGGATATCATAGTCCTGCAGTTGCTCAGAGGCACTTCTCCGAATGACAGGAGCTAGGTGTGCTGAAGGTACAGGTGACTATGTCCACTTTACTTTACATGGCTATGGAGACCTGCTGGTGCGCACTTCGCCGGAAGCGCCTTACTGCCTCCGGGCATTGAAGCCATCATGGCCGGTTTGGACACAACAGCAAGTTCCGCCTGGAAGCTGAGCATGGCAGTTTGGTCGACACTAAACGGATGGAAGTTATCCTGCGCTGTGTCAAAGTCCCAGGCTTGTCGCATGGCAAAGTCTGTAAACGATTTACTTTTGGTGTTAACCTGGTTCTCGAATTCATTTCTGTAGTTGGTTGTGCATAATGACACATAACTGGTCTCGTTAGTGCATTCAAATGACAGGTGTGAATGTTGACTGCCAGTGCCAGCAAATACTAAATTAGGCCCGGGCCCCGCCTTGACTTTTCCAACTGTATTCTTCATCCTCTCACAGCCCTTAAACAACAGGTTCTTCCGACAGAGGATGTAGACCCAGGGGTCCAGAATGGGGTTGAAAGAGGCAAAGCGGATGGCCATCAGATCACTCCGGTAATCCGGTTTCACTCCAGCACAGATGTAGGCAGGACCATACAGCTGGTTTACAAAGATGCGCACCTGTCAGATTGAGAGAATATTTAAAAATAGTACATGTGGAAAAAGCAAACAATTTTTCGGTAATATTCTATTCATGAATGTCTGTGTTGCATAGCGTTGTCCATATTTGAAACACATGCCCATGGCATGAACAATAGCTTAAATGAAATTTCCATAGATGCCTTTTACTTACCACTAAAGGAATGGAGCACACCAGGAAAACGATGGTCATAAATATTAGCAGCCAGAACATTTGGATCTCAGCCGCGGACAGGCTGGTGACAGAGGGCAGGAACCCGCGCAGTGAGCCACCGTGCGCGGACACCTTCGCTCTCACTATCCGCGTCTTCTGGCTCATCCTCACAAGTGACAGACACACTGCGAAGTTGCACAGAACTGTCACCGCAATCAACAGCAACATGAACCCACCGTAAAGAAACGAATACGAGGCGGCGAGGGGGTCCGTCGCCCTCCAGTCCAAGAAACACCAAGTGCCCGGAAAGTGGCGCATGTGCTTCCCGAACCCAAAGCTGGGCATGATGCATAACGCAATGTTGGCCAGGTAGATGCCCATGAGCGCGAAACGAGCCATTGTCCAGTCAATGTATTGAGAGTAAAAGTATGCGTAGTTTATGGCCAGGTATCGTTCAACTGCCATGGCGCACAGGATGGACATTCCAGCTGAGCCGAAAAAGAGCATAGAGAAGGAGAATAAATCGCACAGTAGTTCTCCACCGGGCCACCTCTGGACTATGTAGGTGGCGATAACCACTGGGCTGGTGAAACAGGTGCCTAACAGGTCCGTGATAGCCATTCCAACAACCAGCGTATAGAAAGTGGTCTCCTTCTGCTCTTTCTTTGAGATGGACAACACAACAATGGCAATGAGGTTCCCCAGGACTCCAACGGCGAACATAGTGGCTGAAGTGACCAGGGATTTGGATTCCAGTCGCAGAGGTGGGAAAGTGCTGTGGTTGTAGGTGACACAGAGCGGTTGGAGTAGTTCTGAAATGTTCGAGCCATTGTCATTGACGGAATAATTCATAATTCTTAAAATTAAAACGGAAAGAAAATAGCTTGATAGCTTCAACTTCTATGAAACATTCCCTTCCCACCATGCAGTATCTTTACAAGAGAACATAAAAGAAAGCGTAGCCTACGATACCACAGAACATATGTTGCTGGGCTTTGTTTTTGTCCTACCAGCAAGCTCAAACAGTTCCCATAACAGTGTGGTTTTGTTAGGGTTGTGTCTACAACCGCTCCTGACGCTGCTGCTGGTTTTTAAGCTACTAGCTGTTCGCTCGCACACATCCATTGATGTCAATAATGTGACGTCAGGCACACGAGGTGTAGCCTACATTTTTTTTAAACATTGAACGTTTATTTGTCTAGGCAAGTCAGTTAAGAACAAATTCTTATTTACAATGACCGCCTACCCCAGCCAAACCCGGGCGACGCTGGGCAAATTGTGCGCTGCCCTATCACTGCCGGATGTGATACAGCCTGATATTATCATACTTCTAGGTTCAATAATGGACACTGCATGACTTCAACACAGAAAAATGATATTTGTGCCAAACGTCTATCCTTGGAAAGTAAGTCTGTGAATATTTTTACAATGAATGTTGAACCGTTTGTTTTAAACTCGTCTTTATTCAACAGTAGACATAGTCTGTCTACTCAGTGTACAGCCCAGCAACACAGCCCAGATGATCTGAGCCACACCTATGCTTTTATAGATCATACTATGGGGCAGGGACGCAACTTTCACTGGGGACATTTTGCAGTATATTATAACAACCAGTGAATGGATTCAAAGTTCCATCTTGTGTTGATGGGTAGGCTACAGTCTGGGATCTGGGAATAATGGTAATTTCAATGATTGAACCATTGATTCTATTCATTGGTAATATAATGTATAAATGTACACCAAGGTAGTTCTTTGTAATGCCTCATCTGAGCAGGATCAGATGGTGACGGGTCTCATCAGGGTCAGGAAGCTAGGGACAATCGGGGACGGCATAAGAGGTGAACTTTTGCAGATGTAACACTTTATTCCCTCCGTGCAGCGAACACTGGACAAGCAAGAAGCTTCAAAGAATTGAACTATTTTTAGGCAATCTTTTAAACCCCTAAAGTTGATTTCCAAAGTGTATCAAGGGTTGATAGAGGCTTTTCCCGATGACACAAAACATTTAAAACCAAAAAAATGTGAGGAAGATCTGGGAGACGCTACGATGATGAATGGATATAGATATGTTAGAATGCCCAGTCATGTTCATTTCATCTCAGACATAAATTACTGCAGTTTAAGACCATCCATATAACATACTATATGCCAGTTAAACTGAATATCATGGACTCAGAAATGTCATTATTCTGCTGGAGGTGTAAAACAAAAAGGGGACATATTTGCATATGTTATGGTCTTGTTGTCACGGCTGTTGAATTAAGTGGACCAAGGTGCAGCGTGGTGAGCGTACATGTAAAGTCAACAAACAAAGTCAACTTCTGTAACGATTGTCGTCGGGAGAAGGAGAGGAGGACCAAAGTGCAGCGTGGTACGTATCCATAATACTTTTAATAAAGATGAACACGCGAACCAAAACAACAAACCCACCAACGAACAGTTCTGAAAGGTGCAACAAACACTAAACAGAAAATAACCACCCACAACTCAAAGTGGCAAAACAGGCTACCTAAGTATGATTCTCAATCAGAGACAACGAATGACAGCTGCCTCTGATTGGGAACCATACCAGGCCAAACACAATAGAAATAGAAAACATAGACATACAAACATAGAATGCCCACCCACATCACACCCTGACCAAACAAAAAAATAGAAACATACAAAGCAATCTATGGTCAGGGCGTGACAACTTCCCACAAAGACAGATGGGAAAAAGGGCTACCTAAGTATGGTTCTCAATCAGAGACAACGATTAACAGCTGTCCCTGATTGAGAACTCTACCCGGCCAAAACATAGAAATACAAATAATAGAACATAGAATACCCCCCCCCAACTCACACCATGACCAAACCAAAATAGAGACATAAAAAGGATCTCTAAGGTCAGGGCGTGACACTTGTGAAGGCTGGCAGAATTCTGGCAAAAAGTAAAAAGTATGTGCTTTTATCTTTTAAACTGTGTAACCTAGCATTTATAGCGGCTAAGAAATGCATTGTCATTAGTTGGAAGGTTGGTTACCCTCCCACAATGTCCCAATGGATGGCAGAAATATCAAGTTACGCATCACTAGATTTGATTTATTACAAGATTAAGGGTATACTGTGTGCCTTATATGGAATAGCCTATTGTATGACAAAAGGGGTCTGTTTTGAAAACCTTAGATTGTTTTTGTCGAGTAGTCGCAAATATATACGTATTTCATGGCACACGAGACACCTGTGTGATTTGCGCCTGTCTCATTGGACTAATCCATTGAAAAGGCTGCGGGGATGCCACATCTTTCTCCAGAATGCGCTCTCTCCCACCATTTCGTGGTTATTCATTGTTTCATAACTTCATTGTGTGCATTGTTGGTAGTGTAACGTCTATCAATTCCCATTACATACATCATCAGTAGTAGCCTACATTTACCGTTAATTCCCATCATTTCTAATCTGCACTGTTTGTTTAGTTATGGTCATTTTTAATGCATTCAAAATATTATTATTACAGTCATTTACCGTTCGTAGCTGCTATAAGTGCTAGGTTGCACAGTTCCTTCTGATAACAGTCTCCAGTATCAACATTTCCAAGCAATCAAAAACAGGAAGAAGGGAGAGTCTGTAGACATGTGATGATAAAATACCATACTCTTTGCCAGAATTAAGCCAACTTTCACAAGAGCTTAACATATGCAAATACAGTGGGCTCCAAAATTACTGACACCCCTGACTTGCAATGCACAGAAAATACTTTAAAAAATATAAACAATATAACTATAAAGATAAACTCAAAATACCAACAATACAGTGAGAAATACTGTACTTTATTAAGGTTTCAATGGAACCAACCAAAATCATACAATTATTTAATACAAAATATATTGAACCAAAATCAAGGTTTCATAATTATTGGCACTCCTCATTTAGTACTTAGTATAACCACCTCTGGCAAGGATAACAGCATGGTCTTTTCCTGTAAAGTTTGACAAGGTTAAGGAACACATTTAGAGGGATTTTGGACCACTCCTCTATGCAGATCCTTTCAAGATCCTTCACATTCTTGGGTTTGCACTTATCAACTGCCCTCTTCCACTCAGCCCACAGGTTTTCGATTGGATTGAGGTCCGGCGACTGAGATGGCCATGGCAGAACATTGATTTTGTTGTCACAGAACCATTTCTGTGTGGATCTTAAGGTATGTTTCGGGTCATTGTCTTATTGGAAAGTCCACCTACGGACAAGTCGCAGCCTTCTGGCAGAGGCAACCAGATTGTCAGCCAAAATTGCCTGATACTTGGTGGAATTCATTATGCCATCAATCTTAACCAGTGCCTCTGGATCTCTGGAATTAAAAGAGCCCCAAAACATCACTGACCCCCCTCCATATTTCACCGTGGGTATGAGGTGCCTCTCCTTGTACGCATCTCTGTTTCGACGCCAAACATGCCGATGCTGTATCTGACAAAAACTTTCAATTTTGGTCTCATCTGACCAGAGCACCTTCTTCCAGTCATAATTTAAATGACGTTTGGCAAACTCCAAGTGTTTGCGTCTGTGTCTTGTGGTCAGAAAGGGCTTTCTTCTGGCAACCCTTCCAAAGAGCCTGTGGTTGTGGAGGTGTCACGTCCTGACCATAGTTCTTGTGTGTTTTGCTTGTTTAGTGTTGGTCAGGACGTGAGCTGGGTGGGAATTCTATGTTGTGTGTCTAGTTTGTCTGTTTCTATGTTCAGCCTAATATGGTTCTCAATCAGAGGCAGCTGTCTATCGTTGTCCCTGATTGAGAATCATATATAGGTGGCTTGTCTTGTGTTGGGGATTTGTGGGTAATTGTCTATGTCTATGTGTAGTGTTTAGTGTCAGGACTATTTTGTTTGAATAGCTTCACGGTCGTCTGATGGTGCTTTTTGAAACCTGGTGACCCCAAGACGCCACCAAGGCCTGCAATTCTTTCACAGTGATTCTTGGGGATTTTGTTGCTTCTCTCACCATCCTTCTCCCTATCCTGGGGGGCAAAATGCATTTGCGTCCTCTACCCATGAGGTTTTCAACTGTTCCATATCTTTTGAATTTTCTAATGATTGCCCTGACAGTGCTCAGTGGTATATTCAATCGTTTGTGGATCTTCTTGTAGCCATTACCAGATTTATGAAGGTCTACGACCATCTGTCTCTTTTGAACTACCAGTTCTTTTGTTTTCGTCATGGTGTTGGATGACAGTGGGATATTGCATGTGTGTTACCTCATTTTTATACCCTAGTGAAACAGGAAGTGATGTAATGGCTCAATATAGTTCCTTAAGACTTAAATAAACTTAAATAAGTGGAATTTAATTTGTGGTTAAATTTTGGTAGATGTTATTTACAATAATCTTTAAGGGTGCCATTAATTGTGAAACCTTGATTTGGAGGACATTGATTTTTAATTAAATCAATTAATTATTTTGGTTGGTTCCATTGAAACATTAATAAAGTATCGTATTTCTCATATGTTGGTATTTTGAGTTTATCTCTATAATTATATTGTTTATATTTGTTTAAGCATGATTTGCGCATTGCCAGTCAGGGGTGCCAGTAATTTTGGAGCCCACTGTAGGTCCCCTTTTGTGTTTTACACTTTGAGCAGACCAATTACATTTATGAGTGCATGATTTTCAGTTTCACTGGAATATAGCATGTTCTATGGATGGTCTTAAACTGCAGTAATTTATGTCTGCGAATATATGAACATGAATGGGCATTCAAACATACAGTGCATTCGGAAAGTATTCAGACCCCTTGACTTTTTTCACCTTTTGTTACGTTACAGCCTTATTTTAAAATGGATTAAATACAAAAAATAAAATTACTCATCTACACACAATACCCCATAATAATAAAGCCAAAAAAGTTTTTGATTTTTTTTGCACATCTATAAAAAAATTAAGATATTACATAAGTATTCAGACCCTTTACTATGAGACTCGAAATTGAGCTCAGGGGCATCCTGTTTCCATTGATCATCCTTGAGATGTTTCTACAACTTGATTGGAGTCCACCTGTGGTAAATTCAATTGATTGGACATGATTTGGAAAGGCACACACCTGTCTTAAAAAGGTCCCACAGTTGACAGTGCATGTCAGAGCAAAAAACAAGCCATGAGGTCGAAGAAATTGTCCGTAGAGATCCGAGACAGGATTGTGTCTGGGCACAGATCTGGGGAAGGGTACGAAAAAATGTCTGCAGCATTGAAGGTCCCAAGAACACAGTGGCTTCCATCATCCTTAAATGGTAGAAGTTTGGAACCACCAAGAGACTTTCTAGAGCTGGCCGCTTGGCCAAACTGAGCAATCGGGGGAGAAGGGACTGGTCAGAGAGGTGACCAAGAACCCGATGGTCACTCTGACAGAGCTCCATAGTTCCTCTGTGGAAATGGGAGAAACTTCCAGAAGAACAACCATCTCTGCAGCACTCCACCAATCAGGCCTTTATGCTAGAGTGGCCAGACGGAAGCAACTCCTCAGTAAAAGGCGCATGACAGCCCGCTTAGAGTTTGCCAAAAGGCACCTAAAGGACTCTCAGACCATGAGAAACAAGATTCTCTGGTCTGATGAAACCCAAATTGAACTCTTTGGCCTGAATGCCAAGCGTCGAGTCTGGAGGAAACCTGACACCAACCCTACGGTGAAGCATGGGGATGGCAGCATCATGCTGTGGGGATGTTTTTCAGCGGAAGGGAATGGGAGACTAGTCCGGATTGAAGGAAAGACGAACGGAGCAAAGTACAGAGAGATCTTCCAACAGGACAATGAACCTAAGCACACAGCCAAGACAATGCTGACATGGCTTTGGGACAAGTCTCTGAATGTCCTTGAGTGGCCCAGCCAGAGCCCGGACTTGAACCCGCTCAAAGCTCTCTGGAGAGACCTGAAAAAAGCTGTGCAGCGACGCTCCCCATCCACCCTGACAGAGCTTGAGAGGATTTGCAGAGAAGAATGGGTGAAACTCCCCAAATACAGGTGTGTAGCGTCATACCCAAGAAGACTTGAGGCTGTAATCACTGCCCAAGGTGCTTCAACAAAGTACTGAGTAAAGGGTCTGAATACTTATGTAAATGTGATATTTTTTTTTTTTTTTTATACATTTGCAAACATTTTTAAAAACCTGTTTTTGCTTTGTCATTGTGGGGTATTGTGTGTAGATTTATGAGGGAAAAAACAATTGAATCAATTTTAGAGTAAGGCTGTAACGTTACAAAATGTAGAAAAAGTCAAGGGGTCTGAATATTTTCCGAATGCACTGTATCTGTATCTATTCATCATCATCAATAGTGTTGGGTACTGACTGTGCACCATGACATTGTAGTCTGTAGAGCTGTTTATACTGTGTCAGTGTGAAAAGTAGGGAATTAGCTATGGAAACTGACAGATCAATAACGTTACATTGCTATACTGACTCAAATAAAAACTCACATTGCGCTGTCAACCAGCATTTGGCCGCTGGTTTCATCGTTTGATTCAGGTCTAGTGTGATTGAGGCAAAAATAATATCTAAAGTTAGTGAGCTAGCTAGCTAACGTTAGCCAACTTTTGGCTAGTTCTAATGGTACATCAACTGGTGAAAACTAGCCAAGTTAAAATGTACTTCTGTTGAAACGGGACAAAAAGGCTACAAAACATTTCCTTACACACAGCAGCTGTAGATACTGCTATCTGACAGATAGTTAGAGGCTAGAGCTGAACTGTTTGTGGTAGATAATAGCTAGCTAGCTAGTTCATTCTCTTCAGACAGAACATCAGTTGAGAGGGGGATGAAACATGAACTAATGGTCAGTTACACTATCAGCTCAGCACTGGGAATATACACTTGTTTTGTGTTAAGTCAAACAGCAGTTGCCTTGCTGGCTACATCAGTCAATTAAAGAGTATCCAGTTTCTGCTTTGCATTCTTTTACAACTCTGAGAAAAAGAGCAACACACAGAGACAAAAGCTGCAGACAGCAGCACCGTGCTGGTCTTAAGCTATGCCATCACACTGCCTTTCCACAAGCTCTGTGGTATCTGCATGGTCCTAAATTCAGCCGGCTGAAACCGCCAAACAGCCTACCTGACCGCTCTGAGGCGTCCGCTTGGTCCTAAAGCACACGATGCCACTTTTTTTGGATCACAGTGCAATTATAAAACTTGGGGGGAGAAAAATGCTATTTTGAGAATGTGGGGGGAATATCATGTCCCCCCCGTCCCCAGTGAAAGTTGTGCCCCTGTTCAAAATACTTCACCAGAGAGAATAACTTAGCAACAGAGGAGCATTAGCTTATTTTAATTTTTCTAAAGCTGTGGATTGTTTCAAATCACAAGTGTGTAGGCCTATGCCTATTTGTGAATCTCGCAATTTGGGCAGGATGCATAACAATATGTCTAGCTGATTGAGTTGCGGCTGTCAGTGAAAAGCATCTAAAATACAGGCAGTTGTTGCAAGAAAAAGCCATATCTCAGACTAGCCAATAAAAAGAAAAGATTAAGATGGGCAAAAGAACACAGACACTGGACAAAGGAACTCTGCCTAGAAGGCCAGTATCCCGGAGTCGCCTCTTTACTGTTGACTGGTGTTTTGCGGGTACTATTTCATGAAGCTGCCAGTTGAGGACTTGTGAGGCGTCTGTTTCTCAAACTAGACAATCTAATATACTTGTCCTCTAGCTCAGTTGTGCACCGGGGCCTCCAAATCCTCTTTCTATTCTGGTTAGAGACAGTTTGCGCTGTTCTGTGAAGAGAGTAGTACACAGTGTTGTACCAGCTCTTCAGTTTCTTGGCAATTTCTCTAGGCTTCATTTCTGAGAACAAGGATAGACTGACGAGTTTAAGAAGAAACGTCTTTGTTTCTGGCCATTTTGAGCCTGTAATCGAATCCACAAATGCTGATGCTCCAGATAATCAACTAGTCTAAAGAAGGCCAGTTTTATTGCTTCTTTAAATCAGACAACTGTATTCATCTGTGCTAACATAATTGCAAAAGGGTTTTCTAATGATCAATTAGCCTTTTAAAATGATAAACTTGGATTAGCTAACACAACGTGCCATTGGAACACAGGAGTGATGGTTGCTGATAGTGGGCCTCTGTACGCCTATGTAGATATTCCATAAAAAAATCTGCCATTTCCGGCTACAATAGTCATTTACAACATTAACAATGTCTACACTGTACTGATCAATTTGATGTTCTTTTAATGGACAAAAAAATGTGCTTTTCTTTCAAAAACAAGGACATTTCTAAGTGACCCAAAACTTTTGAACGGTAGTGTACGTGTGAAGATAATGTGTCTTGAGTATCATAAAAAATGTAGCAGCAGGAAGGGGAGGGGAGTGTGGCGAAGATATGGTGTGTCTTTCTCCAGAATGCACTCAGCTCTCCAGAATGTGCTCAGCTGTCTCCCACCAAGTATTGCCCATTCATTCTTTAATTGTGTGAATTGATTAATTTTCCATTACATGTGTCACCAGTAGGTCTAGTAAATGTACCATTAATCCCTCTTCATTTGGTTACATACATTTCTGTTAATGCATGTCTTAATTACAGTAATTTCCCATTCTCATTCTCAGAGTTGAAAGGTTGTTTGCGACGCTCACAACCTGTGCGGTACGTGGGTAAAACACCTGGGGAAGACAAGCCAGAAAATAATACATCATTTATTACAACCTATGTGTTGTGATAATTGCATTGTTTGCTCTATAACCTATTAGTTGATATGCATGGCCACCGTAATATATACTGTAGGCCTAAGGCTGAGACAATAAGAGTACACAGTGGCAGAATAAATTCAACCACACCTTTGTTTCATCACTAAACCGGAGAGTAACCTCTGTCTGGTGAAGTTCACAAAGCATATTGTATGTAACAAACAGTTACATGACCTACAACATGGTCAAGCAAGGTAATGTTTCCAACATTTTTGGACTACTAAACAACTATTGATTTAGGCCCACGGAGAGTCACCGCAAGTCGCAAAGAAAACAGGAGCTGCCTTTACTATTACAGCACCATTTCAACTTCAACATTTCAACATCATCATTAGTCTAAAAGATACCAAAAACTATTTTGTCCAATCAACGCAAGCTAAATATGATGTCGCTGTCCATGCTTCTGATTTGTGTGTGCGTGTGTTACTGCAAGTAGAAAAAACACGTTGACTCACCCTACTTGTAGAGAAACGTCAATGCCATCCTTCTCTCTTTCATGTTGATGAAACGCTCTATGACTCTCATAGAGTACACACTTTTATTTTTTGTTGTCCTAGGCTACCTGGCTAAAATGCTTGCTCGCTAGCCTAACTTCCTTTCATGGGCAACGTTAGCTAGTTAACATTAGCCTTCTACATCTAGCTACATATTGAACTTCCATCCTCTCAATCCAGGGGTACAATGTCTGAATATATGGTTGGATCAGAATTGACGTTATAATCATTGGCACACTTAATCATGGCACACTTCAGAATCATTTTGGTAGCTCATGTTGACCAGTAGTGTGTGCCACAGAAAGTATTTGACTCTAGCCACAAAAGTAAGGATATTAGAAGGGGGGGATTTTGGCAGGCAAGAAAACCAGCGTATTTCCTGTGCTCTAGTTGTTGTTTTTCCTAGTCTTCCCAGTTCTGACCTTTCTGCCTGTCTTGACCCTGATCCTGCATGCCGTCCTGTGCGTCTCTCCAGTCTACCCCAGCTTCCTGAGAACCCCGCTTACCTTTTACGGAACGCTTTGCTGGAGATTCAGTAACCTGTTTGGTGTTTCTCTCCCAGTGCTCCCTCATCTTTGAGCTACAGCCATCGTCCTTTCCCTCGGATTGCTTGAAGATAGCGTACCTTATAATGCTGATGTTCAGGAGTGCTCTCGCCTGGTCTACAGCTGTGTGGGAACAACAATCTGCCATGTGCTGCAGTCTGGAGGAGTTCGTGGCGGAGGTGAAAAAGGTTTTCGATTCTCTGTTGTCCGGGAGAGAGGCTGCTTGGAAGCCACTCCTGCTTCCTCAAGACTCCCGTAGTGTGGCAGACTATGCGGTTGATTTCCGCACGTTGCCCGCCGAGAGTGCCTGGGACCCAGAATCCCTGTTCGGCACATTCCTTCACGGATTATCGGAGGAGGTTAAAGACGAGCTTGCCACCCGGGAGTTTCCCCCGGATCTTGACTCACTCATCGCCTTAACCATTCTGATTGACGGGCGGCTACGGGAACGTAGGAGGGAGAGGTCTGATTCCGGTCCCACTCGCTCGCCGAAGGATCCCACCTCGCATCTGAGGAATCCTGGAAGTCCCCGGGGTCTACGTGACGGAGAGAATCTGAGGTTCAACCCCTCTCCATTCCCATAGATGTCAGAGCACTGGATGGGCGCTCTATAGGCAGAGTCACCCACAATATGGTTCCTATCAACCTGCGAGTGTCAGGGAACCACAGTGAGTCTATGCAGTTTATGCTCATCAAGTCACCTCAGGTACTCGTGGTGTTGGGGTTTTCATGGCTCCAGCGACACAATCCTTTTATTGACAGGACTGCTGGTGTATCATGGTCTGGAGCCCGTTCTGCCACTCTCATTGCCTGAAATCATTGCAGCCTGCTCCGGGACGTCTCCTGTGGGCTTGGAAGAAGCCACAGACCTCTTCGCCATTGCCGTGTAGTACCAGGATCTCTGGGAGGTTTTTAGCAAGGCCTGTGCCACTTTGCTTCCTCCACATCGGCCCTACGACTGCGGGATCGGCCTTCTCCCGGGCCCTACTCCACCCCTTGGGGCGGCTGTATTCTCTGTTGCGTCCGGAGACCAAGGCGATGGAAACGTACATCGAGGACTCGCTGGATGCAGGGTGTATCCGTCCTTCTGCCACCCCCACCGGCGCAGGGTTCTTCTTTTTGCGAGGAAGGACAAATCCCTGCATCCGTGTATCGACTACTGGGCCTCACTTATCGCCTCAGCTTTCAAGCCACTAGCCTGAGTCCTGATAGTTTTGGAGGATGAAAAACAGGTGCAAGGTTTGTAACTGGAGCAAATGCTTAGGGACAGTTAGAAAATTACTGGGGTTGTCCAAAATAGGGGAGGGTCCCTCTAAACTTTGCGCGTGTGCGCACGCAATAGCCCCGAGACCGCCACGCAGCTCCCAGAGACCACCACGCAGCTCCCCGAGACCGCCACGCAGCTCCCCGAGACCGCTACGCAGCTCCCGGGGACCGCCCCGCAGCTCCCCGGGACCGCCACGCAACTCCCCAGGACCGCCACGCAGCTCCCCAGGACCACCACGCAGCTCTCAGAGACCGCCACGCAGCTCCCCAGGACCGCCACGCAGCTCCCCAGGACCACCACACAGCTCTCGGGAGACCGCCACACAGCTCTCGGGAGACCGCCACGCAGCTCCCCAAGACCGCCACGCAGCTCCCCAAGACCGCCACGCAGCTCCCCGAGGCCGCCACGCAGCTCCCCGAGGCCGCCACGCAGCTCTCCGAGACTGCCACGCAGCTCCCTGAGACCGCCATGCAACTCCCCAGGACCACCACGCAGCTCTCGGAGACCGCCACGCAGCTCCCCGGGACCACCACGCATTGACCACTGTTAAAAGACCAGTGCTTATTTAGCAGTGTCAGCACCCCTTTTCTAGTAGTTTGTTGTACTTGCTCAACACCCCCTTATTTTCTCAACATGTAGTGGTACCTCCGAGTCACCCCACTTGTATCAGCCAATCACAGTCCGCCATTCCCCATGCACCTCACTGAACCCTCCTCATCAACTGAACCGTGCTCAGGTCTTCAGAGTGAGATCATGGTCAGAATGGAATGGCCTTGCTGGACTATTCCTTATGTTAATTGTGTTCGATCTGTGTTTTAGTGCACGCATCTAATTGTAAGTACTATCCGACATGTCTTTTGGGTTTTAGTTGGGTGTTGCTAAGGCAATAGAATATGTACCATGTTTGTAATGTTATAAGGTATTTTCTCATGGTCAGAAAGGAATGAACTTGCTGGACTTTTCCTTATGTTAATTGTGTTTGACCTGTGTTTTAGTGCATGCACCGCCATGTCATTGGGGTTTTAGTTGGGTGTTGCTAAGGCAGTAGAATATTTACCGTGTTTATAAGGTATTTTCCTTCCATGTGCTTCATGCTATTTCTAATCAACTAGCCTAGGTGCTAGCCAGTCATGCTAGCTCGTTATGCTGTGTACCACATGCTTAGTTTAGGATAGCCTATCATATAAATTATGCTCATACTTTCTGGTTGTTAATGGCTGTGTTTATGGACATTTAGAGTCTTTATGAAGCTTCATGCTACCGTGTACTGTGTGTAGCCTTATGATGTATGCATGTAGCCTAATTTAGCCTGTGCAGACCTTAGTTACGTTGCAGTCATGTTTCAGTTGTTATATGCTTACCAGTAATTGGGCCTTTGAATTCTACTATCTGTGTATTTGTCTGTAAGCCTGTACTTACTGCTATTATTTTATTCTCTTTCCATAGAACCACTTTTATACACTCACTTTCTGTGAGCTATCATTACAGAAGAGTGTGGTGTGTTGAGCCCAATATCTGCAATAAGCCTGTTCTGAAGACATCTGACTTGTTGCCGAACAGACCTTTGGTGGCTGAACATTATCCATTGACACCCAATAGCTCTCTACTAGTGCCCATTCTACGTGGTCCTCCCAGATCAGCCCCTTTAGTATTTGTCATTGTCCTTCGCTTGCCGGATATTATAAGCTACCACAGCCCAAGATGTCTCAGAGTTACACAGAGTCAAGGCGTTGGTCACCATCCACCTCATCCCGGTCTCCTCTCCCTGAACAAAGAAAAGCAAACAAGCCTGAAGACACGGCATGTCACTCCCACTGCACTAGACGCAGTGACCATTGGGACGATCGGTGGTATGCTATCAGGGAGAGGTTCTAGATCCCCCGTCGCAGCACAGCTCTCCTCTCTAATCTAATGCTACTTGAGGCCAAGAAGGAGCTCAAACAGATGGTGCATAGGATAGAGCAGCTCAAGACTACACTAGCCAAACCATGCCCACAACCAACTGAATCTCCAGTGCCACAGGCTCGTACCAGCACACCACGGAGGGTCAGTGAGAAGATGCGGGGAAGGGACGGCTGTATCTACGACGAGGAGAAGATCACCACCATTGGTCACCAAAAGGGATGTCCATCCTGACCTAGTGGAGGCTGACCAGTCCTCATGTCACCTTTCTCATGCACCTTCTCGATCACTGCCCGTTGCTATGACTCATTTTGAAGGGGTTGCTGCAGATTTACCGGCCTGCAGCTCCACACCACTCTTATCAGCATAAAGTTGCTCATCAGCGCTTTCATAAGCATAAGCCCTCGATGACGCCCTCACCTTCAGCATCAGTCGCTATCAGCCCCGGTCTCGGATCCAACCTCTGCTGTGGAATCCCTCAGTGTTGCTAGAGCCTTCTCCAGGGCCAGAAGAGCTACCAGAGCTCATCCTGGGGCAGCACCCCACGACTGTGCTCCAGCCAACCGCAGCCATGCAGATCCAGCTTGCTCAGACCATGGAGCTCAAGTTAGTAGTGGGGCCTACTACACCCGCTCCTGCCATGGAGCCTCAGCCTTCTCCAGGGCCAGAAGAGCTAGTCCCCCACGTCAGCGACAGGAGAGCTTACCCTGGGGGAGCACCTTACCACTGTTCTCCAGCTGACACCCACTGTGGAGTCCATCACAGTGGTTCTACAGCCCTTCCAGGGATGGAGGAGCTACCACAGCTCACCTTGAGAGAACACCCTACTCCAGCCAACATATCAGAATGTCAGTCGGACCATGCCTGGTGGGATTGACCTCATCTTACCTTCCAAGTCCAGCTTGCTACCATCCAGTGGTGTCTGCCTACCTCCACACGGACAGCTCAGGCTGTGCCGACTCTGTCAGCCCCTGCCTGTGGGACTTGCCTGTCATCACCTTGGGGGCCTCTGCTGGCCACTCATGCTAGTACCCTGCTAACTCCAGTGTCCAGAATCTCGCTACCTCCAGACCCTCTAGATCTTGCCTTGGGAGACCCTCCTGACGTCCCATTGGGGTAACCTACTGATGTCCCATTGGGGGACCCTCCTATCCATGGTGTTCAGTGTCCCGTCGTAGGAGACACCTCATCCTCTGCCTTACTACATCCTCAGTCTATAGCTCCTATAGCCCCAGTAGGTCCAGAGCATCTTAGCTCTCAGTTCCCTGATTTCCTTGATCACCCAGTGCTTTCACAGTTTCCTGCTATGCTAGGCCCACTGTATCCCAGAAAGCCCAGAGTTTTCTGTCCTGATAGGCCTAACATCCCCTAGCTCACAGTCTGTAGCCCAGTCAGGCCCGAAGTCACTAGCTCAGTCAGGCCCAAAGTTATTAGCTCTGGGCACTCAGTCAGTTTCTCCTCGACCAGCTGTCCAGCTCTCTCCAGTCGTTGGGTATATTTTATCCCTCTCTATCAGGTGAGCCGCTGTCTCCTGTCCTCCTGAGATATCCACCCGTTGCTGCTGTGAGGATCCAGCTGATCTCAGCTCCTGTTCCCGGCCCTCTCCTGCTGCTGACGTGGGGGTCGGCCGTCTGCTGTACTGAGATCACTGTCCGTTGCTTCTGTGGAGAACCAGCTGACATCAGCTCCAATCTTGGATCCCTCACCTATCATCACTGCGGGGGCCCAGCTGAGCCCTCCCACTGTGGCCTGGCTTCCTGATCTGGGGCCTTTGTCTAATTGTCCTGCTGCGGCCTGTCCTCCTGATCCAAGGTCCTCACCTGGTCCCCCTGCCTGTGTCAGGCCTTTCCGGTGGCTGCCACCCGTTGCTGCTTTGTGGGTCCAGCCACCAAAGTATCCAGTCCCAGTGTCCTTGTTGAGCTCTACTGCTGCAGCTATGCAGTCTCCAGTCCTTAGATTGGAGCTATGCAGTCTCCAGTCCTTAGATTGGAGCTATGCAGTCTCCAGTCCTTAGATTGGAGCTATGCAGTCTCCAGTCCTTAGAATGGAGCTATGCAGTCTCCAGTCCTTAGATTGGAGCTATGCAGTCTCCAGTCCTTAGATTGGAGCTATGCAGTCTCCAGTCCTTAGATTGGAGCTATGCAGTCTCCAGTCCTTAGATTGCAGCTATGCAGTCTCCAGTCCTTAGATTGGAGCTATGCAGTCTCCAGTCCTTAGATTGGAGCTATGCAGTCTCCAGTCCTTAGATTGGAGCTATGCAGTCTCCAGTCCTTAGATTGGAGCTATGCAGTCTCCAGTCCTTAGATTGCAGCTATGCAGTCTCCAGTCCTTAGATTGGAGCTATGCAGTCTCCAGTCCTTAGATTGGAGCTATGCAGTCTCCAGTCCTTAGATTGGAGCTATGCAGTCTCCAGTCCTTAGATTGGAGCTATGCAGTCTCCAGTCCTTAGATTGGAGCTATGCAGTCTCCAGTCCTTAGATTGGAGCTATGCAGTCTCCAGTCCTTGTCAAGCTCTGCCGCTGGGTCTCACCTGCCCTCACTGCCGAGGTCCTCTTTTTGTCTTTTTCTGGGCAGAGGGGGTGGCCGCCATCGGATCCACCTCTGCATGCTGATGGCTCACCTTTTTCCAGAACTGCAAAGCCTGCATTGGTCTCGGCCTCATCTCACAGGCAGGTTTTGTGACCTCAAGCACCTACTTGATGGGGTGGCCAGATGCACCAAAGAACAAACCCTGTTTGGGCCAGACGCATATTGTCTACTTTTTTGATGGGGTGGCCAGACACTCAGAAAGACTGGACTTTTCCTTGTCTGGCTCCTTCACAGCTCTTCTTCCCTGTCCAGGCAGATGAACACACAGTAGTGGCCTTATATTCAGTTGTACAACTGACTATGTATCCCCCTTTTCCTTATGTCATCCCCTTTAAAATAGAGCATTTTGTTTAGAGTTCACATTTACACAGTAGATGTGGGGGTGGCTCTGCCAGGTCTGATTTAGCTGTTTCAGCACCCCTTTTCTAGTAGTTTGTTGTACTTGCCCAACACCCCCTTATTTTCTCCTAGTAGTACCTCCAAGTCACTCCACTTGTATCAGCCAATCACAGTCCACCATTCCCTGAGCACTAGAAGCCTTTACGGGTTCAAAAAGTTGGATCCGTCCCGAAATGGACCTGGGGCTTTCCCATCCGTACCAATATGCATAAATACCTTTTTTTATATAGAGACGCGTTACGAACAGACCTGAGGACAACTAGACCCGTTCCATATGGACCTGGTCGGATCCAGACCTGGTCCAATCCGAGTTAGAGATGCAGCAGAAAAGTCAATTTCTAAGCTATTTTAATAACCGAAACTGATAAAACGTGAGGGAGAGGAGGTAGAGAGAGGTAACACTCAACAGGGGCCGTGCTGTGTGTGCAAGCTACTGTGAGTGTGAGTGACTGAAATAGTTTGGTTGATTTTTGGTCAAATTAACCAGTTATCTACCTTTTGATAGGCAGCTAGCTAGTCAGCTCCCATGCCAACTTCTAAACTCATATCTGACTAACTATAAAGTTATTTCAGAATGAACATTAACTGTCTAGCGCATCATGCTTTGTGACATCATGTTAGTTAGCTATCCCCAGTTAGATAATGCGTTTTCACTTATTGCATCTGTATGCTTGTTGCGTTCTCCCTGGTGCACTCGTTTCGGTAGCTGTCTGCTCTTTCTCAATAGTATAATCTAATCTGTTTAAAACAGTGGCAACATGTGCAGCAGTGGTCATTCAGTTTTGACATGAGAAGTGAAATAGGTGTATTTATGCTGTTGTTCAAATGCACAGATCGATTTATGTATCTTCTCAAAGAAACTACCGGTAGTTCTAAAAATTGGCATCATATATCTGTCATGCTGCTTTGTTAACAACTCCAACCATCTCGCGCCCCGGGTATTCAGCCAATCGCTGGACTTATTACTCATGTTTATTGTATTTGACCTGTGTTTTGGTGTGTGCATCAAATTGTAAGTACTATCCAGCATGTCAATGGGGTTTTAGTGCTTGTTCTACATGGTCCTCCCGGATCAGCTCCTTAGTATTTGTCAACCACAAAATCAACAATTTGCAATAGGCCATCTCAGTCTCCGGACTTGAACCTCATTGATAACCTGTGGTTTGATTTGAAAAGGGCAGTTCATACGCGCAGACGAAGGATGTCAAGAATCTTGTAATATTTTGTATGGAGCAATGGTCAAGATCCCTCCCAATGTGTTCTCCAACATCATAGAGACTTAAAGCATTTTTGAAATCTTTTTTTTCAATGGACATTTCTTTGTATATGTCCATAAAAATGATGCCAACTGATTCATGATTTCAACTGGCTGAGAAACGCTGCCTGCCTGTCTGTCTCGTTCCGACTCCCGACATGTTCATTACTATGGGACAGCTGCAGATCGAATTTGAATATTGAAACAATGTTGCAAATGTTAGAGGGACAGATAGCAAGGTTTATGCAAATCTCTACTGTTGAAAAACGAAATGTTAAAAGAAATGTGAGATAATGTCTAGATGCTTTTTATTGTGGAGATCAAGTTTATAAATTGCCTGGCTGGGCTGATGAGACAGTGGGTTGCGCAGTCAGATGGAACAGAGTAAATAGGCTTTTTAACGTCAGATTTAGCCGGTGGTAATTTGTTGAATTGACACCGGCTGGAATGAGGTTTTAACCAATCAGCATTTTGCATTAGACCCACCCGTTGTATAAATAGGGGATAGACACTGGTTAGATAGCAACTGAATGGCCTTCCATGTGAGTTTCACGCTGCAAGGGAGGCTCACAATGACTGATTTCACACAGCCAGGTATACCACAGACAATATGAGCCCCCAACCTAGGGCTGGGTAATCTGATCTGGAATAATGCAACCATTTGTCATATCCAATGGTAGAGGCTCTAATGGTAGCCTACCCTACAATATAGCTGTGGCTCTGTGTCTCTGTAAGTGGATTCCTCTTTTCCTAGTGTTGCGAGCTGTTGGACAGATCCCCCCTCGGTGTGTGGTTTTACGCAGACTGTTTGTACTCCTCTTTGTGAGCGGTTCCTCGGACGTCAGATCACAGCTGCCCACACACACGTACACACATCAACACATGGCCAGTCCTCTAAACATACACGCACACGCATGCACAGTCACACACACACTACCTGAGGGACAGATCTCCACCCCCACAGTCCCCTGCGTCCGACAGTATAGGTTTAATGAGGGCTCGGCCATCTGTGTGTGTGTATTTGCATACAGTACCAGTCAAAAGTCTGGACACCTACTCATTCAAGGGTTTTTCTTTGTTTTTTCTACATTTTTCTACATTTTCTACATTGTAGAATAATAGTGAAGACATCAAAACCATGAAATAACACATAGTAACCAAAAAAGTGTTAAACAAATCATATGTTTTATATTTCAGATTCTTCAAAGTAGCCACCCTTTGCCTTGACAGCTTTGCACACTCTTGGCATTCTCTCAACCAGCTTCACGAGGTACTTGTTGGCTGCTTTTCCTTCACTCTGCGGTTTAATTCATCCCAAACCATCTAAATTGTGTTGAGATCGGGTGATTGTATCAAGGCACAAGGCGAGACCCAAATGCAGACGCAGGAGGCAGATGGTTGGAGTCTTACAATGTTTATTAATCCAAAGGGGTAGGCAAGAGAATGGTCGTGGACAGGCAAACACCAGATCAAAGTCCAGGAGCTACAGAGTGGCAGACAGGCTCGTGGTCAAGGCAGGCAGATTGGTTAGGCACGTGGGTACAAAGTCCAGAAACAGGCAAAACCGGGAGGACTTGAAAAAAGGAGAATGCAAAAAGCAGGAGAATGGGAAAACCGCTGGTTGTCTTGGAAACATACAAGACAAACTGGCACAGAGAGACAGGAAACACAGGCATAAATACACTGGGGAAAACAGGCGACACATGGAGGGAGTGGAGACAATAACGAGGACAGGTGAAACTGATCAGGGTGTGACAGATTTTGGAGGCCAGGTCATCTGATGCAGCACTTCATCACGCTCCTTCTTGATCAAATAGCCCTTACACAGCCTGGAGTTGTGATGGGTCATTGTTCTGTTGAAAAAGAAATAGTCCCACTAAGCCCAAACCAGTTGGGATGGCGTATCACTGCAGCATGCTGTGGTAGCCATGCTGGTTAAGTGTGCCTTGAATTCTAACAAATCACATACGGCGTCACCAGTAAACCCCCCCACAAAATCACACCTCTTCCTCCATGCTTCACGGTGGGAACCACACATGCAGAGATCATCCGTTCACCTACTCTGCCTCTCACAAAGACACGGCGGTTGGAACCAAAAATCTCAAATGTGGACTACAGACCAAAGAACAGATTTCCACCGGTCTAATGTCCATTGCTCGTGTTTCTTGGCCCAAGCAAGTCTCTTCTTATTATTGTTGTCCTTCTAGTAGTGGTTTCTTTGCAGCAATTCGACAATGAAAGCCTGATTCATGCAGTCTCCCCTGAACAGTTGATGTTGAGATGTCTGTTACTTGAAATCTGTGAAGCATTTATTTGGACTGCAATTTCTGAGGCTGGTAACTCTAATGAACTTATCCTCTGCAGCAGGTCTTCCTTTCCTGTGGTAGTCCTCATGATAGCCAGTTTTATCATAGAGCTTGAGGGTTTTTGCGACTGCACTAGAAGAAACTTTCAAAGTTCTTGAAATGTTCCAGATTGACTGACCTTCATGTCTTAAAGTAATGATGGACTATTGTTTCTCTTTGCTTATTTGAGCTGTGGACTTGGTCTTTTAGCAAATAGGGCTGTCTTCTGTATACTACCCCTACCTTGTCGCAACACAACTGATTGGCTCAAAGGCATTAAGAAGGAAAGAAATTCTACAAACTAACTTTTAACAAGTCAAACCTTTTAATTGAAATGCATTCCAGGTGACTACCTCGTGAAGCTGGTTGAGAGAATGCCAAAAGGTTGCAAAGCTGTCCTCAAGGCAAAGGGTAGCTACTTTGAAGAAACTCGTATATAAAATATATTTTCATTTAACACTTTTTTGGTTACTACATGATTCCATATGTTATTCTAATGTAGAAAATACTAAAAAATGAAGAAAACCCCTAGAATGAGTAGGTGTGTCCAATCTTTTAACTGATACTGTATGTGTGTGACGTGTGTATGTACACAAGAAGAACAGCTTCTCATCACTAGTCCACACGCATAAGTATCCTTGGGGATCTCTCTCCAAATATGATACTGAGCTGTGTCTCTTCGTGGCACTGTAGTACAACTACATTCAACCGCTGCAAATAAATGCAAATGAGGTCCGAGTCAACTAAGACAGGTGACAAATCCCAAATAGTGAAGATACAATCCTAAAATAAATGTTTTTAAATACAGAATGAACCCATGTTAAAAAATAACACTGGTTCAAGTATATTACTTGCCACAGTAATGGTGTGGTGTCACATATTCATCCCCGCATAATTCCCTCAAATGTCATACCTTCAGTTATAGGTTTTCTGCATTATACACCATTTTAGCAATGTCAGAACAATTACAATTTCCTGCATCCTCCCCTGAAGCTGGGGTTGTATATGATTCCACTATACATCCTCCCCTGAAGCTGGGGTTGTATATGATTCCACTATACATCCTCCCCTGAAGCTGGGGTTGTATATGATTCCACTATACATCCTCCCCTGAAGCTGGGGTTGTATATGATTCCACTATATTGGACTGTCCTCTTTAATTATTCAAAGTCAAAATTGAAAGACATGTTTTCTACTCAGGAGTCAAAAGGGGATAGTGTCAATGTAACGGAAAACTGTAAATTATACGTTCATTTTGAGTATTAACAACAATAAAAAACATTTTAGTGCAGCGTATTTACTGTAAATTATGATGCATTGTTCGGTAAATGTGGGTGGGGGATGAATTTTCTAATGGTATTGTAATTCCACTCCACAGAATACGGTACCATGCCGTATCTTTGGAGCGCCAAAAACCTTTTGACCACTAGTGGGTGCATGGTATTGTTGTTTCTGGCTCATTTACATATTTTGAGATGTGCCTTTTAAGAGGCTATATTTGTTGCTTTGTGAGTGAGAATGCTGTACCAATTTAACTCCTATGTGGTTATAGTGCCCCATCAATTTGTATAGGGGACAGATTGGTGTCGCAGCAAGTCTGAAACATTTTACCATGTCCTTTTGGTCTGTTTTGCCCTGTAGTTGCTGCCAGTTTGGAAGCCTTTGTTAAAGGTCATGTGTAACAGTATAACTTTACGTCGTCCCCTCGCCCCGACACGGGCGCGAACCAGGGACCCTCTGCACACATCAACAACGGTTGCCCACGAAGCATCGTTACCCATCGCTCCACAAAGGCCACGGCCCTTGCAGAGCAAGGGGCAACACTACTTAAGTCTCAGAGCAAGGGACGTAACTGATTGAAATGCTACTAGCGCGTACCCGCTAACTAGCTAGCCATTTCACATCCGTTACACTCACCCCCCTTTCAACCTCCTCCTTTTCCGCAGCAACCAGTGATCCGGGTCAACAGCATCAATGTAACAGTTGTAACTTTACGTCGTCCCCTCGCCCCGACACGGGCGCGAACCAGGGACCCTCTGCACACATCAACAACGGTTGCCCACGAAGCATCGTTACCCATCGCTCCACAAAGGCCACGGCCCTTGCAGAGCAAGGGGCAACACTACTTAAGTCTCAGAGCAAGTGACGTAACTGATTGAAATGCTACTAGCGCGTACCCGCTAACTAGCTAGCCATTTCACATCCGTTACACTCACCCCCCTTTCAACCTCCTCCTTTTCCGCAGCAACCAGTGATCCGGGTCAACAGCATCAATGTAACAGTTGTAACTTTACGGCGTCCCCTCGCCCCGACACGGGCGCGAACCAGGGACCCTCTGCACACATCAACAACGGTTGCCCACGAAGCATCGTTACCCATCGCTCCACAAAGGCCGCGGCCCTTGCAGAGCAAGGGGCAACACTACTTAAGTCTCAGAGCAAGTGACGTAACTGATTGAAATGCTACTAGCGCGTACCCGCTAACTAGCTAGCCATTTCACATCCGTTACACATGAACAGTCAAAATTAAATTGGATGACATTTGGATGAAACCAGATCAAAATATGATGACCAAAGTATGAAAAACTACTGTTGCTTCTACATGAATAAAGTTTGACACTTGGATTCAGGAGCAGGATTATTAAGGGGACAGAGTGACATCACAGTAACTTTCATTCTAATACACCCTTGCTAACATGATAATAAGGGTGGCAGGTAGCCTAGTGGTTGGGCCAGTGTTGGGCCAGTCTCTGTAAAGGTTGCTAGATCGAATATCTGAGCGGACAAGGTATAAATCAGTTAACCCACTGTTCCTCGGCTGTCATTGTAAATAAGAATTGGTCCCTAACTGACTTGCCAAGCTGAATAAAGGTCAAAATAGATATTCTCTTACTTAATTGAGATTATGTTACTGCAACACTGCAACCAAGCTTCTTGACATGGGCGTTTCAAATAGCGACGCACAATTGGCCTAGCGTCGTCCAGGTTTGGCCGGTAGAGATATCCTTGTCTCATCGCGCTCCAGCGACTCCTGTGGCGGGCCGGGCGCAGTGCGCGCTAACCAAGGGGGCCGGGTGCACGGTGTTTCCTCCGACACATTGGTGCGGCTGGCTTCCGGGTTGGAGGCACGCTGTGTTAAGAAGCAGTGCGGCTTGGTTGGGTTGTGCTTCGGAGGACGCATGGCTTTCAACCTTCGTCTCTCCCGAGCCGGTACTGGAGTTGTAGCGACGAGACAAGATAGTAATTACTAGCGATTGGATACCACGAAAATTGGGGAGAAAAGGGGGTACAATTAAAAATATAAAAAATAGTTAAAAAAACAAACACAGATATTAAAAACAATTCCCCTGAAAATGTACCTGCAGTAGAGCATGCTGGGAAATATGACAATGATGGGCGTGGCTTTTACTCTCCACTGTAAAACATCTCTGGTATTAACACCAACACTGGGGGTTCTTTTAAACTGCTTAGCGTTAATTTCGCTCTTACACTACAAATATTATACAAACAAAATCACTGGCCAATACACATGGAAAGCTTTTCATCACTCTTCCACACGAACAGAACAGGTTGATTATTGCAGGTTGTTTTTCAGAATTGTTTGTTTCAATACCTCTGTTTTTGCATTGGTTGATTAGTCTTATGCTACACAAACATAGATAACATACATTTTCTAAACTAATCCAATCTCTCAGTAGTTTGACTTATTGCACCCGTTACTGAGATGGTTGTTTCAGTATATATGATTTGGGTAGTCTCCATAATAAATCTGCCCTATCCCGGCAGTCATTCTAAATTCAGGTTGCAGATGATTCAAAGTTCCAAATGTTGGATAGCCTCACTCTGGCTGGATTCCAATAGGAATTACACATTACTTTGCAAGCCAGCATAATGTGATGTGTCCTGGTAACTGGGGTTTTGGACCACGGTATTAGGGTGTAACTACACTGCAAACAAAAATGAGTTGTTAGGATATTCTCAGGGCTTTGTATCATGATCCTGTGGAGGTTTTTTCTAATTCCACGGACGTCTCCAATGACATTTATAGGATGTTCATAGAAGGTTCTGTAATGGTCCCCTGGAGATTTTTGTCTAGTTCCCTGCACGTACCACGTACCTCGGGTCATCATGTGATGGTCACAAGGCAATGTTCTCTTGGAGACTACGTTCCTGGAATGTCATTTAGAACCAGGGTGTTTTCAAGTCGTTACGTTTTTACATTTTAGTCATTTAGCAGACACTCTTATCCAGAGCGACTTACAGTGGTGAGTGCCAGTGATGTAAAGTACTTAAGTAAAAATACTTGAAAGTACTACTTAAGTAGTTTTTGGGGGTATCTATACTTTACTATACTATTTATATTTTGGACAACTTTTACTTCACTACATTCCTAATGAAAATGATGTACTTGTTACCCCCTACATTTTCCCTGACAACCCAAAGTACTCATTACATTTTGAATGCTTAGCAGGACAATACAATGGTCTAATTCACACACTTTTTAAAAGAACATCCCTGGTCATCCCTACAGCCTCTAATCTGGTGGACTCAATAAACACATTCTTCATTTGTAAATTATGTCTGAGTGTTGGAGAGTGCCCATAGCTATCCGTAAATAGATGAAAAAAACATTTCTCCAAAAAGTACGATCTTTGTCCCCATGTGCAGTTGCAAACCGTAGTCTGGCTTTTTTATGGCGTTTTTGGAGCAGTGGCTTCTACCTTCCTGAGCGGCCTTTCATGTTATGTTGATATAGGACTCGTTTTACTGTGGAAATAGATACTTTTGTACCTGTTTCCTCCAGCATCCTAACAAGGACCTTTGGTGTTGTTCTGGGATTGATTTGCACTTTTCGCACCAAAGTACGTTCATCTCTAGGAGACAGAACGCGTCTCCTTCCTGAGTGTAATGATGGCTGCGTAGTCCCATGGTGTTTATACTTGCGTACCATTGTTTGTACAGATGAATGTGGTACCTTCAGGCTTTTGGAAATTTCTCCCAAGGATGAACCGGACGTGTAGAGGTCTACAATTTTTTGGGCTGATTTCTTTTGATTTTCCCATGATGTCAAGCGAAGAGGCACTGAATTTGAAGGTAGGCCTATAGATACATCCACAAGTACACCTCCAGTTGACTCAAATTATGTCAATTAGTCCACCAGAAGCTTCTAAAGCCATGAAATACTTTTCTGGAATTCTCCAAACTGTTTAAATGTACAGTCAACTTAGTGTATGTAAACTTCTGACCCACTGGAACTGTGATACAGTGAATTATAAGTGAAATAATCTGTCTGTTAATAATGCATAAAGTAGATGCTAACAAAAAATATGTAAATAAAGTAGAATAAATGTTTAATTTGACTTGTACGTTCACTCAACCTAAAATGTAAGTTTAGTGAGCATACAATAAAACTTGAGAATGTATTTTGGTTTTGTAGATGCCCAAATGTTGAGCAGGTTGTTGCCTTGCAATTGTACGCTGAATGAACATATTTGTTAAATGTTTTTTTTTTTTTTTTTTACAGTGCATTCAAAAGCTGCAAATAAATGCAAATGAAGATGCACTCCTCAAATGAATGTATTTTCCACGAGTACGACTTCTTGCCAGCTGGCTGCCTGCTTGGCTGGTGTCACACATTCATCACCACATAATTCCTTCAAATGTCATACCTTCAATTATAGATTTTATGCATTATACACCTTGCCATTTTGGCATTGGCAAAACAATTATCTTTTTGATGACACTGTTCTCGACTGTCGTCGATTATTGGACAAGTCAAAATTGACAGACATGTTTTATACTCAAAAGATGCTAGTTAGGTCACAAAGGACAAGGAAAAAGCAGGGCTGCTCAGTGGGGTTGCCAGACAAATACTAAACACTTAATTGGATAGTTCACCCAAATTACAAAATTGCACATTGGTTTCATTACCCTGTAAGCAGTCTTTCTACAAGGTACGGTATGACAGCAAGCCATGCTTTGGTTAAGTTTCCCTGGCATTGTTTCCAAATGCTAACGTTTTAGCATTTGTGGCACAAACTCCATTAAAGTCATGGGACCAACATTATCATTTGGACACGATGCGCGACAAATGCTGATATCGGTCCCATGACTTGAATGGGATTTGTATCCACACCAACATTTGTCCTATCCATTCATACCATTAGCATTACAATCATTTGCTGTGTATTTTTTTTTTCGCAACAGAAGGTGGAGATCAGTGCTGCCTGGTAAATACAGTATGTATCTACAGCTACAGTAGCCATGGCTTGTTATTTATAACTTCAGCAAGTTTCACTGATTAAGTAGTTGAATTGCTCCGGTGGGATTTGAACCAGTTGCAGCATAGCCACAAATCCATGTCCCAAATCTCTAGACGAGAAAATCAGAGTTGTCCAAACCATTCATTCTTTTGTTTTGCAGGTTTTTCGCCCAGCAAACTGGATGATGTTCAGAAAACGTTGTTTTTAATAAAGGAAACACAGATGATTTGAATTGAAACATGGCACCTGCATGTCCATTGTGTCTGCATTGGAGAGAGATGAGTGCCCTTCATGAGAAATGAGTGCACGTTATGTTTTTACTCCATCTTCCTTATTCATACAGAAAATAGAGATTGTTTGGATTGAGACACTTCTGAGAGAAGGTAGCCCTTGGCAAAGAGAGGGAATTCAGCAAACTAGAGTAACTGAGGTGTAGTTCTCTCTCTCTCTCTCTCTCTATGAGGATGATATGAAAAGATGGCCATAAGCTTGCGACGCCACAATGCGTTCCCAGCATGCCTGGAGTGAGAGAAGAGTTAGCGGTGTTGGCTCGTCTACGGATGTAGATGACGTCAGCACCGCTATGATGTTGATAGTGTTACTGCACTGTGATACTCCACTCCGTCACACTGCTCAAATTCTTCCTGCAGGGGAAATCACTGGCTCCCTCCCAAGAAGCCCACAGGCTGTCTCCGCTGCAAAGCTCATTAAATAGATGGCTATGTCTCATAACTCTCCCTCTCTAACCCTTTCTCTCTGTCTCTCTCTCACCTTCAGATTTCTCTCTCTCGTTCACCTTCAGATTTCTCTCTCTCTTTCACCTTCAGATTTCTCTCTCTCTTTCACCTTCAGATTTCTCTCTCTCTTTCACCTTCAGATTTCTCTCTCTCTTTCACCTTCAGATTTCTCGCTCTCTCTCACCTTCAGATTTCTCGCTCTCTCTCACCTTCAGATTTCTCTCTCTCTTTCACCTTCAGATTTCTCTCTCTCTTTCACCTTCAGATTTCTCTCTCTCTTTCACCTTCAGATTTCTCTCTCTCTTTCACCTTCAGATTTCTCTCTCTCTTTCACCTTCAGATTTCTCGCTCTCTCTCAGCTTCAGATTTCTTTCTCTCTCTCTGTGTGTCTTTGTGTGTCTCTCTCATCTTCAGATGTCTCTCTCTCACTTTCTCTTCAGGTGGTTGGTGAGGGAAAACCCTTACTGCGCTGCAATACGTTCAGGGGGCTATAGCACAATATGCTCTTTCGAGTTTTGAGAATGACACAAATATACATTTTCACAAAGTCTGCTGCCTCAGTTTGTATGATGGCAATTTGCATATACTCCAGATTGTTGTGAAGAGTGATCAGATGAATTGCAATTAATTGCAAAGTCCCTCTTTGCCATGCAAATGAACTGAATCCCCCCAAAACATTTCCACTGCATTTCAGCCCTGCCACAAAAGGACTGACATCATGTCAGTGATTCTCTCCTTAACACAGGTGTGAGTGTTGACGAGGACAAGGCTGGAGATCACTCTGTCATGCTGATTGTGTTCGAATAACAGACTGGAAGCTTCAAAACGAGGGTGCCCGCTTGACCCTATCCCAACCTGCCCGCTTAACCCTATCCCCTCCTCTCTTCTCCAGACCATTTCCGGAGACCTTCTCCCTTACCTCACCTCGCTCATCAACTCATCCTTGACCGCTGGCTACGTCCCTTCCGTCTTCAAGAGAGCGAGAGTTGCACCCCTTCTGAAAAAACCTACACTCGATCCCTCCGATGTCAACAACTACAGACCAGTATCCCTTCTTTCTTTTCTCTCCAAAACTCTTGAACGTGCCGTCCTTGGTCAGCTCTCCTGCTATCTCTCTCAGAATGACCTTCTTGATCCAAATCAGTCAGGTTTCAAGACTAGTCATTCAACTGAGACTGCTCTTCTCTGTATTACGGAGGCGCTCCGCACTGCTAAAGCTAACTCTCTCTCCTCTGCTCTCATCCTTCTAGACCTATCGGCTGCCTTCGATACTGTGAACCATCAGATCCTCCTCTCCACCCTCTCCGAGTTGGGCATCTCCGGCGCGGCCCACGCTTGGATTGCGTCCTACCTGACAGGTCGCTCCTACCAGGTGGCGTGGCGAGAATCTGTCTCCTCACCACGTGCTCTCACCACTGGTGTCCCCCAGGGCTCTGTTCTAGGCCCTCTCCTATTCTCGCTATACACCAAGTCACTTGGCTCTGTCATAACCTCACATGGTCTCTCCTATCATTGCTATGCAGACGACACACAATTAATCTTCTCCTTTCCCCCTTCTGATGACCAGGTGGCGAATCGCATCTCTGCATGTCTGGCAGACATATCAGTGTGGATGACGGATCACCACCTCAAGCTGAACCTCGGCAAGACAGAGCTGCTCTTCCTCCCGGGGAAGGACTGCCCGTTCCATGATCTCGCCATCACGGTTGACAACTCCGTTGTGTCCTCCTCCCAGAGCGCTAAGAACCTTGGCGTGATCCTGGACAACACCCTGTCGTTCTCAACTAACATCAAGGCGGTGGCCCGTTCCTGTAGGTTCATGCTCTACAACATGCGCAGAGTACAACCCTGCCTCACACAGGAAGCGGCGCAGGTCCTAATCCAGGCACTTGTCATCTCCCGTCTGGATTACTGCAACTCGCTGTTGGCTGGGCTCCCTGCCTGTGCCATTAAACCCCTACAACTCATCCAGAACGCCGCAGCCCGTCTGGTGTTCAACCTTCCCAAGTTCTCTCACGTCACCCCGCTCCTCCGCTCTCTCCACTGGCTTCCAGTTGAAGCTCGCATCCGCTACAAGACCATGGTGCTTGCCTACGGAGCTGTGAGGGGAACGGCACCTCAGTACCTTCAGGCTCTGATCAGGCCCTACACCCAAACAAGGGCACTGCGTTCATCCACCTCTGTCCTGCTCGCCTCCCTACCACTGAGGAAGTACAGTTCCCGCTCAGCCCAGTCAAAACTGTTCGCTGCTCTGGCACCCCAATGGTGGAACAAACTCCCTCACGACGCCAGGACAGCGGAGTCAATCACCACCTTCCGGAGACACCTGAAACCCCACCTCTTTAAGGAATACCTAGGATAGGATAAAGCAATCCTTCTGACCCCCCCCCCCCCCTCCCCCCCTTAAAAGATTTAGATGCACTATTGTAAAGTGGCTGTTCCACTGAATGTCATAAGGTGAATGCACCAATTTGTAAGCCGCTCTGGATAAGAGCGTCTGCTAAATGACTTAAATGTAAATGTAAATGTGGTGCTTGGAATCATTGTTCTTCCTCTGTCAATCATGGTTACCTGCAAGGACACATGTGCCGTCATCATTACTTATGGTTTAAATAACTTATACATTAACAGTCCACTCTGGACCCAGCATCAAGCCAGCTGAAAACACTACCACTACACACAGAGGGTAGTGCTCAATGTGGTAACTATCCAAACTGTTAAAAGCACAAGGGCTTCACAGGCAAGGATATTACTGCCAGTAAGATTGCACCTAAATCAACCATTTATCGGATCATCAAGAACTTTACGTGTTGCTGTGCATTTTGTTGCCAACCTTACTTTGTTGCCAACCTTACTTTGCTACCTGACAACTTTACGTTTTTTACTTTTTAATTACCGTTTATATTTTTTGTTTTTCCCTCACTCAACTTTTTTTTCATTCAACTTTTTCACCCCGGACGCTTTATCTGGACATGGTTTGTCCGGACTTCCAACAGCCGAAGCTAAGTAGTAACATTAACGTGATGCCTTCTAATTGCAGTCGCTGTACTCATAATATACAGGAGAACGATCGCCTTACGGCGAGGATAGCTGTGCTTCAAGCCCAGCTTCAGACGCAATCGTTAGGTAAGGGTAATTTCAGTGAAGGAAAGGATGAAACAGCGTCTGTGCCACCAGTAAGTACAGATAGTAACGTTAGTACAAATCCCCTCGCACGGTCCCCGCAGCCGGACAACTTTCTCATGGCTTCTGGAGGGAAATGCTGTAGGAATGCTCAACCGGTGTCACTCATTCAGCCAACAGAAACTTTCAACCGGTTTTCCCCATTAAGCAGTGAGTCGGAGTCTGAGGCTGGGCCTTCTCGGTCTCTACTCCCGTTACGGGGTCTGAGACGCCGAAGCTTCCCACCATTAGCTCTGACAAATTGAAAACCCTAGTCATTGGCGACTCCAGTAACCGCAGTATTAGACTTAAAACGAATCATCCAGCGATCAAACACTGTTTACCAGGGGGCAGAGCTACCGACGTTAAGGATAATCTAAAGATGGTGCTGGCTAAAGCTAAAACTGGCGAGTGTAGAGAGTATAGAAATATTGTTATCCACGTCGGCACCAACGATGTTAGGATGAAACAGTCAGCGGTCACCAAGCGCAACATAGCTTCAGCCTGTAAATCAGCTAGAAAGATGTCAGCATTGAGTAATTGTCTCTGGCCCCCTCCCAGTTAGGGGGAGTGATGAGCTCTACAGCAGAGTCTCACAACTCAATCGCTGTTTTCAGCCCCTCCCAAAAGATAGAATTTGTAGATAATTGGCCCTCTTTCTGGGACTCACACACAAACAGGACCAAGTCTTGCCTGTTGAGGAGTGACGGACTCCATCCTAGCTGGATGGGTGCTCTCATCTTATCTACCAACATAGACAGGGCTCTAACTCCTCTAGCTCCACAATGAAATAGGGTGCAGGCCAGGCAGCAGGCTGTTAGCCAGCCTGCCAGCTTAGTGGAGTCTGCCACTAGCGCAGTCAGTGTAGTCAGCTCAGCTATCCCCATTGAGGCCGTGTCTGTGCCTCGACCTAGGTTGGGCAAAACTAAACATGGCGGTGTTCGCCTTAGCAATCTCACTAGAATAAAGACCTCCTCCATTCCTGCCATTATTGAAAGAGATCGTGATACCTCACATCTCAAAATAGGGCTACTTAATGTTAGATCCCTCACTTCAAAGGCAGTTATAGTCAATGAACTAATTACTGATCATAATCTTGATGTGATTGGCCTGACTGAAACATGGCTTAAGCCTGAGGAATTTACTGTGTTAAATAAGGTCTCACCTACTGGTTACACTAGTGAACATATCCCCCGTGCATCCCACAAAGGCGGAGGTGTTGCTAACATTTACGATAGCAAATTTAAATTTACAAAAACAAAAAATGACGTTTTCGTCTTTTGAGCTTCTAGTCATGAAATCTATGCAGCCTACTCAATCCCCTTTTATAGCTACTGTTTACAGGCCTCCTGGGCCATATACAGCGTTCCTCACTGAGTTCCCTGAATTCCTATCGGACCTTGTAGTCATAGCAGATAATATTCACATTTTTGGTGATTTTAATATTCACATGGAAAAGTCCACAGACCACTCCAAAAGGCTTTCGGAGCCATCATTGACACAGTGGGTTTTGTCCAACATGTCTCTGGACCTACTCACTGTCACAGTCATACTCTGGACCTAGTTTTTTCCCATGGAATAAATGTTGTGGATCTTAATGTTTTTCCTTATATTCCTGGACTATCGGACCACCATTTTATTACGTTTGTAATCGCAACAAATAATCTGCTCAGACCCCAACCAAGGAGCATCAAAGTCGTGCTATAAACTCTCAGACAACCCAAAGATTCCTTGATGCCCTTCCAGAGTCCTCTGCCTACCCAAAGACGTCAGAGGACAAAAATCTGTTAACCGCCTAACTGAGGAACTCAATTTAACCTTGCGCAATACCCTAGATACAGTTGCACCCCTAAAAACATTTGTCATAAGAAACTAGCTCCCTGGTATACAGAAAATACCCGAGCTCTGAAGCAAGCTTCCAGAAAATTGGAACGGAAATGGCACCACACCAAACTGGAAGTCTTCCGACTAGCTTGGAAAGACAGTACCGTGCAATATCGAAGAGCACTCACTGCTGCTCGATCATTCTATTTTTCCAACTTAATTGAGGAAAATAAGAACAATCTGAAATTTATTTTTGATACTGTCGCAAAGCTAACTAAAATGCAGCATTCCCCAAGGGAGGATGGCTTTCACTTCAGCAGTAATAAATTCATGAACTTCTTTGAGGAAAAGATCATGATCATTAGAAAGCAAATTACAGATCCTTTTAAATCTGCGTATTCCTCCAAAGCTCAGTTGTCCTGAGTCTGCACAACTCTGCCAGGACCTAGGATCAAGGGAGACACTCAAGTGTTTTAGTACTATATCTCTTGACACAATGATGAAAATAATCATAGCCTCTAAACCTTCAAGCTGCATACTGGACCCTATTCCAACTAAACTACTGAAAGGGGTGCTTCCTGTGCTTGGCCCTCCTATGTTGAACATAATAAACTTCTCTCTATCCACCGGATGTCTACCAAACTCACTTAAAGTGGCAGTAATAAAGCCTCTCTTGAAAAAGCCAAACCTTGACCCAGAAAATATAAAAAACTATCGGCCTATATCGAATCTTCCATTCCTCTCAAAAAAAATTGAAAAAGCTGTTGCTCAGCAACTCACTGCCTTCCTGAAGACAAGCAATGCATACGAAATGCTTCAGTCTGGTTTTAGACCCCATCATAGCACTGAGACTGCACTTGTGAAGGTGGTAAATGACCTTTTAATGGCGTCAGACCGAGGCTCTGCATCTGTCCTCGTGCTACTAGACCTTAGTGCTGCTTTTGAATACATCGATCACCACATTCTTTTGGAGAGATTGGAAACCCAAATTGGTCTACACAGACAAGTTCTGGCCTGGTTTAGATCTTATCTGTCGGAAAGAGATCAGTTTGTCTCTGTGAATGGTTTGTCCTCTGACAAATCAACTGTAAATTTCAGTGTTCCTCAAGGTTCCGTTTTAGGACCACTATTGTTTTCACTATATATTTTACCTCTTGGGGAAGTCATTCGAAAACATAATGTTAACTTTCACTGCTATGCGGATGACACACAGCTGTACATTTCAATGAAACATGGTGAAGCCCCAAAATTGCCCTCGCTAGAAGCCTGTGTTACAGACATAAGGAAGTGGATGGCTGCAAACATTCTACTTTTAAACTCCGACAAAACAGAGATGCTTGTTCTAGGTCCCAAGAAACAAAGAGATCTTCTGTTGAATCTGACAATTAATCTTACAGTCGTCTCAAATAAAACTGTGAAGGACCTCGTCGTTACTCTGGACCCTGATCGCTCTTTTGACGAACATATCAAGACTGTTTCAAGGACAACTTTTTTCCATCTACGTAACATTGCAAAAATCAGAAACTTTCTGTCCAAAAATGATGCAGAAAAATGTATCCATGCTTTTGTTACTTCTAGGTTAGACTACTGCTTTCCGGCTACCCAGGATAAAGCACTAAATAAACTTCAGTTAGTGCTAAATACGGCTGCTAGAATCCTGACTAGAACCAAAAAATGTGATCATATTACTTCAGTGCTAGCCTCCCTACACTGGCTTCCTGTTAAGGCAAGGGCTGATTCCAAGGTTTTACTGCTAACCTACAAAGCATTACATGGGCTTGCTCCTACCTATCTTTCCGATTTGGTCCTGCCGTACATACCTACACGTACGCTACGGTCACAGACGCAGGCCTCCTAATTGTCCCTAGAATTTCTAAGCAAACAGCTGGAGGCAGGGCTTTCTCCTGTAGAGCTCCATTTTTATGGAATGGTCTGCCTACCCATGTGAGAGACGTAGACTCGGTCTCAACCTTTAAGTCTTTACTGAAGACTCATCTCTTCAGTAGGTCATAGGATTGAGTGTAGTCTGGCCCAGGAGTGTGAAGGTGAACGGAAAGGCTCTGGAGCAACGAACCGCCCTTGCTGTCTCTGCCTGGCCGGTTCCCCTCCACTGGGATTCTCTTGTTCTAACCCTATTACAGGGACTGAGTCACTGGCTTACTGGTGCTCTTCCATGCCGTCCCTAGGAGGGGTGCGTCACTTGAGTGGGTTGAGTCACTGACGTGATCTTCCTGTCTGGGTTGGCGCCCCCCCTTGGTTTGTGCCGTGGCAGAGATCTTTGTGGGCTATACTCGGCCTTGTCTCAGGATGGTAAGTTGGTGGTTGAAGATATCCCTCTAGTGGTGTGGGGGCTGTGCTTTGGAAAAGTGGGTGGGTTTATATCCTGCCTGTTTGGCCCTGTCTGGGGGTATCATCGGATGGGGCCACAGTGTCTCCTGACCCCTCCTGTCTCAGCCTCCAGTATTTATGCTGCAGTAGTTTGTGTCGGGGGGCTAGGGTCAGTCTGTTATATCTGGAGTACTTCTCCTGTCTTATCCGGTGTCTTTTGTGAATTTAAGTATGCTCTCTAATTCTCTCTTTCTTTCTCTCTCTCGGAGGACCTGAGGCTTAGGACCATGCCTCAGGACTACCTGGCATGATGACTCCTTGCTGTCCCCAGTCCACCTGGCCGTGCTGCTGCTCCAGTTTCAACTGTTCTGCCTGCGGCTATGGAACCCTGACCTGTTCACCGGACGTGCTACCTGTCCCAGACTTGCTGTTTTCAACTCTCTTGAGACAGCAGGAGCGGTAGAGATACTCTTAATGATCGGCTATGAAAAGCCAACTGACATTTACTCCTGAGGTGCTGACTTGTTGCACCCTCGACAACTACTGTGATTATTATTATTTGACCATGCTGGTCATTTATGAACATTTGAACATCTTAGCCATGATCTGTTATAATCTCCACCTGGCACAGCCAGAAGTGGACTGGCCATCCCTCATAGCTTGGTTCCTCTCTAGGTTTCTTATTAGGTTTTGGCCTTTCTATGGAGTTTTTCCTAGCCACAGTGCTTCTACACCTGCATTGTTTGCTGTTTGGGGTTTTAGGCAGGGTTTCTGTACAGCACTTTGAGATATCAGCTGATGTAAGAAGGGCTATATAAATCTATTTTATTTTATTTGATTCCAGGAGAGCGGTTCAATTGTTGTGAAGAAGGCTTCAGGGCGCCCAAGAAAGTCCAGCAAGCGCCAGGACCGTCTCCTAAAGTTGATTCAGCTGCAGGATCGGGGCACTGCCAGTACAGAGCTTGCTCAGGAATGGCAGCAGGCAGTTGTGAGAGCATCTGCATGCACAGTGAGTCAAAGACTTTTGGAGGATGGCCTGGTGACAAGAAGGGCAGCAAAGAAGCCACTTCTCTCCAGGAAAAACATCAGGGACAGACTGATATTCTGCAAAAGGTACAGGGATTGGACTGCTAAAGACTGGGGTAAAGTCATTTTCTCTGATGAATCCCCTTTCCGATTGTTTGGGGCATCTGGAAAAAAGCTTGTCCGGAGAAGACAAGGTAAGCGCTACCATCAGTCCTGTGTCGTGCCAACAGTAAAGCATCCAGAGACCATTCATATGTGGGGTTGCTTCTCAGCCAAGGGAGTGGGCTCACTCACAATTTTGCCTAAGAACACAGCCATGAATAAAGAATGGTACCAATACATCCTCCGGGAGCTACTTCTCCCAACGATCCAGGAACAGTTTGGTGACGAACAATGCCTTTTCCAGCATGATGGAGCCCCTTGCCATAAGGCAAAAGTGATAACTAAGTGGCTCGGGGAACAAAACATCAATATTTTGGGTCCATGGCCAGGAAACTCCCCAGACCTTAATCCCATTGAGAACTTGTGGTCAATCCTCAAGAGGTGGGTGGACAAACAAAAACAAATTCTGATAAACTCCAAGCATTGATTATGCAAGAATGGGCTGCCATCAGTCAGGATGTGGCCCAGAAGTTAATTGACAGCATGCCAGGGCGGATTGCAGAGGTCTTGAAAAAGAAGGGTCAACACTGCAAATATTGACTCTTTGAATCAACTTCATGTAATTGTCAATAAAAGCCTTTGACACTTATGAAATGCTTGTAATTATACTTCAGTATTCCATAGTAACATCTGACAAAAATATCTAAAGACACTGAAGCAGCAAACTTTGTGAAAATTAATATTTGTGTCATTCTCAAAACTTTTGTCAACGACTGTAGAGGAAGAATATGCATGCTTACTGTGATAAGGTCAGCTAGATGTGTGGAGGGATAGCGATGAGGCTGAACATTTTATTTTACCTTTATTTAACGAGCCAAGTCAGTTTAAAACAAGTTTTTTTGTACAATGACAGCCTAGGAACAGTGGGTTAACTGCCTTATTCAGAACGACAGATTTTTACCTTGTCAGTTCGGGGATTCGATCTAGGAACCTTTCAGTTATTGGCAAAACGCTCTAACCACTAGGCTACCTGCCGCCCTAACATACACAGTGTGTGGACCGTGTGATGGACCACTGCATGCTTGGTGATACATGTATAATGTGATTGATGGCAGGTCAGATAGGTATGACTCTAATTCTATGTGTTGCATGGCTACCATGTGGATCTCACAGGCTGAATTTATACTGTATTGTGTATGCCCTTATAACCCAGCAACTGTGTTTTTAGGATGGTTGCTCATCCCACACACTTCACCATCTCTGCATGCTTACCTCCTCATCTGACCTGCACCTCAGTAAATCTGGTAACTCCTCGGACTGCCTAACACCGGTTCAACTGTTAAAGATAAAATGAATAAAATGGTATTGTCCATTACCATTTTTATAAAAGGGACATGAATTGATTAAATTGTTTTTTTCCCCTCAATCTACACACAATACCCCATAATGACGAAGCAAAAATAGGTTTTTAGAAATGTTTCCTAATTTATAAAAAAACTGAAATATTACATTTACATAAGTATTCAGATCCTTTACTCAGTAATTTGTTGAAGCACCTTTGGCAGCGATTACAGCATTGAGTCTTCTTGGGTATGAGTCTTCTACAAGCTTGGCACAACTGTATTTGGGGAGTTTTTCCAATTCTTCTCTGCAGATCAGGTTGGATGGGGAGCGTCGCTGCACAGTTATTTTCAGGTCTCTCCAGAGATCGGGTTAAAGTCTGGGCCACTCAAGGACATTCAGAGACTTGTCCCGAAACTACTCCTGCATTGTCTTGGCTGTGTGCTTAGGGTCGTTGTCCTGTTGGAAGGTGAACCTTGACCCCAGTCTGAGATCCCGAGTGTTCTGGAGCAGGTTTTCATCAAGGATCTCTCTGTACTTTGTTAATCTTTCCCTTGAATTTGACTAGTCTCCCAGTCCCTGCCGCTGAAAAACATCCCCACAGCATGATGCTGCCACCACCATGCTTCACTGTAGGGATGGTGCCAGGTTTCCTCCAGATGTGATGCTTGGAATTCAGGCCAAAGAGTTCAATCTTGGTTTCATCAGACCAGATAATCTTGTTTCTCGTGGTCTGAGAGTCCTTTCGGTGCCTTTTGGCAAACTCCAAGTGGGCTGTCATGGGCCTTTTACAGAGGAATGGTTTCCGTCTGGCCACTCTTCCATAAAGGCCTGATTGATGGAGTGCTGTAGAGATGGATGTCCTTCTGGAAAGTTCTCTCATATCCACAGAGGAACTCTGGAGCTCTGTCAGATTGACCATCAGGTTCTTGGTCACCTCCCTGACCAAGGCCCTTCTCCCCCGATTGCTCAGTTTGGACAGGCAGCCAGCTCTCGGAAGAGTCTGGGGGTTCCAAACTTCTTCCATTTAAGAATGAAGGCCACTGTGTTCTTGGGGACCTTCAATGCTGCAGACATTTTTTTGCTACCCATTCCCAGATCTGTGCCTCGACACAATCCTGTCTCGGAGCTCTATGGACAATTCCTGGTTTTTGCTCAACTATGGGACCTTATATAGACAGTTGTGTGCCTTTCCAAATCATGTCCAATCATTTGAATTTACTACAGGTGGACTCCAAGTTGTAGAAGAATCTCAAGGATGATCAATGGAAATAGGATGCACCTGAGCTCAATTTCGAGTCTCAAAGTAAACGGTCTGAATACTTATGTAAATAAGGTATTTCTGTGTTTTATTTTTTTAATAAATGTGCCAACATTTCTAAAAACCTGTTTTCACTTTGTCATTATGGGGTATTGTGTGTTTATATTTTTTACCTTTATTTAACTAGGCAAGTCAGTTAAAGAACACATTCTTATTTTCAATGACAGCCTAGGAACATGCTTGTTCAGGAGCAGAACAACAGATTTTGACCTTGTCAGGTCAGGGATTCGATCTTGCAACCTTCCGGTTACTAGTACAATGCTCTTACCACTAGGCTATCCGTGTGTAGATTAAAGTAATCATTGAAGCGTAACAAAATGTGTAAAAGTGAATACTTTCCTAATGCACTGTATAGCCTATGAATATTTGTACCTAGCAAACTTGATAAACAACAGATACACACAAATTACTGTAATCCTCATTTTGGTGGCTAGTTAGCTGGTTGTCTGTATGGCTAGCTAGTGAAAGTGACAGCTGTTTAGCCCAAGTTTACCGTCACACACAACTTTTTTGTCCTGACAGACTAACTAGCTAGCTAGCTAACTATAGCAAGCAGTTTGGGCAGTTTTCATATGAATTTCATCAGTAGAAACAAGACAAAACAACCAACCAGTTAGCTGACTGTATACAGCTAAACACTGCAACTATTTCCATGAGACAGAGATCATTCAAGATCCTGCTCCACCACTGATGTGCTCGCCTTTACCAACCAAGTGATCATGACAGCTAATCTGAAAGCTATTCCCCAAATTTCACAGACTCAAACATCAACAACACCAAACATATATCTACTTTTTATTTATTTCACTCACCTCGACATCATCGATTTCAAAGTGCAAGGACGTGTCCGAATCCGTATCACCAACCAACATAGATCCTCTTGCACAGTGAAAGGTCATGGCCACTTCGACGCCATCATTTAAAAAACTTCTTAGGGCTGCAATCCTGTTAACGGGATCGACATGACAACAGCCAGTGAAAGTGCAGGGCGCCAAATTCAAACAACAGAAATCTCATAATTAAAATTCATCAAGAATACAAGTATTTCAAACCATTTTAAAGATACACTTCTTGTTAATCCCACCACAGTGTCCGATTTCAAAAAGGCTTTACAGCGAAAGCACCACAAACGATTATGTTAGGTCACCGCAAAATCACAGAAAAACACAGCCATTTTTCCAGCCAAAGACAGGAGTCACAAAAAGCAGAAATAGAGATAAAATTAATCACTAACCTTTGATGATCTTCATCAGATGACACTCATAGGACTTCATGTTACACAATACATATATGTTTTGTTCGATAAAGTTCATATTTATATCCAAAAACCTCAGTTTACCTTGGCGCCATGTTCAGAAATGCTTCCAAAATATCCAGAGAAATTGCAGAGAGACACATCAATAACAGAAATACTCATCATAAACTTTGATGAAGGATACACATTTTACATAGAATTAAAGATACACTTGTTCTTAATGCAACCACTGTGTCAGATTTCAAAAAGCTTTACGGCAAAAGCACAATATTCAATCATCTGAGAACAGCGTTCAGCCACAAAAGGAAGCCATACAGTTACCCGCTCAAATTGTGCAGTCAACAAAACTCATAAATAGCATTATAAATCTTCACTTACCTTTGCTGATCTTCGTCGGAATGCACTCCCAGGACACCCACAAGAAATGTTTGTTTTGTTCGGTAATGTCCATCATTTATGTCCAAATAGCTATTTTTGTTAGCGTGTTTTGTGGCCTGCTGGAGGTCATTTTGCAGGGCGCTGGCAGTGCACCTCCTTGCACAAAGGCAGAGGTAGCGGTCCAGCTGCTGGGTTGTTGCCCTTGTAACAGTATAACTTTACGTCGTCCCCTCGCCCCGACCCAGGCGCGAACCAGGGACCTTCTGCACACATCAGCAACTGACACCCACGAAGCGTCGTTACCCATCGCTCCACAAAAGCCGCGGCCCTTGCAGAGCAAGGGGCAACCCTACTTAAAGTCTCAGAGCAAGTGACGTAACTGATTGAAATGCTACTAGCGCGTACCCGCTAACTAGCTAGCCATTTCACATCCGTTACACTCACCCCCCTTTCAACCTCCTCCCTTTCCGCAGCAACCAGTGATCCGGGTCAACAGCATCAATGTAACAGTATAACTTTACGTAGTCCCCTCGCCCCGACCCGGGCGCGAACCAGGGACCTTCTGCCGTGACCCGGATCAACAGCATTAATGTAACAGTATAACTTTACGTCGTCCCCTCGCCCCGACCCGGGCGCGAACCAGGGACCTTCTGCACACATCAACAACAGTCGCCCACGAAGCATCATTACCCATCGCTCCACAAAGGCCACGGCCCTTGCAGAGCAAGGGGCAACCCTACTTAAAGTCTCAGAGCAAGTGACGTAACTGATTGAAATGCTACTAGCGCGTACCCGCTAACTAGCTAGCCATTTCACATCCGTTACACCCTCCTACGGCCTCCTCCACGTCTCCTGATGTACTGGCCTGTCTCCTGGTAGCGCCTCCATGCTCTGGACACTACGCTGACAAACACAGCAAACCTTTTTGCCACAGCTCGCATTGATGTGCCATCCTGGATGAACTGCACTACCTGAGCCACTTGTGTGGGTTGTAGACTCCGTCTCATGCTACCACTAGAGTGAGAGCACCGCCAGCATTCAAAAGTGACCAAAACATCAGCCAGGAAGCATAGGAACTGAGAAGTGGTCTGTGATCACCCCCTGCAGAATCACTCCTTTTTTGGGGGTGTCTTGCTAATTGCCTATAATTTCCACATTTTGTCTATTCCATTTGCACAACAGCATGTGAAATTTATTGTCAATCAGTGTTGCTTCCTAAGTGGACAGTTTGATTTCACAGAAGTGTGATTGACTTGGAGTTACATTGTGTTGTTTAAGTGTTCCCTTTATTTTTTTGAGCAGTGTATAACGCCTTGTGGCAGTGCTTCGATTTGGTTTATGGAATTATTTTGTGAGTGGAGGAAGGTGCACGGGTAGCCCACAGGTGTGCCTTCTTTGAAGTGATTGTTTGACAATTAGATGGAAACATCACGACTGGTTGTGTTTATGCCACATAAAATGTTATGCATGTGGTTAAAAATGATATGACAAATCTTTACTAGACCTAAGCTACTAGGCCCACAGAGATCATATATGAAATAAATAGCGATTCTATATGTAATTCCATGATTACACTTACGATATACAAAAAAACATCGTGAGCAGGCTTGGGCTGTCCCGTACCGTTAACAAATTAAATCTACTTTCACCCCTGTGTATAACATTAATAAGTACAGGTTATTGACACATCGTACTATAATGTGAGGGACTTTAGAAGATTCCCAAACAACACAAATACTTTTTAGTGTTTTTGACGAGACGCCGATGAGAAGCACCACCTGAAACTCGTTGTAGTTTTAATAAAGTGTTTCTAAGTAATAGGCAACCGTGATTATTTCACTTACTAAACATGACATTTATAATAGTGAAAATGAAACCCAGAAGTACAGAAAGCCCATATGAAAAGTGTACCCCGTGAAATTAGCATTTGCAATAAATCCGAACTGAAATTAATGATAACGTTAATATCAAGCGGGGTGACAGCTAAAAGGAGGACGAAGGACGAAAGACAAGCCTGGTCGGTGACGGAAGGTTTGAGTTGACTGGCGTAAATACTCCACTAGATTCATGCCCATTGGTTGAAAGAAAGGAAAGTGATTATTACACGAGTGAGCCCTTAGGTTAATCAGCAAATGTGGTGAAATTGCTTTAGTGTGCCATGCTCAGACTGAAGTTAATAGCTGAATGACATTCTGCACGCTTGCTAATAGTAAAGGAGACAAGTGTGCCTATGAGGTAACATTAGACACTGCCCTCTAAATCCCTGCTATGCTGACGAGGTAACATTAACCCTACCCCCACTACCCTGAGAGTACCAATCCAGTTTATCTAATGTGTTGTGTTATGACTTTTCACCTTATACACTATATGACTATGGCCAGTGACGTAGGGCTGGGAAACCGAGGCTTTCTGAAGGCAAATTGTGTCAAAAACCTTGTTCATTACTCTGAGCTTCATTATTGGTACACAATAGACATTAGTGACATCTGCTGATCAGCAATAAAAAGCAGCCTGTGATTATCAGATAGACGTTTATTTTTCTCAAAATGTTTTCATAAAAATTCTGTGGCGCAGTGGTAAGTCGTTGGCTTCAGTAGCCTATGATCAGTTGGAATATCAGGTTCGCATCTTTATTTTACCTTTTTTGCCTTCAAGTTTACTTTTTTTTTTTACTGAATCTATGGCATTATTTGTGACGCTTAAGACAGAAGCTTATAATAAAACAAATTATTTGAACAACAGTGCAGAAAGGGGGGTTTCACATAAAACTGTTTTCATAATAGTTTGCCTTCTACAAGAATTGACCTCATACCCCTTCCTGAATGTGCCACCATTCCCTACTCTACCTGCTAAGCCAGGTTTTAGAAGTGGGGGGACTACTTTATTTTTTATATATTTTTTTATAAATCCAGTCAGATAAACACTACAGCCTACCCGAATGCTCGGAGTCGTCCGCATGGTCCTAAAGCAGACCGTAGTCTCGTCATGTGTCCCATTACAATGACAAAAATTACATTTCAGAATGTGGGGACCCACGTACCAGTCAGGTGAGACTACATGTACAGTTGAAGTCGGAGGTTTACATACACTTAGGTTGGAGTCATTCAAATTTTCTTTATGGAGGCGTGTTTGTTAACAATACCACTGAAAATATCAAAAAGAAGGTCCAAGCGTCTTTGACAGATGGAATTAAGCTGATTCTTTACTAATTTATAGAGGCCAGGTCATGAAGGAAGGCTTGCTAATTCAATTTTTTTACCAGGCGTCTATGACAAGTCAGGACAGGTTGTTTTACTGAGCAGCCATTACGAACACAGGCTGTAAAGGTCATTACAGAAAACACCAGAATGAAACCTATCAGGATTATTTGTGAGGATAACATTGAGGAGAGTAGCCTTTTCTGGGTATTTGGAGTCATACGTTGTGGGATTGGTAATAATCTGAGAAAGATTTAAAGAGTCCCATTGCTTTAGGACTTGGTCAGGTGGATTAAGCATGTCCCAATTTAGTTCACCTAGCAGGACAAATTCAGACAAAGCTAATTTTATGTGTCACGTGCCGAATACAACAGTGAAATGCTTACTTACAAGTTCTTAACCAACATTGCAGTTTTTAGAAAATACCTAAGAAAAAGTAAGAGATAAATGACTTAAATGTAAATGTAAATAACAAATAATTAAAGAGCAGCAGTAAATAACAATAGCAGGGCTATATACAGGGGGTATGTGTCACGCCCTGACCTTAGAGAGCCTTTTTATTTCTCATTTTGGTTAGGTCGGGGTGTGATTTGGGTGGGCATTCTAGTTTTTCTATTTCTTTGTTGGCCGGGTATGGTTCCCAATCAGAGGCAGCTGTCTATCGTTGTCTCTGATTGGGGATCATACTTAGGCTGCCTTTTTTCCATCTTTAGTTTGTGGGATCTTGTTTTTGGTTAGTTGCTGTGTTAGCGCTACAAAACTTTACGTGTTGTTTATTCTTTCTTGTTTTTGGTGTTCATTTAATAAATTGATGATGTACGCCTACCACGCTGCACCTTGGTCCAATCCATCTCTAAACGAACGTGACAGTACGGGTACAGGGTCAATGTGCGGGGGCAACGGTGTCGAGGTAATATGTACATGTAGGTAGAGTTATTAAAGTGACTATGCATAGATAATAACAGAGAGTAGCAGCAGCGTAGAAGGGGGGGGGGGGGATGCAAGTAGTCTGGGTAGCCATTTGATTAGCTGTTCAGGAGTCTTATGGCTTGGGGGTAGAAGCTGTTTAAAAGCCTCTTGGACCTAGACTTGGCGCTCAAGTACCGCTTGCTGTGCGGTAGCAGAGAGAACAGTCTATGACTAGGGTGGCAGGAGTCTTTTACAATTTTTAGGGCCTTCCTCTGACACAGCCTGGTATAAAGGTCCTGGATGGCAGGAAGCTTGGCCCTTGTGATGGACTGGGCCGTATGCACAATCCTCCGTAGTGCCTTGCGGTCGGATGCCAAGCAGTTGCCATACCAGGCACTGATGCAACCTGTCAGGAGGCTCTTGATGGTGCAGCTGTAAAACCTTTTGAGGACCTGAGGACCCATGCCAAATTTTCAGTCTCCCGACGGTGAATAGGTTTTGTTGTGCCCTCTTCACCACTGTCTTGGTATGTTTGGACCATGTTAGTTTGTTGGTGATGTGGATGCCAAGGAACTTGAGGCTCTCCACCTGCTCCACTACAGCCCAGTCGGTGAGAATGGGGGCATGCTCGGTCCTCCTTTTCCAGTAGTCCACAATCATCTCCTTTGTCTTGATCACGTTGAGGGAGAGGTTGTTGTCCTTGCACCACATGGTCAGGTCTCGGACCTCCTCCCTATAGGCTGTCTCATTGTTGTCGGTGATCAGGACTACCACTGTTGTGTCATCAGCAAACTTAATGGTGTTGGAGTCGTGCCTGGCTGTGCAGTCATGAATGAACAGGGAGTACAGGAGGGGACTGAACACGCACCCCTGAGGAGCCCCCGTGTTGAGGATCAGCTTGGCGGATTGTGTTGTTACCACCTAAGGGGCGGCCCATCAGGAAGTCCAGGATCCAGTTGCAGAGGGAAGTGTTTAGTCCCAGGGTCCTTAGCTTATTGGTGAGTTTTGAGGCACTATGGTGTTGAACGCTGAGCTGTAGTCAATGAACAGCATTCTCATATAGGTGTTCCTTTTGTCCAAGTGTGAAAGGGCAGTGTGGAGTGCAGTAGAGACTGCATCATCTGTGGATCTGGTGGATCTGTGCTTCCTGCTTTAATTTTTGCTTGTAAGCAGGAATCAGGAGGATAGAATTATGGTCAGATTTGCCAAATGGAGGGTGAGGGAGATCTTTGTACACATCTCTGTGTGTGGAGTAAAGGTGGTCTAGATTTTTTTCCCTCTGGTTGCACATTTAACATGCTGATAGAAATGATGTAAAACTGATTTATAATTCCCTGCATTAAAGTCCCCGGCCACTAGGAGCGCCGCCTCTGGATGAGCGTTTTCCTGTTTGCTTATGGCGGTATACAGATCATTGAGTGAGGTTTTAGTGCCAGCATCGGTCTGTGGTGGTATGTAGACAGCTACAAAAAATACAGATAAACTCTCTAGGTAGATAGTGTGGTCTACAGCTTATCATGAGATACTCTACCTCAGGCAAGCAAAACCTCAAGACTTCCTTTAGATATCGTGCAGCAGCTGTTGTCTACATATATGCATAGGCCCCCACCCCATGTTTTACCAGAGGCTGCTGTTCTATCCTGCGGATAGAGTGTATTACCCGCCAGCCGTATGTTCTTAATATTGTCGTTCAGCCAAAACTCAATGAAATGTAAGATATTACTGTTTTTAATGTCCTGTTGGTAGTATATACGTGCTTTCAGTTCGTCCCATATATTTTCCAGCGACTGAACGTTAGCTAGCAGGACGAAAGGCAAAGGCAGATTAGCCACTCATTGCCTGATCCTCACAAGGCACCCTGATCTTTTTCCGCAAAATCTCAGTTTCCTTCTCCAGCGAATGACGGGGATCTGGGCCTGGTCGTGTGTCTGTAGTATACCCCTCACGTCCGACTCATTGAATAAAAAATATTCGTCCAATTTGAGGTGAGTAATCGCAGTGCTGATGTCCAGAAGCTCTTTTCAGTCATAAGAGACGGTAGCAGCAACATTATGTACAAAACAAGTTACGAACAATGCAAAAAAAACGAACAAAATAGTTGGTTAAGAGCTGATAAGACGGCAGCCATCCCCTCCGGCGCCATCATCCATACCAGGAGAGAGCTTAGGGCAGGTAGGGTACAGGCCAGTGCTGATGGAGGACGATAACACCCAGCAACAGTCAACGAAGAGCTATTTGAAAGTTTAATGCTTAAAACTAGCAAATCAAATTGTTTGGGTACAGACTTGGTGGAGACAACCGAGCACTGAAGGTGATCCTTGGTAAAGATTGCCACTCCTCCACCTTTGGAAGATCTGTCTTGCCGAAAAATGCTATAACCAGAAATATTAACATTAGTATTCAAAACACTTCCTTAACCACGTCTCAGTACGGACCAACACATCTGGATTGGAGCTGTGAACCCACACTTTCAATTGATCCATTTTAGGTAATAAGCTTCTAGTGTTAACTTCTCTAGGATAGGGGGCAGCATTTTCACTTTTGGATAAATAGCGTGCCCAATTTCAACTTCCTTCTACTCATCCCCAGAATATAAGATATGCATATTTTTAGTAGATTTGGATAGAAAACACTCTGAAGTTTCTAAAACTGTTTGAATCATGTATGTGAGTATAACAGAACTTATGTAGCAGGCAAAACCCAGAGGACTAATCATTCAGAATATGGCACCATCCTGTATTATTATTTATTAGTTTATAAAATGTTCTGTTATTATCTATATTTATATTATTAATACTGCATTGTTGGGAAAGAGCTCTCGAGGTACGAATGTCATTGTACTGTTTTACACCTGGTGTATCTCGTACACGTGGCCAATAAACTTTGAAACTAGACAGTTAATCTCATTATTTTGGATGGAAATACGATTTGCATGTGATTACATCTGCGTTATGAAACAAATAAAGGGATAATCTGTGCGTGTCACTGTCAGATTATTTGTATTATTAACAGCTCCACCACCTCCACACCAGGAAACAGAGATTTCTTATGACTGTCACTGGGAAATGGCTTATTGATACAGAAAAGGACTGCAGAATGCCAGAAGTTACGGCTCCAAAAGCTCCTGCTAAAGCCAATGACATTTGACATCACTGCTTATTTTTTGTTTTATTTTTGTAAGAAAGGACACCATCCCTGAACAGGGGAAAGGGTTAGATGAGTTCTGCTGTAAAGGAGGAGTGCACTAGGTGTTTGGTGAACAATAGGTAAGTAAAGAAATAAAACAACAGTAAAAAGACAGGCTATATACAGTAGCGAGGCTATAAAAGTAGCGAGGCTACATACAGACACCGGTTAGTCAGGCTGATTGAGGTAGTTTGTACATGTAGATATGGTTAAAGTGACTATGCATATATGATGAACAGAGTAGCAGTAGCGTAGAAAAGGGGGTGGTGGGTGGTGGGTGGCGGGACACATTGCAGACGACACAACAGTGGTAGGCCTGATCACAGACAACGACGAGACAGCCTATAGGGAGGAGGTCATAGACCTGGCCGAAGCAAGCATAGAAGTGATTTAGCTCGTCTGGTAGGCTTGCGTCACTGGGCAGCTCGCAGCTGTGCTTCCCTTTGTAGTCTGTAATAGTTTGCAAGCCCTGCCACAAAAGACAAGCGTCGGAGCCGGTGTAGTATGATTCAATCTTAGCCCTGTATTGACGCTTTGCCTGTGTGATGGTTCGTCGCAGGGCATAGCAGGATTTCTTGTAAGCTTCCGGGTTAGAGTCCCGCTCCTTGAAAGCGGCAGCTCTACCCTTTAGCTCAGTGCGAATGTTGCCTGTAATCCATGGCTTCTGGTTGAGGTATGTACGTACAGTCACTGTGGGGACGACGTCCTTGATGCACTTATTGATAAAACCAGTGACTGATGTGGTGTACTCCTCAATGCCATCGGAAGAATCCCGGAAGATGTTCCAGTCTGTGCTAGCAAAACAGTCCTGTAGTTTAGCATCTGCTTCATCTGACCACTTTTTTATAGACCGAGTCACTGGTGCTTCCTGCTTTCATTTGTGCTTGTAAGCAGGAATCAGGAGGATAGAGTTGTGGTCGGATTTACCAAATGGAGGGTGAGGGAGAGCTTTGTACGCGTCTCTGTGTGTGGAGTACAGGTGATCTAGAATTGTTTTACCTCTGGTTGACAACACGGCATGGTAGCAACACAACAAGACAACAACATGGTAGCAACACAACATGGCAGCAACACAACATGGTAGCAGCGCAAAACATGGTACAAACATTGTTGGGCACAGACAACAGCACAAAGGGCAAGAAAACAATACATAACGCGAAGCAGCCACAATTGTCAGTAAGAGTGTCCATGATTGAGTCTTTGAATGAAGAGATGGAAATAAAACTGTCCAGTTTGAGTGTTTGTTGCAGCTCGTTCCAGTCGTTAGCTGCAGCGAACTGAAAAGAGGAGCGACCCAGGGATGTGTGTGCTTTGGGGACCTTTAACAGAATGTGAATGGCAGAACGCGTGTTGTATGTTGAGGATGAGGACTGCAGTAGATATCTCAGATAGGGGGGAGTGAGGCCTAAGAGGGTTAAGAAATAAGCATCAACCAGTGGGTCTTGTTTACAGAGATGACCAGTTTACAGAGGAGTATAGAGTGCAATGACGTGTCCTATAAGGAGCATTGGTGGCAAATTTAATGGCCTATTGGTAAAGAACATCTAGCCGCTCGAGAACACCCTTACCTGCCGATCTATAAATTATGTCTCCGTAATCTAGCATGGGTAAAATGGTCATCTGAATCAGGGTTAGTTTGGCAGCTTGGGTGAAAGAGGAGCGATTACGATAGAGGAAATCAAGTCTAGATTTAACCTTAGCCTGCAGCTTTGATATGTACTGAGGGAATGAAAGTGTACCATCTAGCCATACTCCCAAGTACTTGTATGAGGTGACTACCTCAAGCTCTAAACCCTCAGAGGTAGTAATCACACCTGTGGGGAGAGGGGCATTATTCTTACCAAACCACATGACCTTGGTTTTGGAGGTGTTCAGAACAAGTTTAAGGGCAGACAAAGCTGTGATAGTTGAAAATATATGTCAAACTGGATGGTGTTCAGAGATAGATGGGAGGGCTTGAGTGAAGCTGAAGGATGGGACTAAAAACAAACAAAAGATAACTATTGTGTCCGTAAAATGTTCAGTGCATTCGGAAAGTATTCAGACGCCTTGACTTTTTCCACATTTTGTTATGTTACAGGCTTATTCTAAAATGTATTAAATAAATAAAAGTCCTCATCAATCTACACACAATACCACATAATGACGAAGCAAAACAGATTTTTTGAAATTGTTGCAAATGTACAAAACAAGACAAATGTAATATCATATTTACATAATTATTCAGACCCTTTAATCAGTACTGTGTTCAAGCACCTCTGGCAGCGACTCCACCTTAAGTCATCTTGGGTATGACGCTAAAAGATTGGCATACCTGTATTTGGGGAGTTTCTTCCATTCTTCTCTGCAGATCCTCTCAAGCTTTGTCAGGCTGGATGGGGAGCGTCACTGCACAGCTATTTTCAGGTCTCTCCAGAGATGTTCGATTGTGTTCTAGTCCGGGCTCTGGCTAGGCCACTCAAGGACATGATTTTGTAATTATTTTGTTATTTAACCTTTATTTAACTTGGCAAGTCAGTTAAGAACAAAGTCTTATTTACAATGACAGCCTACCAAGGCCGAACCCGGGCAATGCTGGGCCAATTGTGCGCCGCCCTATGGGACTCCCAATCACGGCCGGTTGTGATACAGCATGTAATCGAACCAGGGTCTCTATTAACGCCTCTAGCACTAAGATGCAGTGCCTTAGACCGCTGTGCCACTCAGGAGCCCAAAATTCAGAGATTGACATTCAGAGACTTGTCCCATGTTGTTAGATGTTAGATCGGGTTCAAGTCCGGGTTCTGGCTGGGCCACCCCTGCATTGTCTTGGCTGTGTACTTAGGAACGTTGTCCTGTTGGATGGTGAACCTTCGCCACAGTCTGAGATCCTGAGCGCTCTGCAGCAGGTTTTCATCAAGGATCTCGCTGTACTTTGCTACATTCATGTTTCCCGCGATACTGACTAGTCTCCCAGTCCCTGAAAAATATCCCCACAGTATGATGCTGCCACCACCACGCTTCACCGCAGGGATGGTGCCAGGTTTCCTCCAGAAGTAGCGCTTGGCGTTCCGGCCAAAGACTTCAGTCTTGGTTTCATCAGACCAAAGAATCTTGTTTCTCATGGTCTGAGAGTCTATAGGTGCCTTTTGGCAAACTCCAAGCGGGCTGTCATGTGCCTTTTACTGAGGAGTGGCTTCCATCTGGCCACTCTACCATAAAGACCTGATTGGTGGAGTGGTGCAGAGATGATTGTCATTCTGGAAGTTTCTTCCATCTTCACAGAGGAACTCTGGAGCCCCGTCAGAGTGACCATTGGGTTCTTGGTCACCTCCCTGACCAAGGCCCTTCTCCCCCGACTGCTCAGTTTGGCCAGACGGTCAGCTCTAGGAAGAGTCTTGGTGGTTCCAAACTTCTGCCATTAAAGAATGATGGAGGCCACTGTGTTCTTGCGGACCTTAAATGATGCAGACATTTTTTGGTACCCTTCCCCAGATCTGTGCCTCGATACAAGGCTTGGTTTTTGCTCTGACATGCACTGTCAACTGTGGGAACTTATATGGACAGGTGTGTGCCTTTCCAAATAATGTCCAATCAATTGAATTTACCACAGGTAGACTCCAATCAAGTTGCAGAAACATCTCAAGGATGATCAATGGAAACAGGATGCACCTGAGCTCAATTTCGAGTCTCATAGTAAAGGGTCTGAATATTTATGTAAATAAGGTATTTCTATTTTTAATTTTTAATACATTTACAAAAATGTCTACACCTGTTTTCTCTTTGTCATTATTGGGTATTGTGTGTAGGTTGATGATATATTTTTGAATGTAATCCATTTTGGAATAAGTGCCTTAAACTAAGGTCGATATAGAAGAACAGTCATAGCAAGTAAAATGATTGTTACCCTTACTTAGAATGTTGTTGTAGTTAAGTGGGATACTTGCAAGTTTAGATTTGTATAAATACAAAGTACATTTATTCTAATTAAACTGTTATAAAATACTTCTTCAGGACAATGAAATAGAAGTTACAAAATAGGTATTGAAGTGCTTATGTCAAATGCATGTAACAGAAAGTGGCCATTGTTGGCTGCCTGCACTGTAGATAGCTGCCTGCACTAGCTGCCTGCACTGTAGATCTTTTACTAACCACAACATTTTACTAACCACTGTGCTTCCAGTAATGCATTGTACATTCTACAATACAGCATGTTGCTGTAGGCAGGTGTTACAGTATTATGCTGTAAATTTGTGTTTTAGTAAAAGTCCTGTAAATCTACAGTAATTTACTGTCTTCTGTGCTGACATTTTTTTACAGTGTTGTGTAGGCTCTGCCTGTCTCTTGATGAGTATAGTCTCTTGTACATACATTAGGCTATACATATTTTACTATATATTTCGTGACAGACTGTTAACCTAAATGTTAATATAAACTCAGCAAAAAAAGAAACGTCCACAGATCTTCATTGTAAAGAGTTTAAACACTGTTTCCCATGCTTGTTCAATGAACCATAAACAATTAACGAACATGCACCTGTGGAATGGTTGTTAAGACACTAACAGCTTACAGATGTTGGCAATTAAGGTAACAGTTATGAAAACTTAGGACACTAAAGAGGCCTTTCTACTGACTCTGAAAAACACCAAAAGAAAGATGCCCTGGGTCCCTGCTCGTCTGCGTGAACGTGCCTTAGGCATGCTGCAAGGAGGCATGAGGACTCCAAATGTGGCCAGGGCAATAAATTGCAATGTCCATACTGTGAGACGCCAAGGCAGCTCTTCAGGGAGACAGGACGGACAGCTGATCATCCTCGCAGTGGCAGACCACGTGTAACAACACCTGCACAGGATTGGTACATCCAAACATCACAACTGCGGGACAGGTACAGGAGGGCAACAACAACTGCCCGTGGTACACCAGGAACGGACAATCCCTCCATCAGTGCTCAGACTGTCCGCAATAGGCTGAGAGAGGCTGGACTGAGGGCTGGTAGGCCTGTTGTAAGGAAGGTCCTCACCAGACATCACCGGCAATGTCGCCTATGTGCACAAACCAACTGTCGCTGGACCAGACAGGACTGGCAAAACGTGCTCTTCACGCGGTTTTGTCTCACCAGGGGTGATGGTCGGATTTGCGTTTATCGTCGAAGTAATGAGCGTTACACCGAGGCCTGTACTCTGGAGCGGGATCGATTTGGAGGTGGAGGGTCCATAACGGTCTGGGGCGGTGTGTCACAGCATCATCGGAATGACCTTGTAGTCACTGCTGGCAATCTCAACGCTGTGCGTTACAGGGACGACATCCTCCTTCCTCATGTGGTACCCTTCCTGCAGGCTCATCCTGACATGACCCTCCAGCATGACAATGCCAACAGCCATACTGCTCGTTCTGTGCGCGATTTCCTGCCAGACAGGAATGTCAGTGTTCTGCCATGGCCAGTGAAGAGCCCGGATCTCAATCCCATTGAGCACGTCTGGGACCTGTTGGATCAGAGGGTGAGGGCTAGGGCCATTCCCCCCAGACATTTTTGGGAACTTGCAGGTGCCTTGGTTGAAGAGTGGGGTAACATCTCACAGCAAGAACTGGCAAATCTGGTGCAGTCCATGAGGAGGAGATGCACTGTAGTACTTAATGCAGCTGGTGGCCACACCAGACACTGACTGTTACTTTTAATTTTGATCCCCCCCTTTGTTAAGGGACACATTATTCTGTTTCTGTTAGTCACATGTCTGTGGAACTTGTTTAGTTTAGGTCTCAGTTGTTGAATCTTGTTATGTTCATACAAATATTTACATATGTTAAGTTTGCTGAAAATAAACGCAGTTGACTGTGAGTTTATATCAGTGTTACTTGATGAGCAGATATATTTATGAAAGCATGACCGACTTCATCCCAGAAATCCCATAAACTGAAATGTTACCTTATCCATGTGTTGTTGGTGGATGGAATATTGTTTGTATGTACTGTATCGGTGCTGGGCTGTTAGTAAATAAATAAATGCTATGCACCAGTGTTTCTCTACCCCCAGTCTGTTGGATGCTGCTAGCCAGCCAGTCTATCAGCTATTTAGCAATTTCAAGAGCCAGTCATGACTCATAGGAAAACGCTTGGTGGTAGTTCCTGGTCTATAAAGTATTAAAACCACCTAGAGTTGATTGAGCCAGGGCCGGATTAATAAATTATATGCCCTGGGGCTTTGTTATTTTTATAGGTCTCCTCACCCAATTCGATGAAAAGAAAGAAAAATACACTTTACAATAAAGCCATAATAACATTTGTTACAGTATGTGGCATGGGCTACAGATGAGCAGAGGCATTTTAAGGATTTCCACACCACGGGGAACATCTGATAGCAGGGTCCGATTTATTATAATTTTTTTGTTAAATGCATTTCATGCAATTCTATGTCATTTACATGATGAAGACATTAGATGAATCTTTTTTAATACCACACAAATGACCAAATTGAGTGCTTACTCTGACACTGACCAACTGAGAACAATCTGGTCTTGAATTCAAACAAACAATAGCCCAGGCCAATAAGGCGACACAGATTGTACAATATATATATATATACAATGAACAAAAATATAAATGCAACAATTTCAGATTTTACTGAGTTACAGTTCATATAAGGAAATCAGTCAATTGAAATACATTCATTAGGCCCTAATCTATGGATTTCACATGACTGGTAATATAGATATGCATCTGTTGGTCACAGGTACCTTAAAAAAATGGGCCTCAGGATCTCATCACGGTATCTCTATGCATTCAAATTGCCACCAATAAAATGCAATTGTGTTCATTGTCCGTAGCTTATGCCTTCCCATACCATAACCCCACCATGGGGCACTCGTTGACATCAGAAAACCGTTCGCCCACACAACGCCATAAACGTGCTTTGCGGCTGTGAGACCGGTTGAACGCACTGCCAAATTCTCTAAAACAACATTGGAGGTGGCTTATGGTAGAGAAATTGACATTCAATTCTCTGGCAACAACTCTGGTGGACATTCCTGCTGTTAGCATGCCAATTGCACTCTCCCTCAAAACTTGAGACATTTTTGGCATGGTGTTTTGTGACAAAACTGCAGATTTTAGAGTGACCTTTTATTGTCCCCAGCACAAGGCGCACAAGAAGCACCTGTGTAATCATGCTGTTAAATCGTCTTCTCGATATGCCACATCAGGTGGATGGATTATCTTGGCAAAGGAGAATTGCTCACAACAGGTATGTAACCAAATGTGTGCACAAAATATGAGAGAAATAAGATGCATTTATGAAATATTTCAGGGATCTTTTATTTCAGCTCATGATACATGGGACCAACACTTTACATATTATGGTTATATTTTTGTTCAGTGTATATATCCTGCATATATTATAGGCTACAGTAGGCTATAAAATGTCTAGTGGCACACTGACTCCGCTAATGATGAAGATAAAGCCATATGCTACTACTCACGGTGATGGCTGATACACTAGTCTTGGAAGTAGGTCTAAAGGTGACCTACTTTGAAAACAGTGAGTTGTTGAGAGAAAAATGTGTATATTGGTTCTACAGACAGATTAGTCTTCTATTTTTTGCAATAGGCATTTGCTTTTTTTGTTTTTCCCACAATTGTACTTTGACATTTTAAAAATGCAATTAGACAGCTGCAACCAACCATACAAATATAATCCATAGATGGCAGTTCCCTTTCAAGTCAGGACTGACATCCATTGCTAGTGTACCCTTGATTTTAATAGTCAAGTTGGCAGGGTAAGAGGTTCCAAGGCCCTTCTACAGACTATATGCCTATGGCCACAACGGTACAAGCTGTATATTTGGTGCACATGCTGGCCAGATTGCAGCCTTCCCAACTGTAGGCAACTACCAAAATAAAGGAAACACTTGATTTAATGAGGGATACAAATAATATGTTTTGGTGTGTGGTGCAATTTCCTGCCAAGGTCCACTTGTAAAATCTATGCCACATGGTGCATTGAAGCTGTTCTGGCAGCTCGTGGTGGCCAAACACCCATTTAAGACACTATGTTGGTGCTTCCTTTATTTTGGCAGGTATGTGCTAGTGATAACATTTAATCCACAGTTATTTTTGAGAAACTATTGATCCTCTGTGGTTAAAGCGTTAAAAAAATCCCCTGACTCATAATTATTTATTATGCAGTTAATTTTTTTTATTGATCAGTTACCGGGGGTACGAGGCAGCCCCCCCCCCCAGTTACCCAAGTGTGCCTCCTACACTCATCCAGTGTTTATATAGGTCCACTCTTATCAGTGTTTATTTAACTCTTTTTGTGGAGTTAATATTGAAACACTGAGTGTTAAGATAACACTTCAAGTGTTTTTCAAATGACCCATGGGAGTGTTTTTTCAACACTCTCAGTATTAAACAGCAAAACCTTTCCGTGTTGGGGATCAACTCAAGAGAATGCATCCTGTAGCTGAATTGACGCCACGAAGTGCTAAATATTCACACTAGGAAAAAATGTTTTGTCTGGTTCTCTCCCACTCAAATCAAGCCTGCAAGTTGTAGGTGAGTTAAACAGGAGCAATACAGGATTCGTTACAAGAGTGACTTTTGTTTAATTTACTTAGGCCACAAAGAGAGGGCCCATCAGAATGGACTCAGTGCATCACAGGCGCATCAGAATGAACTCAGTGCATCACAGGCGCATCAGAATGGACTCAGTGCATCACAGGCGCATCAGAATGGACTCAGTGCATCACAGGCGCATCAGAATGGACTCAGTGCATCACAGGCGCATCAGAATGGACTCAGTGCATCTCAGCTGCATCAGAATGAACTCAGTGCATCACAGGCGCATCAGAATAAACTCAGTGCATCACAGGTGCATCAGAATGGACTCAGTGCATCACAGGTGCATCAGAATGGACTCAGTGCATCACAGGCGCATCAGAATGGACTCAGTGCATCACAGGCGCATCAGAATGGAATCAGTGCATCACAGGCGCATCAGAATGAACTCAGTGCATCACAGGCGCATCAGAATGGAATCAGTGCATCACAGGCGCATCAGAATGGAATCAGTGCATCACAGGCGCATCAGAATGGAATCAGTGCATCACAGGCGCATCAGAATGGACTCAGTGCATCACAGGCGCATCAGAATGGAATCAGTGCATCACAGGCGCATCAGAATGGAATCAGTGCATCACAGGCGCATCAGAATGGACTCAGTGCATCACAGGCGCATCAGAATGGACTCAGTGCATCACAGCTGCATCAGAATGGAATCAGTGCATCACAGGCGCATCAGAATGGACTCAGTGCATCACAGGCGCATCAGAATGGACTCAGTGCATCACAGGCGCATCAGAATAAACTCAGTGCATCACAGGTGCATCAGAATGGACTCAGTGCATCACAGGTGCATCAGAATGGACTCAGTGCATCACAGGCGCATCAGAATGGACTCAGTGCATCACAGGCGCATCAGAATGGAATCAGTGCATCACAGGCGCATCAGAATAAACTCAGTGCATCACAGGCGCATCAGAATGGAATCAGTGCATCACAGGCGCATCAGAATGGAATCAGTGCATCACAGGCGCATCAGAATGAAATTATTGCATTGCAGGCACCTCAGTATATGTACTATATGAGAACAAGAGTATTTGCAGAGTTGCTATTTAACACAAGTGGAAATCCTCCTAAGACTAGGTATGCACTTTTCTTGACAAAGTTGACAATAATCTGACTATTACTCAATCAGGGAAAACGCTTCCATCGGTCCATACTCAGTATGTTGCAATGGTGACGTCTCCCAGTGATGGCATATAGCAATTTGGTGTTTTTTTGGCAAGGGACTTAGTAATGTTCTTGAAGTTTTTGAGGGTGTTCTTTAAGATTTTGTGCTTTGCCTCAAACCTCATGCTCCACATATGTACTAAAGGACCAATTTGTCTTATGCATGCAGCGGAATGTATCATAAAGTGATGTTTGGGTATTATGTCTTTATGTAGGTACAACTGTTTGAAAGTGTGTGATGTTCAATTATCAAATGTTTCAGATACACAGTCATGCCCTGGCTAAGAAACGGGGCAAAGAACAATGTAGATTATTTGCAGTAAGATGAGCAGTGAATTCCAGTTCTCATTTCCAGGTGGAGCAACATCACCCAAAATCAAGGGAATGTTTCTCACAAGACAGCGTTTGAATATAATTAATTGCTATTTACGCGCAATGCCGTAGGGGGTACGCCAAATGAAAATATGATTCACATTAAAGTAAAATAAACGTTTATTTTTTATTTTTAACAAAATAAATCTCACATTTTCAAACAGTCCATTTATAATTTCCAATGGGGCTATACATTTGGGTGAGGTTTTTTTCTCACCTGAGTAGCCTTGTTTCACTGCCAAAAATAAAATTCAACCATCTAGTGTTCAGCGAAATAACAACACAATGTCAAATACAGGTAGCCTAGTCAAATAATTAACATCCAATCACATTAACCGTTACTCTCATGGGAATTACACTAACGTATGTAACCAAACGTTAAAAAAAAGTAATGCCTGCGTCCACAGAGACACAAACCAGCTCTACTAGTAGTACTGCTACTACCAACAGTAATACACCTGCACCTGTCAATGAAACAAATTGTTCTGCTTCCACGAGCACATCCAATGGCAGCATCAGTAATTCTACATTTGTTGTTAGCCCAGCTAGCACGGACACTGACAGTTGTGAATCTGATGCAGCTGAAGAGCTACTGCTCCCTTACCAGGGAAAGCACCGAACAACAGACGGGGACGTTGGACCATCAAAAAGGTGCAAATATGATGAGAACTACATTGATTTGGGGTTCACTTATATTGGGAGTAGTGCCTTTCCTCAGCCATAGTGTATTATATGTGCAAAAGTACTATCTCACGCTTGTGCAGACATTTAGAAACAAAACATGCCAATTTGAAAAATAAGCCACGGGAGTTTTTTAAGTGAGAATTAAGATCGAGTAGTAAGACATGTATAAAAGCAACAGATACCGTTAATAAGAAGGGGCTAGAAGAGTCTTATATGGTGAGCTACCGAGTGGCTAGGACAGGCAAGCTCCATGCTATTGTGGAGAACTTAATTCTTCCTGCTGCCGCGGATATGTCTGGGACAATGCTGGGGGAAAAGGCCAAAAAAACTATACAGACAAAGCCTTCATCAAACAACACTTTCACGACACATCAGTGACATGGCAGGAGATGTTTTTAAACAATTACTGCTTCGCATACAAGCCAGTGAATTCTATGCGTTACAGCGGGATGATTCAACAGACAGCTGCTGGTATATGTCCATTACGTTAATGGGGGTTCAATTAAGGAAGACATCCTCTTCTGCATGCACATGGTTGAAATCACCTAACGGTACAGTCTAACTCTGATCCTTTTGGATTTCGATTAATTTTCTCAAATTAAATAGTTTGCTAATTTTAGCTGACTAATGAAATTGAGACAAATTTCCTGCTAACATTTAATTAGATAGTTAATGTTAGCGCTAAATTATTTAGCTAACACGTTAGCTAGCTAGCAACCTTCTAAATCTAAACTTTGCAGATGTAGCTATATCTACAAAGATCTCTACCATTCACTTAGCTGTAAGGGTCCTGTGTGTAGCTGGTATAGAAAAGTCAGGCGCAGGACAGCAGATATGAGTAATCAACTAACTTTACTCAAAAAGACAAACGCGCCGACACCGACCTCGGGGACGACCCGGAGGACGTGGCGCAGGGCGATCCGGATGGAGACGGTGGAAATCCCGCAGCAACAAAGGGTCCAGGACGTCCTCCACCGGCACCCAGCATCTCTCCTCCGGACCGTACCCCTCCCACTCCACGAGGTACTGAAGGCCCCTCGCCCGACGCCTCGAGTCCAGGATGGCTCGAACAGCCTACGCCGGGGCCCCCTCTGTCCAGAGGGGGTGGAGGAACCTCCCGCACCTCAGCTTCCTGGAGTGGACCAGCCACCACCGGCCTGAGGAGAGACACATGGAACGAGGGATTAATACGATAATATGGGGGAAGCTGTAAACTGTAGCATACCTCGTTCAGTCTCCTCAGGACTTTAAATGGCCCCACAAACTGCGGACCCAGCTTCCGACAGGGCAGGCGGAGGGGCAGGTTTCGGGTCGATAGCCAGACCCGGTCCCCCGGGGCGAACACCGGGGCCTCGCTAAGGTGGTGGTCGGCGCTCGCTTTTTGCCACCTCACGGCCGTTGTAGGTGCACATGGGCGGTGTCCCAGGTCTCCTTTGTGTGCTTAAACCATTCGTCCACCCCAGGAGCTTCGATCTGGCTCTGATGCCAAGGTGCCAGAACCGGCTGATACCCCAGTACGCACTAGAAAGGAGAGAGGTTAGTGGAGGAGTGGCCGATTGAGTTTTGAGCCATCTCTGCCCAGGAGATGAACGCCGCCCACTCCCCCGGCCGGTCCTGGCAATATGACCACAGAAACCTACCCACATCCTGGTTTACTCTCTCCACCTGCCCGTTACTCTCAGGGTGAAAACCTGAGGAGAGGCTGACCGAGACCCCCAGATGTTCCATGAACGCTCTCCAGACTCTGGACAGGAACTGGGGACCCCGATCAGAAACTATGTCCTCAGGCACCCCGTAGTGTAGGTATAAAAAAATAGGTATACAAACTTCAAGGAGAAGGCCATTTAAGGAGTTGGTTTGATGTTCTGATGTGATGTCATTGACCTCCCCCTTGATTGCAGGAACAATAGAGGACATTAAAAGGAAAGCCCCCCCACTTGTACCATGTCATGTCATACCTGGACCACCTATTGAGATGTGCCTTTTGTTAAGTTAATCAGGTGATAAATGAAGTGAAAGGGAGACTGAAGAAGGACTTTAATGCCGCCCCTGCATACTCCGACATTCCCCCAGTCAAACAGCTAATTACAACTCTGCCTAAGATTTCCTCAGGGCTCTGCTCCCAAAGTACCCGGCTCCACGATGGGGCTAAAACTTGTTCAAACTAGTGCCCTCTCAGTTTCAGTTCAAATGCGCTGTGTCAGCACTGTGTCAGCATAATGGAAAGAGTTTGCCGTGGTGTGTGTAGGGGAACTATGGAAAGCCACTGGGGTTAGGTATGACTCCTTTGGGCTTCCATAAAAAGCGGGAAAAACTCTTCTCATCTCTTTGGCAGGCTAAGTGAATAAAATGAAATGGCCTCCGTCTGTAATATTTGATTTTGATTTATAAGGGCGGGGTCAAGTTGACCAGTCGGTGATCTCATGTGATAATCATGTGACAATTAGTATTTGCTATTTTATTAGGATCCCCATGAGCTGTTGCAAAAGCAGCAGCTACTCTTCCTGGGGTCCACACAAAACATGACATAATATAGAACATTAACAGACAAGAACAGCTCAAGAACAGAACTACATATCTTTTTATTTTTTATTTTTTACAAAAGGCACACGTAGCCTACATATCAATACATACACACAAAGGACCGAAGACCGCTTTTTAACAAAGTCACTTTTTGTTTTCATGTCTTAAAGATGTTTTACTTTTGTTAAATCATTTGTACACATTTTAAATGGATTTTACAGATTGGAAGTTTGACAAGAAAAAGTAATTTTTATTCATGGTTGTTTCTATTGTTTTTAACAACATGTACTTTTTAACTAATTTAAATGTAATATTCAAATGCTGTGTTTTATGCTTTTATGCCGTTTTTATGTGTATAAAATGACGTGCAAAAATATGTGAGCTGTTTTAAAGTAAATGCAACAATAAAACTTTTCCAAAAGAAAAAATCAATGCATACACACAAACTATCTAGGTCAAATAGGGGAGAGGTGTTGTGCCGTGAGGTGTTGCTTTATCTGTTTTTTTAAACCAGGTTTGCTGTTTATTTGAGCAATATGAGATGGAAGGAAGGTCCATACAATAATGGTTCTATATAATACTGTACGCTTTCTTGAATTAGTTCTGGAATAGGGGACTGTGAAAAGACCCCTGGTGGCATGTCTGGTGGGGTAAGTGTTTGTGTCAGAGCTGTGTGTAAATTGACATCGCAAACAATTTGGGATTTTCAACACATTGTTTCTTATAAAAAGAAGAAGTGATGCAGCCAGTCTCTCCTCAACTCTTAACCAAGAGAGACTAGCATGCATAGTACTTAAATCAGCCCTCTGATTACAATGAAGAGCAAGGCGTGCCGCTCTGTTCTGGGCCAGCTGCAGCTTAACTAGGTATTTCCTTGCAGCACTCGACCACACGACTGGACAATAATCAAGAGAAGACAAAACAAGAGGCTGCAGGACTTGTGCTGCACACACAAGCTTGTTAGCTAGCTAGCTCTGGTATAGCTCTCGAATACTCGAGGCGGTATTATGTGTAATGTAATGGAACTGAGAGTCATGATCAAGGGCAAGCTCTGGTCCAACGTTAATTAAGCCAACTTTCTGAAGTTCAAAGACATTCAAAGTTCCTTCATAGAAGCTACTCCTCCATAGGTATAATAATGTGGACAGAATTCAGATAATTCATGTCATAACAACAAGCTGCCCAGCGTTTTATGCCCAGCGCTCTCCTCACCCACAAAATTGTTGTCGCATTTCGCACTCTACACTACACTTGTCCATCCAATGCATGTACATGGCTTGCCTGCTCATAAGCAAGCTGCTCTATCCATTGGTTAAGTAATTTAATGTTGCACTAAATGTACATTTTTTAAATCAATTTCGGAGGTTTAAAAATGAACCGAAAGGAACGATATCAACCATGGTTCTGTTCACAACGAAATTAATGGAAAATAATTTTGGTTCCAAGTACAACACCTGCTTGTAACTACAGCGGATCATTTCCCACGTCCCCACGAGGACAAAGAGTTAGGGTAAGTGATTAGGGGTTAGTAAGGATAGTAAATATGATTTTGAATGGAAATTTTATGTCCCCACAAGAATAGGAAAACATGCTATGTGTGCATGCGTATGTGTCTTGTGGAATCTTCTGACTACATTAACAGCTCCTGTCTGTTTGTCTGCGTAGACAGTCAATGTTCATTGAATCAAGGTGTCTGAAAACGTATCTTATAATCTTAATGACATTTGCTTCTGTCTGCCACTGGTGAGAACAATTAAAGGAGCAAACAAATTGGCCAGAGATTATTGACAAACTGCACAGCATATTTTCCAGTGTTGATTTTTCAGTGTAACATTTCTAGTGTAAGAGTGGAATTAACACTCACCAGAGTCATAATTTTAAACTTTGGAAAGTAAAACAATCCCATCAAAACCACACCCATCATTATCATATTTCCCAGAATGCTTTACTGCAGGTTGATGTGTTTTTAATATCTGTATTTTTGCATTGATTGATTGATTAATGCTTACACAAAGATACATATTACATTTTTCTAAACTATTCTAAATCAGTTGGTTAGATTTATTGCACCCGTTACTTAAATGGTTGTTCCAGTTTAAATGGTTTAGGTAGTCTTCTTATCAATTTACCTAATCCTGACAGTCGTTATGAATGCAGATTGAGGCTGACAAAAGCATTCCAACTGTTGGCTATCCTAAAAGGCTGGATTCTAATAGGAATTACGAGTGATGTTACATTTAATACTGGAGCTCTGGGGCATTTGTCGAAATCGCTAAGCAGTTTATTTCGAAGCGGTGTGTTGATGCTTTTATCGCTTTATCAGAAGCGTGTGATTAATGACATCTGAAGCTTCATTTCGTCAAACAACCATCTTATTGGTTTGGTATAAAACACAAATGCTACGCTGCGCATGCGCTACAATCATTTGGCTGCTCTAAATTATTTTGACCAGCAGGGGCCACTATTGTACACTGTGTTGATCAAAGCCTTGAGTAATTAACCTTTTTTCGACACAATTGGCTGGAAATGTTCAATGCTTCCGGAAACTTAATTTCTCCATCACTAGAAATTACACATTCTTTTTTTTAAATATATATATATTTTTTTACATTTACGACTATTTACTTTATTGCACATCCTAGGGTATTCTGTAGTATTGTCACAATGGCGTGTATAAGTGGCAGAGGAAGTCAGGCGCAGGAGAGTCAAATAGAGTGTAGAATGGAGTACTTTAATTAAAGTCCCAGTAATCTGCTCCATAACACTCACGGAAAAAAAATATAAAACAAATCTGGGTACGAAGACCCGTCGCACACCTATACACAATCAACACAACACTTGACAACGAACAATCTCTGACAAACACATGAAGGGAAACAGAGGGTTAAATACACAACAGGTAATGAATGGGATTGACAACAGGTGTGTGGGAAGACAAGACAAAACCAATGGAAAATGAAAAATGGATCGATGATGGCTAGAAGACCGGTGAAGTCGACCGCCGAACACCGCCCGGACAAGGAGAGGCAACGACTTCGGCAGAAGTCTTGACATTACCCCCCCCCTGACGCGCGGCTCCAGCAGCGCGTCGACACCGGCCTCGGGGACGACCCGAAGGGCGAGGTGCAGGGCGATCCGGATGGAGGCGGTGGAATTCTTTTAACATGGAAGGATCTAAAACGTCCTCCACCGGAACCCAGCATCTCTCCTCCGGCCCGTACCCCTCCCAGTCCACGAGGTACTGAAGGCCCCTCGCCCGACGTCTCGAATCCAAAATGGATCGAATAGCGTACGCCGGGACCCCCTCGATGTCTAGAGGAGGCGGAGGAACTTCACGCACTTCAGCCTCCTGGAGCGGGCCAGCCACCACCGGCCTGAGGAGAGACACATGGAACGAGGGGTTAATACGGTAATTAGTGGGCAGTTGTAATCTATAACATACCTCGTTCACTCTCCTCAGGACTTTAAACGGCCCCACAAACCGCGGACACAGCTTCCGGCAGAGCAGGCGGAGGGGCAGGTTTCGGGTCGAGAGCCAGACCCTGTCCCCTGGTACGAACACCGGGGCCTCACTGCGGCGACGGTCTGCGGCAATTTTCTGGCGCCTTATGGCACGCTGAAGGTGGACGTGGGCTGCCTCCCAAGTTTCCTCAGCGTGCCGAAACCAATTGTCCACCGCAGGAGCTTCGGTCTGACTCTGATGCCAAGGAGCCAGAACCGGCTGATACCCTAATACACATTGAAAAGGGGTAAGGTTAGTGGAGGAGTGACGTAGCGAGTTCTGGGCTATCTCTGCCCAGGGCACGAACTTCGCCCACTCCCCTGGCCGGTCCTGGCAATAGGACCGCAGAAACCTGCCCACATCCTGATTAACTCTCTCCACCTGCCCATTACTCTCGGGGTGAAAACCTGAGGTAAGACTAACCGAGATCCCCAGACGTTCCATGAACGCCTTCCAGACCCTTGACGTGAACTGGGGACCCCGATCAGACACTATATCCTCAGGCACCCCATAATGCCGGAAAACATGTGTAAACAGAGCCTCCGCAGTTTGTAAGGCCGTAGGGAGACCGGGCAAAGGGAGAAGACGACAGGACTTAGAGAACCGATCCACAACGACCAGGATCGTGGTGTAACCCTGTGAAGGTGGAAGATCAGTCACAAAATCCACTGACAGGTGCGACCACGGCCGTTGAGGAACGGGTAAAGGTAAAAGCTTACCTCTAGGCAGGTGTCTAGGAGCCTTGCACTGGGCGCACACCGAACAGGAGGAAACATAAACCCTCACGTCCTTAGCTAAAGTGGGCCACCAGTACCTCCCATCAAGACAGCGCATCGTAAGACCTATCCCAGGATGACCAGAGGAGGGTGATGTGTGAGCCCAATAGATCAATCGGTTGCGGACAGCAGACGGAACGTACAGACGACCAGCTGGACACTCAGGAGGAGAGGGCTCTGCACGTGACGCCCGCTCAATGTCTGCGTCCAGCTCCCACACTACTGGCGCCACCAAACACGACTCTGGGAGTATGGGAGTGGGATCCATGGGTCGCTCCTCTGTGTCATACAGCCGAGACAATGCGTCTGCCTTGACGTTCTGGGAGCCTGGTCTGTAAGTAAGCGTAAACACAAAACGAGTGAAAAACATGGCCCACCTTGCCTGGCGAGGATTTAGTCTCTTCGCCTGCCGGATGTACTCCAGATTGCGGTGGTCAGTCCAGATGAGAAAAGGGTGATTAGCCCCCTCAAGCCAATGCCTCCACACCTTCAAGGCTTTTACGACAGCTAACAGCTCTCGGTCCCCCACATCATAGTTACGCTCCGCCGGGCTGAGCTTCTTCGAAAAAAAAGCACAGGGGCGAAGCTTCGGTGGCACACCCGAACGCTGAGAGAGCACTGCTCCTATCCCAGCTTCGGATGCGTCCACCTCTACTATGAATGGCAAAGAGGGATCCGGATGAGCCAACACAGGCGCCGAGGTAAACAGAGCCTTCAGTTTACCAAAAGCCCTATTCGCCTCGGCCGACCACTGCAAGCGCACCGGTCCCCCCTTTAGCAGTGAGGTAATGGGAGCTGCAACCTGACCAAAACCCCGGATAAATCTCCGGTAGTAATTGGCAAACCCTAAAAAACGCTGCACCTCCTTTACCGTGGTTGGAGTCGGCCAATTACGCACGGCTGTAATGCGGTCGCTCTCCATTTCCACTCCTGAAGTGGAAATCTGATGCCCTAGGAAGGAGATGGATTGTTGGAAGAACAAGCATTTCTCAGCCTTGACATATAAATCATGCTCCAACAGGCGACCAAGCACCCTGCGCACCAAGGACACATGCTCAGCGCGTGTAGCAGAGTATATCAAATATCATCGATATACACCACTACACCCTGCCCGTTCAGGTCCCTGAAGATCTCATCTACAAACGATTGGAAGACTGATGGAGCATTCATCAACCCATATGGCATGACCAGGTACTCATAATGACCTGAGGTGGTGCTAAATGCCGTCTTCCACTCATCACCCCTCCTAATACGCACCAGATTGTACGCACTCCTGAGATCCAATTTTGTGAAGAAGCGGGCCCCGCGCATTGACTCCATTACTGTATTGATCAAAGGTAGCGGGTAACTATATTTTACCGTGATTTTATTAAGGTCTCGATTTCAATGCACGGGCGTAAACCGCCATCCTTCTTCTTCACAAAAAAGAAACTCGAAGAGGCGGGTGAAATGGATGGCTTAATGAACCCCTGACGCAGGGATTCAGAGATATAATTATCCATAGCCACTGTCTCCGCTTGCGACAGAGGATACACATGACTCCTGGGATATGCAGCGTCTACCAGGAGATCTATCGCACAATCCCCCTGTCGATGGGGTGGTAATTGAGTCGCCTTCTTTTTACAGAAGGCGAGTGCCAAATCGGCATATTCTGAGGGAATGCGCACGGTGGAAACCTGGTCTGGACTTTCCACCGTAGTAACACCAACGGAAACCCCTACACACCTACCTGAGCACTCTCGCGACCACCCCGTGAGAGCCCTCTGTGGCCAAGAAACAGTGGGGTTATGAGTAGTTAACCAGGGTAGGAATAACACCACAGAATACGCAGGGGAATCAATAAGGAAAAGACTAATCTTCTCCTTGTGACCCTCCTGCGTTATCATAGACAAAGGTGCGGTGACCTCCTTGATAAACCCTGACCCTATTGGTCGACTATCTAAGGCATGAATAGGGAAAGGCATATCCACAGAAAGAACAGGAATCCCTAAACTATGAGCAAAATTTTTATTAATGAAATTCCCAGCCGCGCCTGAATCTACTAGCGCCTTATACTGGGAATGCAGGGAAAAATCCGGAAAGGTGACAGAGACAAACATAAGTGCAGCAGAGGGCTCTGGATGAGTATGGTGCCTACTCACCTGGGGTGATGCCAGAGTGCCCTGCCTGCCTTCTCTATTCCCAGAGGAACCAACCCGGCACCGATCAGCAGTGTGATCTCTGCGATCATAGATGGTGCTCGAGCGGGTACCCCCTCCGGTCTCCCTGCGCACCATCCCTCCCAATTCCATAGGTTCGGGAGAGAGAGTGCGGGAGGATGGAACAACCAGACCCCGATCTAGACGTCCCCGAGTAGCCAGCATGTTGTCCAGCCTGATGGACATATCCACCAGTTGGTCGAAGTTGAGGGTGGTGTCTCTACAGGCCAGCTCCCGACGGACGTCCTCGCGTAGACTACAACGGTAGTGGTCGATCAGAGCCCTGTCGCTCCATCCAGCGCCGGCAGCCAAAGTCCTAAACTCCAACGCGAACTCCTGAGCACTCCTCTTCCCCTGCCTCAGATGATAGAGGAGCTCACCTGCTGCTCTGCCTTCGGATGGGTGGTCGAATACCTTCCGGAAATGGCAGATGAGCTCCTCAAAATGGTCCAACGCCTTATCCTCTCCACACACAGCGTTGGCCCACTCCAGGGCTTTCCCGGTAAGGCATGAGACGAGGGCGAAGCTTTTCTCACGGTCTGATGGTACTGGAGAGACCGTGGCCAGATACAAGTTCAGTTTTAGGAGAAAACCCTGGCAGCTGGCAGTATCTCCATTGTATCCCGTGGGTAGGGATAACTGGATCCTGTTCTGTTCCGGAGGATAAAAAACGTTCAAAGGAATTCCAGGTGGTGGTGGAGGTACTGGACAAGCTCCCTGTCTCTCCCAGCGGTCCATACTCTGGACAATGCGATCCATGGCAGCGCACAGACTGTCAATCTCCGCCGCGTGTTCCAGGACGCGTTCCTCAACCTCCATTAGCGAAGTGCCTCCTCCTGCTGACTTCATTTTTTATGGTCAGAGTTTCTGTCACAATGGCGTGTATAAGTGGCAGAGGAAGTCAGGCGCAGGAGAGTCAAATAGAGTGTAGAATGGAGTACTTTAATTAAAGTCCCAGTAATCTGCTCCATAACACTCACGGAAAAAAAATATAAAACAAATCTGGGTACGAAGACCCGTCGCACACCTATACACAATCAACACAACACTTGACAACGAACAATCTCTGACAAACACATGAAGGGAAACAGAGGGTTAAATACACAACAGGTAATGAATGGGATTGACAACAGGTGTGTGGGAAGACAAGACAAAACCAATGGAAAATGAAAAATGGATCGATGATGGCTAGAAGACCGGTGAAGTCGACCGCCGAACACCGCCCGGACACGGAGAGGCAACAGAAGTCGTGACAAGTATTCATATCATATTCTGCATATTCCTATTATGTATATATATTCCTATTATTCCTTCCCACTAAAATATGTTTCTATTTCTTGGTTGTATTTTTTCCTATACTGTATGTGTATTATTATTATATATTTTTTTATTTTATTGAATATTAAAGCATACAATCTACTTGCAGTGAAGCCGCTCAACATTTACATTACATTCAGTCATCTAACAGACTCCCATCCAGAGCGACACACAGAAACAATCAGGGTCAACGCCCTGCTCAAGGGCACGTCGACAGGTCTCCCACAAGGTCAAAAACGGGAACCCAAACCAGCGCCCTATCAGCCACCGGCACTCAAAGATCCCTCCCAACAGTTCCCCTCGAGCTGTCCCTCATCCATCCGAGTCCCCCCCCCCGCCCGAGAATTTGTTTTACAAATCTTAATCAAATCAAATAATTTCATTCCTCACCCCCAAGCCCCAATACACCAACAATGAACAAAATGAACATAAGAGAAAAGAGAAAGGAAAACACAAGAGATCAAGGAAAACAAAAATCATTACAGTTAAGGCCAACTGAATATGTTTGAGTGCATGTATGGCACTATTTACATGTGTGTATCCATTTATGTGTACGTGTGTGCGTTTGAATGCAAGTGTGTGTATATGCATATGTACACGCATACAAACAGCTTTGCAGGATCAGCCTCATGCAAACAGGCATTAGATGTAACAACGTTGCCCCTCAGTGTCATTCAAACAAACAGTTTTTGACAATTTTAACAACTTTTTGGGGGGGTCTTTATCTTTGAATTACACATCACTTTGCAAGCCAGCATAATGTGACTTGCAGGCCTGATGTGGCCTGTAAAACCAAGAGTTTCCTAACACCACTGTGTAAGAGTAAACTTAGGCCGTCAAAGTAAGACCTTAGGATATGCTGTATGTATTGTATTGCAATCAAGTTCAAGTTTAATGCTAGCATCTATCTAGGTACTCACTTGTTGAAAGCCACAGGCCTTTAAAAGGAAAAAAGTCAATAACCATGTGTAACTACAATTCAATCGAAAAGAAAAGGCACCCTGGGAAATATGCAAATATGGCTTTACACCATACAGTGTTAAAACAACACCCCAAAATGCTTCTACACCTGCATTGCTTGCTGTTTGGGGTTTTAGGCTGGTTTTCTGAACAGCACTTTGAGATATCAGCTGATGTAAGAAGGGCTATATAAATACATTTGATTTGATTTGCTGTAACATTACAGGTGTTCCTTCCTTACACCGAGAAAGTGTAACAGCATCAGCACTAAGCAACGTGAGTCCAGTTTACTCTAAATCAAGTGGTATGTTTTACACTGTTGCATATTATGCTCTAAAGAGCTATGCAAACGCCACAATCAAGTTCATTTAAAAACTTTAGGAGTTGAATGGGGAACACTGCAACAGAGTTCAACTTTTTAACACTTTCAAAATTGTTATTTTAACAGCAGTTCAGCAGGACTCATATGTTCACGGAAAATATTGTACATTTAACACTTTCCGAGTTAAATGTTCTCCATTGATTTTGCTGTTTGTGTACTACTGTGCACCGCTTGATAAAAATATCTTTATGACAGTGACACGGAGGGCACTGCGCTTAGATTTTATTATCACACTGTCGGTCTCCAAATTGAATGCGTACAAACAGAACACACAACTCCACCCTCACTCACACACTCATTACTGACACCACACACTTAAACCCACACACACACCCTGACACCTACGCTGCTGCTATAGGGATTATTGATTTGATTTATTACTACCATTACACTGCTGATTATTGATTATTGATTGACATAACCATTAGTATCTATCTATTTATCCTGCTACTGGTCACTATTACTCCTGTTTACATGTAAATACAGCGCATACAGAATGTATTTAGACTCCTTGACTTGTCCAACATTTTCTTACGTTACAGCCTTATTCTAAAATTGATTCAATCAAAGAAATCATCATCAATCTACACACAATATGTAACGTTCGGCGTCTGAAGAAGGATCGGACCAAAGCGCAGCGTGGTAAGTGTTCATGATTATTTATTAAAACCGAACACTGAGACAAAATAACAAAAATAGAACAACACGAAACAGTTATGTCTGGTGCAGACACAAAACAGAAAACAACTACCCACAAAAACCATGTGGGAAAACACTACCTAAGTATGGTTCCCAATCAGAGACAACGATAGACAGCTGTCCCTGATTGAGAACCATACCCGGCCAAAACAAAGAAATACAAAAACATAGAAAAAAGAACATAGAATGCCCACCCCAAATCACACCCTGACCAAACCAAAATAGAGACATAAAAAGCTCTCTACGGTCAGGGTGTGACACAATACCCCATAATGACAAAGCAAAAACAGGTTTTTAGACATTTTTGATCCTTTGCACACAGATCCTTTGCACACACCTGTCTATATAAGGTCCCATAGTTGACAGTGCATGTCAGAGCAAAAACCAAGCCATGAGGTCGAAGCTCCGAAACAGGATTGTGTCGAGGCACAGATCTGGGGAAGGGTACCAAGACAACGCAGGAGTGGCTTCGGGACAAGTCTCTGAATGTCCTTGAGTGGCCGAGCCAGAGCCTGGACTTGAACCCGATCGAACATCTCTGGAGAGACCTGAAAATAGCTGTGCAGCAACGCTCCCCATCCAACCTGACAGGACTTGAGATGATCTGCAGAGAAGAATGGGAGAAACTCCCCAAATACAGGTGTGCCAAGCTTGTATCGTCATACCCAAGAAGACTCGAGACTGTAATCGCTGCCAAAGGTGCTTCAACAAAGTACTGAGTAAAGGGTCTGAATACTTACGTAAATGTAATTCTTAAGTTTTTAAAAACCTCTTTTTGCTTTGTCATTATGGGGTATTGTGCGTAGATTGATTAGAAGAAAATATATATATTTAATCAATTTTAGAATAAGGCTGTAATGTAACAAAATGTGGAAAAGTCAAGGGGTCTCAATACTTCCCGAATGCACTGTATTACCATAAGTATAATACCATAAGTATTTATAGATTCCTACTACCAGTCCCTTTATATGTTTAAACCTACCCAAACCACTCCAGTACTCCTGCACATTGAATATGGCACCATCCTGTATTATTATTTATTTGTTTATTACATTTTCTGTTATTATCTATATTATTATTATTAATACTGCATTGTTGGGAAAGAGCTTGAGGTAAGAATTTCATTGTACTGATTTACACCTGGTGTATTCTGTACACGTGGCCAATAAACTTTAAAACTAGACAGTTAATCTCATTATTTTGGATGGAAATACGATTTGCATGTGATTACATCTGCGTTATGAAACAAATAAAGGGATAATCTGTGCGTGTCACTGTCAGATTATTTGTATTATTAACAGCTCCACCACCTCCACACCAGGAGACAGAGATTTCTTTTGACTGTCACTGGGAAATGGCTTATTGATACAGAAAAGGACTGCAGAATGCCAGAAGTTACGGCTCCAAAAGCTCCTGCTAAAGCCAATGACATTTGACATTACTGCTTATTTTTTGTATTATTATTTTTGTGAGAAAGGACACCATCCCTGAACAGGGGAAAGGCTTAGATGAGTTCTGCTGTAAAGGAGGAGTGCACTAAAGGCAGAGAAAGGAGAGGTAGACAGATAGCCTGCTTTATTAATGGTAAAGCCAGGCGTTTGGTTAACAAGACAATATTGGCTATGTAATCACATCTTATTTACATTCAAATTAATGAACGATCATGTGTGTAGTTTCAAAGCTTATTGACCACGTGTACAGGATACACCAGGTGTAAACAGTACAATGAAACTTACCTCGCGCTCTTTCCCAACAATGCAGAGTTAGTTGAATGATGTATTGGAAATAGAAATCAAAACTGAATGGTGTTCAGAGATAGATGGGACGGTTTGAGTGGAACTGAAGAATGGGACTAAAAACAAACAAAAGATAACTATGGTGTCTGTAAAATGTACAGTGCAGTCGGAAAGTATTCAGACCCCTTGACTTTTTCCACATTTTTTAAGTTACAGCCTTATTCTAAAATTGATATAATACATTTCTTTCTCATCAATCTAAACACAGTACCCCATAATGACAAAGCAAAAACTGCTTTTTTAGAAATGTTTGCAAATCAGCATGATGCCGCCACCACCACGCTTCACCGTAGGGATGGTGCCAGGTTTCCTCCACACGTGACACTTGGCATTCAGGCCAAAGAGTTCAGTCTTGGTTTCATCAGACCAGACAATCTTGTTTCTCATCTGAGAGTCTATAGGTGCCTTTTGGCAAACCCCAAGAGCGCTGTCATGTGCCTTTTACAGAGGAGTGGCTTCCGTCTGGCCGCTCTACAATAAAGGCCTGATTGGTGGAGTGCTTCAGAGATTGTTGTCCTTCTGGAAGTTTCTACCATCTCCACATAGGAAGTCTAGAGTTCTGTCAAAGTGACCATCGGGTTCTTGGGTTCCAAGGCCCTTCTCCCGATTGCTCAGTTTGGGCAGACGGACATCTCTAGGAAGAGTCTTGGTGGTTCCAAACTTCTGCCATTAAAGAATGATGGAGGCCACTGTGTGCTTGCGGACCTTCAATGCTGCAGACATTTTTTGGTACCCTTCCCCAGAGCTGTGCCTTAATACAACCCTGTCTTGGCGCTCTACAGACAATTCCTTCGACCTCATAGCTTGGTTTCCGCTCTGACATAAACTGTCAAATGTGGGACCTTATATAAACAGGTGTGTGCCTTTCCAAATCATGTCCAATCAATTGAATTTATCACAGGTGGACTCCAATCAATTTGCAGCAACATCTTAAGGATGATCAATGGAAACACGATGCACCTGAGCTCAATTTCGAGTCTCATAGTAAAAGGTCTGAATACTTATGTAAATAAGGTATTTCTGTTTTTTACTTTTAATACATTGGCAAAAATATCTAAAAAAACTGTTTTCACTTTGTCATTATGGGGTATTGTGTTTAGATTGATGTTTATTTTTTTGTATATAATCCATTTTAGAATAAGGCTGTATCGTAACAAAATGTGGAAAAAGTCAGTGGGTGTGAATACTTTCCGAATGCACTGTATATAGTATGTATATGCTGGAAGTAGAAGTGTTGTTGTCCATTAGTTTACTCTAATTGGGGAGGGGTGGTAGTGTTAGGGGAAAATAATAAAGGAGAATATATATTCAAATATATATGTTTTAGATATTCACCCCCCAAAATATATGGGGGATTGGAAATGATGCAGACAATTACATTGATGAAAGCTACAATCTATCTGCAATATTATAGCTGATCTACCCCCTAAAAAACACACTGGAGTGGTGAAGGTAGGTTTATACATATAAAGGGACTGGTAGTAGCAATATATAAATCAATTTCTGGTACCGACAGAGATGGCCGCCTCGCTTCGCGTTCCTAGGAAACTATGCAGTATTTTGTTTTTTTACGTGTTATTACTTACATTGGTACCCCAGGTAATCTTAGGTTTTATTACATACAGTCGGAAGGAACTACTGGATATAATAGCAACGTTAACTCACCATCATTACGACCAGGAATACGACTTTCCCGAAGCGGATCCTCTGTTTTGCCCACCACCCAGGACAATGGATCGGATCCCAGCCGGGCGAACCAAAACAACCAAACCAAGACGAAGCGGTATTCTGGTCAGGCTCCGGAGACGGGCACATCGCACACCGCTCCTGAGCATACTACTCGCCAATGTCCAGTCTCTTGACAACAAGGTTGATGAAATCCGAGCAAGGGTAGCATTCCAAAGAGACATAAGAGACTGTAACGTTCTTTGCTTCACGGAAACATGGCTCACTCGAGACACGCTATCGGAGTCGGTACAGCCAGCTGGTTTCTTCACGCATCGCGCAGATCGAAACCAGCATCTTTCTGGTAAGAAGAGGGGTGGGGGGGGGTATGCCTTATGATTAACGAGACGTGGTGTGATCATAACAACATACAGGAAGTCAAGTCCTTCTGTTTACCTGACTTAGAATTCCTCACAATCAAATGTCGATCGCATTATCTACCAAGAGAATTCTCCTCGATTATAATCACAGCCGCATATATTCACCCCAAGCAGACACATCGATCGGCCCTGAACTAACTTTATTTGACTCTATGTAAACTGGAAACCACATGTCCTGAGGCTGCATTCATTGTAGCTGGGCATTTTAACAAGGCTAATCTGAAAACAAGACTCCCTAAATTCTATCAGCATATCGATTGTGCTACCAGGGCTGGTAAAACCCTAGATCATTGTTATTCTAAATTCCGCGACGCATATAAGGCCTTCCCCCGCCCTCCTTTTGGAAAAGGAGTTGCTCCCAGCCTATAGACAGAGACTAAAAGAGGAAGCTCCCGCGCTCAGGTCTGTTCAACGCTGGTCCGACAAATCTGATTCCACGTTTCAAGATTGCTTCGATCACGTGGATTGGGATATGTTCGCACTGCGTCAAACAACAACATTGACGAATACGCTGATTCGGTGAGCGAGTTTATTAGCAAGTGCATTGGCAATGTCGTACCCACAGCAACTATTAAAACATTCCCAAACCAGAAACCGTGGATTGATGGCAGCATTCGCGTGAAACTGAAAGCGCGAACCACTGCTTTTAACCAGGGCAAGGTGACCGGAAACATGACCGAATACAAACAGTGTAGCTATTCCCTCCGCAAGGCAATCAAACAAGCTAAGCATCAGTATAGAGACAAAGTAGAGTCGCAATTCAACGGCTCAGACACAATAGGTATGTGTGTCTACAGTCAATCACGTATTACAAAAAGAAAACCAGCCCCGTCGCGGACTAGGATGTCTGTCTCCCAGACAGACTAACCAACTTCTTTGCTCGCTTTGAGGACAATACAGTGCCACTGACACGGCCCGCTACCAAAACCTGTGGACTCTCCTTCACTGCAGCCGACGTGAGTAAAATATTTAAACGTGTTAACCCTCGCAAAGCTGCAGGCCCAGATGGCATGCCCAGCCACGTCCTCAGAGCATGCGCAGACCAGCTGGCTGGTGTGTTTACGGACATATTCAATCAATCCTTATCCTAGTCGGCTGTTCCCACATGCTTCAAGAGGGCCACCATTGTTCCTGTTCCCAAGAAAGCTAAGGTAACTGAGCTAAACGACTACCGCCCCGTAGCACTCACTTCCATCATCATGAAGTGCTTTGAGAGACTAGTCAAGAACAATATCACCTCCACCCTACCTGACACCCTAGACCCACTCCAATTTGCTTACCGCCCCAATAGGTCCACAGACGACACAATTGCAACCACACTGCCCTAACCCATCTGGACAGTGCTGTTCATCGACTACAGCTCAGCATTTAACACCATAGTACCCTCCAAACTCGTCATCAAGCTCGAGACCCTGGGTCTCGACCCCGCCCTGTGCTACTGGGTACTGGACTTCCTGATGGGCCGCCCCCAGGTGGTGAGGGTAGGTAACAACAACTCCACCCCGCTGATCCTCAACACTGGGGCCCCACAAGGGTGCTTTCTGAGAAGCACGACGACACTACACTAGTAGGCTTGATTACCAACAATGAAGAGACAGCCTACAGGGAGGAGGTGAGGGCCCTCGGAGTGTGGTATCAGGAAAACAACCTCACATTCAACGTCAACAAAACAAAGGAGATGATCGTGGACTTCAGGAAACAGCAGAGGGAGCACCCCCTTATCCACATCGACGGGATAGTAGTGGAGAGGGTAAAAAGTTTTAAGTTCCTCGGCATACACATCACGGACAAACTGAATTGGTCCACCCACATAGACAGCGTGGTGAAGAAGGTGCAGCAGCACCTCTTCAACCTCAGGAGGCTGAAGAAATTTGTCTTGTCACCAAAAGCACTCAAACTTTTACAGATGCACAATCGAGAGCATCCTGTCGGGCTGTATCACCGCCTGGTACGGCAACTGCTCTGCCCACAACCGTAAGGCTCTCCAGAGGGTAGTGAGGTCTGCACAACGCATCACCGGGGGCAAACTACCTGCCCTCCAGGACACCTACACCACCCGATGTCACAGGAAGGCCATAAAGATCATCAAGGACAACAACCACCCGAGCCACTGCCTGTTCACCCCGCTATCATCCAGAAGGCGAGGTCAGTACAGGTGCATCAAAGCAGGGACCGAGAGACTGAAAAACAGCTTCTATCTCAAGGCCATCAGACTGTTAAACAGCCACCACTAACATTGAGTGGCTGCTGCCAACATACTGACTCAACTCCAGCCACTTTAATAATGGAAAGATTGATGTAAAAAAGGTATCACTAGCCAGTTTAAACAATGCCACTTAATATAATGTTTACATTCCCTACATTACTCATATCATATGTATATACTGTACTCTATACCATCTACTGCATCTTGCCATCTTTATGTAATACATGTATCACTAGCCACTTTAAACAATGCCACTTTATATAATGTTTACATACCCTACATTACTCATATCATATGTATATACTGTACTCTATACCATCTACTGCATCTTGCCATCTTTATGTAATACATGTATCACTAGCCACTTTAAACAATGACACTTTTATATGTTTACATACCCTACATTACTCATCTCATATGAATATACTGTACTCTATACCATCTACTGCATCTTGCCTATGCCATTCTGTACCATCACTCATTCATATATTTTAATGTACATATTCTTCATCCCTTTACACTTGTGGTAGCTGTTGGTAGCTGTTGTGAAATTGTTAGGTTAGATTACTCGTTGGTTATTACTGCATTGTCGGAACTAGAAGCACAAGCATTTCGCTACACTCGCATTAACATCTGCTAACCATGTGTATGTGACAAATAAAATTTGATTTGATTTGATATAAATACTCATGGTGTGATATTAATGGTAATATATACATGTAACCTGGAGTCATAGTGACCAGTAGCAAGATAAATAGATAGATACTAATGGTTATGTCAATCAATAATCAATGAACAGCCGCTGTCACGCCCTGACCATAGAGAGCCCTTGTGCCAGCTCCCCACACTCACCCTGAAGTGCGTGTCACCAGTCCGGTACCACCTGTGCCGGCTCCACGCACCAGGCCTCCAGTGCGCCTCCCCAGTCCGGTACCACCTGTGCCCCAGCTCCCCACACTCACCCTGAAGTGCGTGTCACCAGTCTGGTACCACCTGTGCCGGCTCCACACACTCAAGAAGATTACCAGAGGGAACATTGTCTTCGTATGTGAATTTGTCTTTACCTATTTTAAACCATGTGAAGAGATGGCATGATTAATGGGGAACAAATTACTTGTCTCCACAATGTCTGTGCGCCAGTCACTCCCTCCTTTGGACTTGGGGGAGATAAGGTCTGAGAAAAGATGTGTGGGTTAGTGTCTCGAACCATTGTACGTTATCTCTGATGTTGCACCTATTCTGGGATAGTGTATCACCCAGAGGCTCACTCCCCTCAGGCCTTTACAATTGATTTATGCCATAGAATGAGTTGCTGTTTCTGTACTGTGAAGTACCAAGGACGAGATCTTAGGGAGCTAACTCTGTACAATAAGAACAGTCTCATATATCAAGTCTTAACTTGTGATCCATTCCATACATCTGTTGTTTGCCATGAACATTTAGGAGGATGTACTTTGCTATAAAATGCTGTGACTCAAAGCCGCTTGTGGGGCTCTCAACGAATCATCTAGGAGTGATTCGTCAACCAGCTTCATTGTTGCAATAATTAATCAATGTTATTAATATGTTTTGAATAAAGTAATATCCTGATTGGTGATTGACCTTGTATCTCCTCATTATTGATTAGAATTTCCATGACACGCTTGATGGTTTTTGCGACTGCACTTAAAGAAACTTTCAAAGTTCTTGAAGTTTTCTGCATTGACTGACCTTCATGTCTTAAAGTAATGATGGACTGTCATTTCTCTTTGCTTATTTGAGCTGTTCTTGTCATAATATGGACTTGGTCTTTTACCAAATAGGGCTATCTTCTGTATACCACCCCTACCTTGTCACCACACAACTGATTGGCTCAAACGCATTAAGAAGGAAAGAAATTCCAGAAATTAACTTTTAACAATGCACACCTGTTATTTGAAATGCATTCCAGGTGGCTACCTCATAAAGCTGTTTGAGATAAAGCCAAGAGTGTGCAAAGCTGTCATCAAGGCAAAAGGTGGCTCCTTTGTGTCATGCTTTGTGTCATGCTATCGGTGTTACTTGATGAGCAAATATATTTCTGAAAGCATGACACAATTCATCCCAGAAATCCAATAAACTGAAATGTTACCTTATCCATGTGTTGTTGGCGGTTGGAACATTTTTTGCATGTACTGTATCGGTGCCGGGCAGTTAATAAATTAATAAATGTTATGCACCAGTGTCTCTCTACCCCCAGTCTGTTGAATGCTGCTAGCCAGCCAGTCTATCAGCTATTTAGCTGGCATTTATTTAGTACAATTTCAAGAGCCAGTCTTGACTCATAGGAAAACGCTCAGTGGCAGTTCCTAGTCCATAAAGTATTAAAACCCCCAGGGCCGAATTAATAAATCATTTTTTTTTTTTTATATATATATATATGCAATTCGATGAAAAGAAAGAAAAAGACCCTTTACAATAAAGCCATATTAACATTTGTTACAGTATGTGGCATGGGCTACAGATGAGCAGAGGCATTTTAAGGATTTCCACATATGGGGAACATTCGTTAGAAGAGTCAGAATTTTTATTTTTAAAATGTTTTTGAATTTCATTCAATTCTACGTCATTTACATGATGAAAGAAGACATTAACTGAATCTTTTTTAATACCACACAAATTACCGAAATGAGAGCCTACTCTGACACTGACCAACTGAGAACAATCTGGTCTTGAATTCAAACAATAGCCCAGGCCAATGAAGCGACACAGATTGTACAATATATATATATATATGCACACACACACTGAACAAAAATATAAACGCAACATGCAACAATTTCAAATATTTTACTGAGTTACAGTTCATATATGGAAATCAGTCAATTGAAATACATTAATTTGGCCCTAATCTATGGATTTCACGACTGGGAATAAAGATATGCATCTGTTGGTCACAGATAACTTTTTTTTTAAATGGGCCTCAGGATCTCATCACATATCTCTATGCATTCAAATTACAATTGATAAAATGCAACTGTGTTCATTGTCTGTAGCTTTTAGAGAATTTGGCAGTACGTTCAACCGGACTCATAACCGCAGATCACATTTATGGCGTTGTGTGGGTGAGCAGTTTGCTGATGTCAACGATGTGAACAGAGTGCCCCATGGTGGCGGTGGGGTTCCCATACCATAAACCCACCACCACCATGGGGCACTCTGTTCACATCGTTGACATCAGCAAACCGCTCGCCAAAACAATACAACGCCATAAATGTGATCTGTGGTTGTGAGTCCGGTTGAATGTACTGACAAATTCTCTAAAACGACATTGGAGGCGGCTTATGGCGCCAACAGAGAGGTCTGCCTTGCTTCTAGCTCGTGTTCTTGGATACAGCCGAGAAGAACTATTGGATATCAGAGTTATCTTATCTCTTTTATCTCTCTATACCACTTATCTCCCTCACTAGCTTTAAGCACCAGCTGTCAGAGCAGCTCATAGATTACTGCACCTGTACATAGCCCATCTATAATTTAGCCCAAACAACTACCTCTTTACCTACTGTATTTATTTATTTTGCTCCTTTGCACCCCATTATTTCTATCTCTACTTTGCACCTTCTTCCACTGCAAACCAACCATTCCAGTGTTTTTTTTACTTGCTATATTGTATTTACTTCGCCACCATGGCCTTTTTTAATATTTTTATTTATATATATATTTTATTTGCCTTCACCTCCCTTATCTCACATCACTGGCTCACATTGTATATAGACTTATTTTTCACTGTATTGTTGACTATGTTTGTTTTACTCTATGTGTAACTATGTGTTGTTGTATGTGTCGAACTGCTTTGCTTTATCTTGGCCAGGTCGCAATTGTAAATGAGAACGTGTTCTCAATTTGTCTACCTGGTTAAATAAAGGTGAAATAAATTTAAAAAAAATTTAAAAAGAGTGGCAGTAACTCACCAGCACTACCAGCATTACGACCAGGAATACGACTTTCCCGAAGCGGATCTTTTGTTCACACCCACCAGGGCAATTGAACTGATTCCAGAGTCCGACCCAAAACAATGCCGATGAAGGAGAGGTACTCGGAGTGGTCTTCCAGTCGGACTTAAGAGAGGTGCGCACACCACCCACCGATTCGGATTATATTACTCGCTAATGTTCAGTCTCTGGATTATAAAGTTGACGAGCTCAGGACGAGGCCTTCTTTCCAGAGAGACATCAGAGATTGTAACAGACTCTGTTTCACAGAAACATGGTTCTCTCGGGATATACTGTCTGTCGGTCCAACCACGTTGGTTCTCAGTTCATCGCGGAGACAGGAATTAATACCTCTCAGGGAAGAAGGGCAGGGGTGTATGTTTCATGATTAACGATTCATGGTGTAAATGTGATAACATACAGGAACTCAAGTCCTTTTGTTCGCCCAACCTAGAATACCTCACAATCAAATGCCGACCCTATTATCTCCCAAGGTAATTTTCTTTGGTTATAGTCACGGCAGTGTATATCCCCTCTCAAGCCAATACCACGACGGCACTCAAAGAACTTTACTGGACTTTACGCAAACTGGAAACCACATATCCTGAGACCACATTTATAGTAGCTGGGGATTTTAACAAAGCAAATTTGAGAAAAAGGCTGCTGAAGTTCTATCAACACATAGACTGTAGTACTCGCGCTGCTAAAACACTCGACCACTGCTACTCCAACTTCCAGGGTGCTTACAAGGCCCTCCCAGCCCTCCTTTCAGCAAATCTGACCACGACTCCATTTTGCTTCTCCCTTCCTATAGTCAGAAACTTAAACAGGAAGTACCTGTGCTAAGGACTATTCAATGCTGGTCTGACCAATCGGAATCCACACTTCAAGATTGTTTTGATAACGCGGACTGGGATATGTTCCGGGTAGATTCAGAGAATAACATCGACGTATATACTGATACTGTGACTGAGTTATCAGGAAGTGTACAGGAGATGTTGTACCCACTGTGACTATTTAAACCTACCCTAACCAGAAACCGTGGACAGACAGCATTCGCGCAAAACTGAAAGCACGAACCACCGCATTTAACCATGGCAAGGTGACTGGGAATATCTATTTATTTATTTTATTTTATTTAACCTTTATTTAACCAGGTAGGCAAATTGCAATTGCGACCTGGCCAAGATAAAGCAAAGCAGTTCGACACATACAACAACACACAGTTACACATGGAGTAAAACAAACATACAGTCAATAATACAGTGAAAAATAAGTCTATATACAATATGAGCAAGTGAGGTGAGATAAGGGAGGTGAAGGCAAACAAAATATATATATAAATAAATAAAAATATTAAAAAAGGCCATGGTGGCGAAGTAAATACAATATAGCAATTAAAAACACTAGAATGGTTGGTTTGCAGTGGAAGAATGTGCAAAGTAGAGATAGAAATAATGGGGTGCAAATGAGCAAAATAAATAAATAAATACAGTAGGTAAAGAGGTAGTTGTTTGGGCTAAATTATAGATGGGCTATGTACAGGTGCAGTAATCTATGAGCTGCTCTGACAGCTGGTGCTTAAAGCTAGTGAGGGAGATAAGTGTTTCCAGTTTCAGAGATTTTTGTAGTTCGTTCCAGTCATTGGCAACAGAGAACTGGAAGGAGAGGCGGCCAAAGGAAGAATTGGTTTTGGGGGTGACCAGAGAGATATACCTGCTGGAGCGCGTGCTACAGGTAGGTGCTGCTATGGTGACCAGCGAGCTGAGATAAGGGGGCACTTTACCTAGCAGGGTCTTGTAGATGACCTGGAACCAGTGGGTTTGGCGACGAGTATGAAGCGAGGGCCAGCCAACGAGAGTGTACAGGTCGCAGTGGTGGGTAGTATATGGGGCTTTGGTGACAAAACGGATGGCACTGTGATAGACTGCATCCAATTTATTGAGTAGAGTTTTGGAGGCTATTTTGTAAATGACATCACCGAAGTCAAGGATTGGTAGGATGATCAGTTTTACAAGGGTATGTTTGGCAGCATGAGTGAAGGATGCTTTGTTGCGGAATAGGAAGCCAATTCTAGATTTAACTTTGGATTGGAGATGTTTGATGTGAGTCTGGAAGGAGAGTTTACAGTCTAACCAGACACCTAGGTATTTGTAGTTGTCCACATATTCTAAGTCAGAGCCGTCCAGAGTAGTGATGTTGGACAGGCGGGCAGGTGCAGGCAGCGATCGGTTGAAGAGCATGCATTTAGTTTTACTTGTATTTAAGAGCAATTGGAGGCCACGGAAGGAGAGTTGTATGGCATTGAAGCTCACCTGGAGGGTTGTTATCACAGTGTCAAAAGAAGGGCCAGAAGTATACAGAATAGTGTCGTCTGCGTAGAGGTGGATCAGAGACTCACCAGCAGCAAGAGCGACATCATTGATGTATACGGAGAAGAGAGTCGGTCCAAGAATTGAACCCTGTGGCACCCCTATAGAGACTGCCAGAGGCCCGGACAAAAGACCCTCCGATTTGACACACTGAACACGATCAAAGAAGTAGTTGGTGAACCAGGCGAGGCAATCATTAGAGAAACCAAGGTCAATGAATACGGCTGCACCGTATTGTTTCCTATCGATGGCGGTTAAGATATCGTTTATGACCTTGAGCGTGGCTGAGGTGCACCCGTGACCAGCTCTGAAACCAGATTGCATAGCGGAGAAGGTATGGTGGGATTCGAAATGGTCGGTAATCTGTTTGTTGACTTGGCTTTCGAAGACCTTAGAAAGGCAGGGTAGGATAGATATAGGTCTGTAGCTGTTTGGGTCAAGTGTCTCCCCCTTTGAAGAGGGGGATGACCGCAGCTGCTTTCCAATCTTTGGGAATCTCAGACGATACGAAAGAGAGGTTGAACAGGCTAGTAATAAGGGTTGCAACAATTTCAGCAGATAGTTTTAGAAAGAAAGGGTCCAGATTATCTAGCCCGGCTGATTTGTAAGGGTCCAGATTTTGCAGCTCTTTCAGAACATCAGCTGACTGTATTTGGGAGAAAGAGAAATGGGGAAGGCTTGGGCGAGTAGCTGAGGGGAGGGCAGTGCTGTTGACCGGGGTAGGGGTAGCCAGGTGGAAAGCATGGCCAGCCGTAGAAAAATGCTTATTGAAATTCTCAATTATAGTGGATTTGTCGGTGGTGACAGTGTTTCCTATCTTCAGTGCAGTTGGAAGCTGGGAGGAGGTGTTCTTATTCTCCATGGACTTTACAGTGTCCCAAAACTTCTTTGAGTTTGTGTTGCAGGAAGCAAATTTCTGCTTGAAAAAGCTAGCCTTGGCTTTTCTAACTGCCTGTGTATATTGGTTTCTAGCTTCCCTGAAAAGTTGCATATCACGGGGGCTGTTCGATGCTAATGCAGAACGCCATAGGATGTTTTTCTGTTGGTTAAGGGCAGTCAGGTCAGGAGAGAACCAAGGGCTATATCTGTTCCTGGTTCTAAATTTCTTGAATGGGGCATGCTTATTCAAGATGGTGAGGAAGGCATTTAAAAAAAATATCCAGGCATCCTCTACTGATGGGATGAGATCAATATCCTTCCAGGATTCCTACGGCCAGATCGATTAGAAAGGCCTGCTCGCTGAAGTGTTTCAGGGAGCGTTTGACAGTGATGAGTGGAGGTCGTTTGACCGCTGACCCATTACGGATGCAGGCAATGAGGCAGTGATCGCTGAGATCTTGGTTGAAAACAGCAGAGGTGTATTTGGAGGGCAAGTTGGTTAGGATGATATCTATGAGGGTACCCGTGTTTACGGAATTGGGGTGGTACCTGGTAGGTTCATTGATAATTTGTGTGAGATTGAGGGCATCAAGCTTAGATTGTAGGATGGCTGGGGTGTTAAGCATGTTCCAATTTAGGTCGCCTAGCAGCACGAGCTCTGAAGATAGATGGGGGGCAATCAGTTCACATATGGTGTCCAGAGCACAGCTGGGGGCAGAGGGTGGTCTATAGCAGGCGGCAACGGTGAGAGACTTGTTTTTAGAGAGTCTCTACTTTTAAAAGTAGAAGTTCAAATTGTTTGGGAACAGACCTGGATAGTAAAACAGAACTCTGCAGGCAATCCTTGCAGTAGATTGCAACACCGCCCCCTTTGGCCGTTCTATCTTGTCTGAAAATCTTGTAGTTAGGGATGAAAATGTCAGAATTTTTGGTGGTCTTCCTAAGCCAGGATTCAGACACTGCTAAAACATCCGGGTTGGCAGAGTGTGCTAAAGCAGTGAACAAAACAAACTTAGGGAGGAGGCTTCTAATGTTAACATGCATGAAACCAAGGCTATTACGATTACAGAAGTCATCAAAAGAGAGCGCCTGGGGAATAGGAGTAGAGCTAGGTACTGCAGGGCCTGGATTCACCTCTACATCACCAGAGGAACAGAGGAGGAGTAGGATAAGGGTACGGCTAAAAGCTATGAGAATTGGTCGTCTAGAACAGAGAGTAAAAGGAAGTTTCTGGGGGCGATAAAATAGCTTCAAGGAATAATGTACAGACAAAGGTATGGTAGGATGTGAATACAGTGGTGGTAAACCTAGGTATTGAGTGATGATGAGAGAGATATTGTATCTAGAAACATCATTGAAACCAGGTGATGTCAACGCATATGTGGGTGGTGGAACTGAAAGGTTGGATATGGTATAGTGAGCAGGGCTAGAGGCTCTACAGTGAAATAAGCCAATAAACACTAACCAGAACAGCAGTGGACAAGGCATATTTACATTAAGGAGAGGCATGCTTAATCGAGTGATCATAAGGGTCCAGTGAGTAGAGGTTGGTTGGGGTCACGGCGATCCAGACAGCTGGCCGGGTAGCTGGCTATCGGTAGCAAGATAGCATAGGATGGAGGTCTATTTCTAGTCACCTCGTGCGTTTCCGTCGGTAGATTTTTGGGGCTCCGTGTGGTAGAGGGGATCAATCCAATTGGCAAAAAATATATAGTGACCCAAGAACAATTGTCCGATATACTTATTCAGATAGCAGCCGATAAGACAGCTAACGATTAGCGGGCCCCAGATGAGCGTTCAGGTAACGTCGCGACGGAGGTGCCAGTTGGAATAGCTCCCTCGGGCAAATAACGTCGGTAGTCAGTCGTGAAGGCCCGGTGGGGCTCCGCATTTGTAGTAAAAAAAACGGGCCCGGATAGGTGATTGTAGCCCAGGAATGGCTGATGGAACTCTTTAGCTGGCTAGCTCCGGAATAATTTAAGTTTGCTCCGGGATCGACGTAAGCCAATAGTCACACGGTTTGCAGCTAGCTAGCTGCGAAATCAAGGTGTAAATGTCCAGAGCTTGCGGTTGAAATTCGGGGATATTGAGAAAAATAGGTCCGGTATGTTCTGGTCTGAGTCGCGTTGTACAAAAGTGACGATAGATTATCGAGCTAAAGGAATAGCTGATGACCACAAAACGAGGTTAGCTGAAATACTAACGTTAGCCAGTAAACCGGCTAACTTCTGGGTAGCTTCAGGTTAGCTTCTGGCTAGCTTCTGGTTAGCTTCTGGGTAGCTTCTGGCTAGTTTCTGGCTAGCTTCTGGTTAGCTTCTGGCTAGCTTCTATTGTGGATTTTCAGATTTGAGGTAAATAATACTTTTTTTTGTAATTGGTGAGGTGGGTTGCAGGAAAGCTTTTTGCAGTTGAGTTCTTGGATAATAAAATATATAAAAGGTATGCGAAGAAAGGTGTAAATATATATATATACAGGACACGACAATACGAGGACAAAAAGACGTCTGAACTGCTATGCCATCTTGGGCATCGAATATACAAACAATAAAATACAAACAAGAGTAGTCATTCCCTCCGCAAGGTATTCAAACCGGCAAAACGTCAACACAGAGACAAAGTGGAGTCACAATTCAACGGCTCAGACACGAGACGTATGTGGCAGGGTCTACAGACAATCACGGACTACAAAAGGAAAACCAGTCACGTCGCGGATACCTACGTCTTGCTGCCGGACAAGCTAAACACCTTCTTCGCCTGCCAACGACGCAGCCCGCTACCAATGACTGTGGGCTCTCCTTCTCCGTGGCTGATGTGAGTAAGACATTTAAGCGTGTTAACCCTCGCAACGCTGCCGGCCAACACGGCATCCCTAGCCGCGTCCTCAGAGCATGCTCAGAACAGCTGACCGGTGTGTTTACTGGCATATTCAATCTCTCCCTATCCCAGTCTGCTGTCCCCACATGCTTCAAGATGGCCACCATTGTTCCTGTACCCAAGAAAGCAAAGGTAACTGAACTAAATTACTATCGCCCCTCAGCACTCACTTCTGTCATCACGAAGTGCTTTAAGAGACTAGTCAAGGATCAAATCACCTCCACCTTACCCGTCACCCTAGACCCACCTCCATTTTCTTAACGCCCAAATAGATCCACAGATGCAATCGCCATCACACTGCACACTACCCTATCCCATCTGGACAAGAGGAATACCTATGTAAGAATGCTGTTCATTGACTATAGCTCAGCCTTCAACACCGTAGTACTCTCCAAGCTCATCATTAAGCTCGGGGCCCTGGGTCTGAAGCACGCCTCCAACTCAATCATCAAGTTTGCAGATGACACAACAGTAGTAGGCTTGATTACCAACAATGACGAGACGTCAGGAAACTAACCGCTCACTCAACGTCAACAAAACAAATGAGATGATCATGGACTTCAGGAAACAGCAGAGGGAGCACCTCCCTATCCACATCGACGGACCACAGTGGAGAAGGTCGAAAGCTTAAAGTTCCTCAGCATACACATCAATGACAAACTGAAATGGTCCACCCACACAGACAGTGTAGTGAAGAAGGCGCAAAAGCACCTCTTCAACCTCAGGAGGCTGTAGAAATTTGGTGTGGCACCTAAAACACTCACAAACTTTTACAGATGCACAATAGAGAGCATCCTGTCAGGCTGTATCACAGCCTGGTACGGCAACTGCACCGCCCTCAAACGCAAGGCTCTCCAGAGGATGGTGCGGTCTGCACAACGCATCACCGGGGGCAAACTACCTGCCCTCCATGACACCTACAGCACCCGATGTCACAGGAAGGCCAAAAAGAACATCAAGGACAACAACCACCCGAGCCACTTCCAGGTGCATCAAAGCTGGGACCGTGAGATTGAGAAACAGCTTCTATCTCAAGTCCATCAGACTGCTAAACAGCAATCACTAACTCAGAGAGGCTGCTGCCTACATTGAGAACCATTCACTGGACACTTTAATAAATGGATCACGAGTCACTTTAAACAATGCCACTCTAAATAATGCCACTTTAATAATGTTTACATATCTTACAGTACTCATATCACATGTATATACTGTATTTTATACCACCTACTGCACCTTGCCTATGCCGCTCGGCCATCGCTCATCCATATACTATACAGTATGTACATATTCTCATTCACCCCTTTAGATTTGTGTGTATTAGGTAGTTGTTGGGGAAATAATAGATTACTTGTTAGATTTGTGTGTATTAGGTAGTTGTTGGGAATTGTTAGATACTACTGCACTGTTGAAACTAGAAGCACACGCATTTCGCTACACTCGCATTAACATCTTGTAAGGGGGCGGCAGGGTAGCCTAGTGGTTAGAGTGTTGGACTAGTAACCGGAAGGTTGCAAGTTCAAATCCCCGAGCTGACAAGGTACAAATCTGTTGTTCTGCCACTGAACAAGGCAGTTAACCCACTGTTCCTAGGCTGTCATTGAAAAGAAGAATTTGTTCTTAACTGACTTGCCTAGTTAAAATAAAGGTATAAAAATATATATATATACTGTATGTAACTAGTATTGAAATATGATGTAACTACACTGAAATATGTGAAAATCTCAATGCTATCCAATTTGTAAGTTGCTCTGGATAAGAGTGTCTGCTAAATGACTTAAATGTAAGCATGTGTATATTACCAATAAAATTAGATTTTTATAGACTTTTACTCAAGTAGTATTTTATTGGCAGACTTTCACTTTTACTCAAGTAGTATTTTATTGGCAGACTCACTTTTATTCAAGTATGACAACTGGATACTTTTTCCACCACTGCCCCTCTCATCCCTTCCAGGCTTCTGGGAGGGAGGGTGGACAATGAGCCTGTCATAGCAGATGTAAGCAATGTCCTCACGTGCTCTGGCAGCTTTCATGTCTGGGATAAGTTCTTTCCTCTTCTGGCACACAGCTTCAGGATAGTCCTAGTTGTGGAAGATGTATGTTCCTCTCAAGTATTGTCTCTTTCCAGAACAGATACCTTGTTCTTGAACCTCAGGAACTTGACCTCTATCGGCCTGGGCCTGTCACCTGGGCGTTCTAGTACTGTGGGCGCGCTCCACCTCAATCCTCCTGTGGTCTATCTTCAATTTCTCAGAGATCATTTCCCTCACTTTGTCCTCAGACTCCATCCAGGTCTCATGTGGCGATTCTGCAATTCTGTCCACAACTATGTTAATCCCCATTGGTTGTCTCTTGTGATTTATCCGCCATTGTTATCATAGATTCACTCACAGAACTTCCCTCAATGTTTCTTTATTTAACTAGGCAAGTCAGTTAGGAACAAATTCTTATTGACAATGACGGCCTAGGAACAGTGGGTTAACTGCCTTGTTTTAGGGGCAGAACAGATTTTTACCTTGTCAGCTCGGGGATTCGATCTAGCAACGTTTCGGCAACTGGCCCAACGCTCTAACCACTAGGCTACTTGCCATTCTCCTGTTTCAACTCATCGAGCTGACCCTGGGAGAACTGCAAGCTGTTATTCAGGTCCTGCAACTCCCTGGTGAGGTCGTCCATTTTCTGTGGAGGTCCACAGAGCTGTTTAGAGGCATCCAGCTGATAGTGTGTGGGGACTTCCTCCAGCTGCCCCCAATCTCCAAGGGAAAGAACAAGGCCAGCTTCTGCTTCCGGGTCAGATTGCCTGGTGATAATGGTACTATGTTACACTGACTCCCACCATCAGCATTTGTCATTACAGTAAGTCTCAGTCTAGCCATGTTTGCATCTGCTACTTGGTGGGTGTTTGATTAAAATCCCAACATCCTAACCAAGCTTGCTTACATGTGGATAAGTCATGCATTAATAATATCAATGACAGATTTGTGCTAAACCATTGAGTTCCGTGTCATTTATATTTCGAGTCACAATCTGAGATGATAACTGAAATATATTTGTTTTATTTTTATTTAACCTTTATTTAACCAGGTAGGCCAGTTGAGAACAAGTTCTCATTTACAACTGCGACCTGGCCAAGATAAAGCCAAGCAGTGTGACAAAAACAACAACACAGAGTTACACATAAACAAACATACAGTCAATAACACAATAGAAAAATCTATGTACAGTGTGTGCAAATGTAGAAGAGTAGGGAGGTAAGGCAATAGATAGGCCATAGAGGTGAAATAATTACAATATAGCCTTAACACTGGAGTGATAGATGTGCAGATGATGATGTGCAAGTAGAACTATTGGGGTGCAAAAGATCAAGAGGATAAGTAACAATATGGGGATGAGGTAGTTGGGTGTGCTATTTACAGATTGGCTGTGTACAGGTACAGTGATCGGTAAGCTGCTCTGACAGCTGATGCTTAAAGTTAGAGAGGGAGATATAAGACTCCAGCTTCATTGATTTTTGCAATTCGTTCCAGTCATTGGCAGCAGAGAACTGGAAGGAAAGGCAGCCAAAGGAAGTGTTGGCTTTGGGGATGACCAGTGAAATATACCTGCTGGAGCGCATGCTACAGGTGGGTGTTGCTATGGTGACCAGTGAGCTGAGATAAGGTGGGGCTTTACCTAGCAAAGACTTATAGATGACCTGGAGCCAGTGGGTTTGGCGACGAGTATGTAGTGAAGTCCAGCCAACGAGAGCATACAGGTCGCAGTGGTGGGAAGTATATGGGGCTTTGGTGACAAAACGGATGGCACTGTGATAGACTACATCCAGTTTGCTGAGTAGAGTGTTGGAGGTTATTTTGCAAATTACATCGCCGAAGTCAAGGATAATTAGGATAGTCAGTTTTACGAGGGTATGTTTGGCAGCATGAGTGAAGGAGGATTTGTTGCGAAATAGGAAGCCGATTCTAGATTTAATTTTGGATTGGAGATGCTTAATGTGAGTCTGGAAGGAGAGTTTACAGTCTAACCAGACACCTAGGTATTGTAATTGTCTACTTAGTTTTACTAGCATTTAAAAGCAGGTGTAGGCCACGGAAGGAGTGTTGTATGGCATTGAAGCTTGTTTGGAGGTTTGTTAGCACAGTGTCCAAAGAAGGGCTAGATGTATACAGAATGGTGTCATCTGCGTAGAGGTGGATCAGAGAATCTCCAGCAGCAAGAGCGACATCATTGATATATACAGAGAAAAGAGTCAGCCCGAGAATTGAACTCTGTGGCACCCCCATAGAGACTGCCAGAGGTCTGGACAACAGGCCCTCCGATTTGACACACTGAACTCTGAGAAGTAGTTGGTGAACCAGGCAAGGCAGTCATTTGAGAAGCCAAGGCTATTGAGTCTGCCGATAACAATAGAGTTTGACAGAGTCGATTGACAGAGTCGAAAGCCTTGGCCAGGTCGATGAAGATGGCTGCACAGTACTGTCTTTTATCGATTTATTGACAGTTTGGGTCTAGAGTGTCACCCCCTTTGAAGAGGGGGATGACCGCGGCCGCTTTCCAATCTTTGGGAATCTCAGACGATATGAAAGAGAGGTTGAATAGGCTAGTAGGGTTAGGGGTTGCAACAAATTTGGCGGATCATTTTGAAAGAGAGGGTCCAGATTGTCTAGCCCAGCTGATTTGTAGGGATCCAGATTTTGCAGCTCTTTCAGAACATCAACTGTCTGGATTTGGGTGAAGGAGAAGCAGGGGGGGAGGGAACAAGCTGCTGCAGGGGGTGCTGAGATGTTGGCCGGGGTAGGGGTAGCCAGTTGGAGAGCATGGCCAGCCATAGAAAAATGCTTATTGAAATGATTGACTATCATAGATTTATCAGTGGTGACAGTGTTTCCTATCCTCAGTGCAGTGGGCAGCTGGAAGGAGGTGCTCTTATTCTCCATGGATTTTACAGTGTCCCAAAGCTTTTTGTAATTAGTCCTACAGGATGCAAATTTCTGTTGAAAAAGATAGCCTTTGCTTTCCTAACTGACTGAGTATATTGGTTCCTGACTTCCCTGAAAAGTTGCCTATCGCGGGGGCTATTCTATGCTAATGCAGAACGCCACCGGATGTTAGTCAAGGGCAGTCAAGTCTGAGGTGAACCAAGGGCTATATCTGTTCTTAGTTCTACATTTTTTGAATGGGGCATGCTTATTTAAGATGGTGAGGAAAGCCCTTTTAAAGAGCAACCAGGCATCCTCTACTGACGGAATGAGGTCAATATCCTTCCAGGATAGCCGGGCCAGATTGATTAGAAAGGTCTGCTTGCTGAAGTGTTTTAGGAAGCGTTTGACAGTGATGAGGGGTGGTCGTTTGACCGCGGACCCATTACGCACACAGGCAGTGAGGCAGTGATCGCTGAGATCCTAGTTGAAGACAGCAGAGGTGTATTTAGAGGGCAAGATGACGATAAAAGCCTCATACATTAATAATAGTAAAATGGTGACCTTTCCTTGACATCTATTCTAGAATCTGTCGGAAGTGTATCCAGCTGAACATGGAACTGACTGAGGTGCGTAGGCAGACGGACCAGTCCTTCATCTCCCTCCTGCAGGCAGTGAGAGTGGGCAGGTTCGCTGAGCAGTGGCAGCCATTTTGGAATGGATGTTCTGGGCCTATTCAATGGGTGCATCTCAATAGTCTAAAGCGGCTTCCTCTCTAATGCTTGTTCTCTTAATGAAATGAGGGTTGGGTGAAAGAGAAGCTGTCACCTATCCAGTTATTTTACAAAAGGCGACTAAGAGAGAAAGCCATTTTATAGACAGTTGAAATGCATCCACTGTGCAACAACTGATATCCATGGTCTTTCGTGATAAAATGCCAGTTCTACAGTACCAAGTGGAGTTTCTGAGCCAATTAGAAAATTGACTTTTCTATCTGTTGGAATACAATCGTAATCATGCAATAAGCTACGTATTTATTAAAAGTAATGGTATTGTCAATGTCCATCATTAAATGCCACAGAGTCACAGAGGAGGTCACTGACATGCTGATGGAGAGCGCCTATCACAAGATCGAGCTGGACGGTATCCTGGTAACCAGGCTGTGCACTCACAAGGTCGACATGGAGCTGACGAAAGACAAGAAGCTCCAGCAGCTGCCAGGTTTGGCATTTTTTCTTTAGTTTTAATCATTGTTGTGACTGTTATCCCCACAGCACCTACGTTTTTGTGTGAGACAAACCAGTGCCTTGAGGCAGGTGACGATTGGCCAGTACTGTGTGTCACAGGCTTGAGTCATTTGTTGACTGATGTTGTTGACTTCCTGACAACCATAGGACCTTGAGGGTCTCAGTTACGAATGTGCTTTGGGGTGCTAACCCAATAAGCAGGCCATTCCAGGAAGTCATGTTCCAACCCACCTGACTTCCTGTTGGCATTTCCTTTGTTAGACCCCCTAGACACAGCTTGTAGAAAATAAAAAATGTTACCAATGAATTGCAACCTTCGAGCAAACATACCCCATGATTAGGCTGGCAAGAACCAATGAAAGGAATTGTTTTGTTTTTGCTGCCCTGTGTGTGAGCCTTATGCTACCCTTGGTACTGGGGACAACCTGTGGTGAGCCTTTGTCACCAGCCACAATGAGTTCAATCTCTGTGTGACATGCTGTTTTTTTAGGGTCATGGCTTCAAATTGAGAATGCTGAGATGATAATTGAAAGTAGGGTTGCCACCTAAAAAAAACATCAGGTGTTATAAAAAAGAAGAATCTGCCCCTATTGCTCAAAACAGAATCTACCTAAATGTGCTCCTTTGTGGGGTAACCGACTGAACCTGTTCTTAGTCTGTTTGTTTGTGTCTCCCCAAGAAAATATAACTTTTGTTTGTAGCCGTTTGCTGTCATTATACTACTTTACAGAGATGAGAAAATATTAGCAAAGTTTAAATGGGTCCTCCATTCGTTCCCAGGGTCAGTGTGGTTGTTTGAGGCAGTGGACAGCGACCCTGTGCTGGTGAAGACCAAGAGTCCAGTCAGCAGGCTATTGCAGCTCAAAGTGGGCGCTCAGGTCACTGCATGGAGACTACTCCTTTAGTGATCACAACTACATAAGAGTGAATGCATCTCTAAACTGTTGTGCTAGCTTGATTTAATAGTTGTCAAGTAAATATAAATGTTCCATTGTAGGCTCACTGACTTGGCTGCTTTGTATCCCCAGGTCAACAAAGAACCCGGACGTCCAAAGGGGCCTGGTCAACGGGGCTCGAGCAGTCCTGGTGGACTTTCAGCCTGTGAAATAATAGATTTTAATACCGACTGGGTCTATGGTGGGAATTTCACACGTGGGCCATTTATTCAAATAAAAATAAAAAGCATCCTTCCCTGCACTTCCTGGAGATAATCAGTGATCTGATACAACTGATTTGGTTCAAGCTATGCAGTGTACCCCCTGCTTTGTCCTGTACAATTGTGTTGGATTCTTGATAACTCAAAGGGAGAAAGGAAGGATGCATCATAAAAACATTCAAACAGAGACGTGCGCTCTCTCTCTCTCTCTCTATGGTGACGGACCTAGGGCTGCGAATGAGTCATACCTTTGATCACATTTCAAAAACTCTATCACCTCCCTTTGGCTGTGATGAATCGCCCCTGCCAAACTAATGTTACTATGTTGGTAAAGGCAATATCTCTGAAACTCCAGCTAGCCTTGCTAATCACCATATTGCTTTTATATATCCACTCAAGGCCGAGTTATTAAGGGGAGAGGAAAGGTGACATACTTCTGGATGAAATGGAATCCAGCTAGCCTCAGAAGATGGATGTCCATTTAGCGATTCTCATTAGCAATTCTCATTCACCCCACGTCTTGCCAGTAAACCACCAGACAGCGCAGGTTACATATCAGCTGTGTTTGACCCTGTATGTTATTAGTCAGCCCACCACCGACTCTGCAGCCCCCCTCCTGCCCCAAGAACTGGCTCTCATTGCTCTGAAATGTGTCCGTACGATTGGCTAGACAGATGAGCCAAGCCCTCTGGGTAATTGAGTTCATTGGTCACCATCAGTGTCATCCATGTTTGCGTTCCCTTCCCTCGACTCCGAGGGCAGTGTTGAAAGAGACGCAGAGTGATGTCACAAGATCATAACCTTGTGATAATTACAGTCTATATTCGCATCGAAGATGTATAGCTCTAAGCGATATATCTCGATTCGGTACGCATGTGACTCATCCTCTCTGCAGCTCCAAACAAAGCTGGTTTTCACTACACTTCAGGCTGACTCATATCACGTGTATCAAATAGGTCTTCCTCTCTGTATGACAGTTTTCCACCACATTCTCCGTGTATATCTATGCGTCTCTGTATTTCGGCATGTATCTTACCCACTCTGTGCGTGTGTTTTGTCAGGGCAAGGCGCTGGACTTTGTGTGGAGATCTCCCTGGCGAGGGTCTTCGAGAGCGGCCAGGCCTACCTGGTTCTGTCTCAAGCCAGGAGCCTGGAGGACCTAAGGGTCATGGACTTTGATCTCCGTGTGGTCCGAGCCGACCCCGACGTGCTGTTCTTCTACAGGAAGCGGAGGAAAGAGTGATTACTGCTACAGGTGAGCGTTTCTGGCTGTGTGTATAACATTTCCATTAAACACATTGGTCTGTGAAGATTTCATACAGAAAAAAAGACAACGAGGAACCAGAATGCATTAAGACTTGGCTACATGGTCAAACTATACTGAACAAAAATATAAACGCAAAATGTAAAGTGTTGGTCCCATATTTAATGGGCTAAAATAAAAGATCCCAGAAATGTTCCATTCGCACAAAAAGATTATCTCTCCAATTCTGTGCACAAATTTGTTTACATCCCTGTTAGTGAGCATTTATTCTTTGCCAAGATAATCCATCCACCTGACAGGTGTGGCATATCAAGAAGCTAATTAAATAGCATGATCGTTACACAGCTGCACCTTGTGCTGAGGACAATAAAAGGTCACTCTAAAATGTGCAGTTTTTGTCAAGCAACACAATGCCACAGATGTCTCAAGTTTGGGGGAGCATGCAATTGGCATGCTGACTGCATAAATGTCCACTAGAGCTGTTGGCAGATAATTTCATGTTAATTTTTGAGAATTTGGCAGTACATCCAAAAGGCTTCCATGTGTAACCATGCTAGCCCAGGACCTCCACATCTGGCTTCTTCACCTGCGGGATCGTCTGAGACCAGACACCCGGACAGCTGATACTCATTTTGTATTATACAGTATATGGGCCTATAGAGGCTTTGAGAATCAGAGGGAGCTCAGCTTCACAGAAATGTGACATTCTTCACCAACCCAATGGACTTGTAAAATAATGTTTCTAATTGTAATAACTCCACTGGTAGACGTGGACATATTTAGATGAATGTTTGTGGTATTGTTTGATTTTGGTTTAGGCCAGACAATAATAAAGCCCTTTTGTGGGGAAAAACTCATTCTGATTGACTGGGCCTGGCTCCCCAGTGGGTGGGCCTATGCCTTCCCAGGCCCACCCATGGCTGCGCCCCTGCCCAGCAATGTGAAATCTATAGATTAGGGCCTAATGAATTTATTTTAATTGACTGATTTCCATATATGAACTGTAACTCAGTAAAATGGTTGAAATTGTTGCATGTTGCGTTTATATATTTGTTCAATATACAAACCTTTGAAGCAACGGGAAGTGTCCAAGTAGTTTCTTACATCTTCCTTTGTGTATTTTTTGGCTTTGCACCTCAGACAAAGTCTGAAGTGACCTTTACTGTTATCCTACTGTGTACTGCCACCCTGTGTTAGAAAAGGTTCATTGATGTCCATAAATCCAGCCTAGTTTAACCATCCTGTTGAGGGTTGGTCAGGTCCGGCATTAATGATGTGTGTCATGTCCAAGCTTCCACTACTCTGTGTCCTAAGCAAAAGGCTCAGATCTCTTTCTCTCTGCAGGCATCGATGGATAAGTTTGTGGGCAAAAATAACCAGGAGAACTATTGGTAAGGAGAAAATCCTCAACACCACAGACATGATTATGTTGATATCCACACCACTTGATTTTAACATTTCATTTGTTTATGGTTTCAAGTGATGGTCTCTATTTTTACAACTGTATACATCAAGGACATGCACTGCCAGCGACTGTTTCTGTGACTGTTTTGTTTATTATGATTTTGACCATGTGTGACCTTCTGAAATGATAAGCAAATAAAGTTGAACTACTTGGTGTACAGTATCAAAATGACTTATTACCCACTCTTGACAGCATATTGACCATTTCTACCAGTTTCAATTCAAGGTTTTGCTTATTATTTGTCCTATATTGTAAGGTCATAAACCAAAAGGAATGGACTTTGGCAGTTTTAGAAGTGTAACAGTATAACTTTACGTCGTCCCCTCGCCCCGACACGGGCGCGAACCAGGGACCCTCTGCACACATCAACAACAGTCACCCACGAAGCAGCGTTACCCATCGCTCCACAAAAGCCGCGGCCCTTGCAAAGCAAGGGGCAACCCTACTTAAAGTCTCAGAGCAAGTGACGTAACTGATTGAAATGCTACTAGCGCGTACCCGCTAACTAGCTAGCCATTTCACATCCGTTACAGAAGCATATAGTTCAAAGTACAGTACCAGTCAAAAGTTTGGACACACCTACTCATTCCAGTTTTTTTTCTTTATTTTTACTATTTTCTACATTGTAGAGTAATTGTGAAGACATCGAAACTATGAAATAACACATATGGAATCATGTAGTAACCAACAAAGAATAAAACAAATTAAAATATATTTTATATTTGAGATTCTTCAAAGTAGACCCTTTGCCTTGATGTAAGCTTTGCACACGCTTGGCATTCTCTCAACCAGCTTCATGAAATGACCTGGAATTCATTTAAATTAACAGGTGTGCCTTGTTAAAAGTTAATTTGGGGAATTTCTTTCATTCTTAATGTGTTTGAGCCAATCAGTTGTGTTGTGACAAGGTAGGGGTGGTATATAGAAGATACGTCTGTTATCAAATAGGGCTATCTCAACATTAACTGTTCAGAGGAGACTGCATGAATCAGGCCTTCATGGTCGAATTGCTGCAAAGAAACCACTAATGGACACCAATAAGAAGAGACTTGCTTGTGCCAAGAAATATGAGCAATGGACATTAGATCAGTGTAAATCTGTCCATTGGTCTGATGAGTCAGACTCTGTCACATGTGCTCAGTGTGAACCTGCTTTCATCTGTGAAGAGCACAGGGCGCCAGTGGCGAATTTGCCAATCTTGGCTACCTCCGCCTTTGTGCAAGGAGGTGCACTGCCAGAGCCCTGCAAAATGACCTCCAGCAGGCCACAAATGTGCATGTGTCTGCTCAAACGGTCAGAAACAGACACCACGAGGGTGGTATGAGGGCCCGACGTCCACAGGTGGGGGTTGTGCTTACAGCCCAACACCGTGCAGGACGTTTGGCATTTGCCAGAGAACACCAAGATTGGCAAATTCGCCAGTGGCGCCCTGTGCTCTTCACAGATGAAAGCAGGTTCACACTGAGCACATGAGCACATGTGACAGACGCCGTGGAGAACGTTCTGCTGCCTGCAACATCCTCCAGCAAGACCGGTTTGGCGGTGGGTCAGTCATGGTGTGGGGTGGCATTTCTTTGTGGGGCCGCACAGCCCTCCATGTGCTCGCCAGAGGTAGCCTGACTGCCATTAGGTACCGAGATGAGATCCTCAGACCCCTTGTGAGACCATATGCTGACACATGCACATTTGTGGCATGCTGGAGGTCATTTTGCAGGGCTCTGGCAGTGCACCTCCTTGCACAAAGGCGGAGGTAGCGGTCCTGTTGTTGGGTTGTTGCCCTCCTACGGCCTCCTCCACGTCTCCTGATGTACTGGCCTGTCTCCTGGTAGCGCCTCCATGCTCTGGACACTACGCTGACAGACACAGCAAACCTTTTTGCCACAGCTCGCATTGATGTGCCATCCTGGATGAACTGCACTACCTGAGCCACTTGTGTGGGTTGTAGACTCCGTCTCATGCTACCACTAGAGTGAAAGCACCGTCAGCCTTCAAAAGTGACCAAAACATCAGCCAGGAAGCATAGGAACTGAGAAGTGGTCTGTGGTCACCACCTGCAGAACCATTCCTTTATTGGGGGTGTCTTGCTAATTGCCTATAATTTCCACATTTTGTCTATTCCATTTGCACAACAGCATGTGAAATTTATTGTCAATCAGTGTTGCTTCCTAAGTGGACAGTTTGATTTCACAGAGGTGTAATTGACTTGGAGTTACATTGTGTTGTTTAAGTGTTCCCTTTATTTTTTTGAGCAGTGTATATTCCACAGCTGCAATAAACTACTGGAATTGACGGAGAATGGAGGAAAGGTTCATTTGACGTTGAGGAAGAGATTGTGCGCTACCAGTGAGAGAAAAGGAGAAATAATCAATTAGTTAAATACGATAACTGTATTGTAACACTTCCAGTGCATTCGGAAAGTATTCAGACCCCTTGACTTTTTCCACAGTATTCTAAAATAAAAAATCTCATTCTACACACAATACTCCGTAATGACAAAGCGAAAACTGGTTGAAAAAAATTGTTTGCCAATGTATTCAAAATATAAAAGAATATACCTTATTTACATACAGTTGAAGTCAGAAGTTATATACAGTTATACATACATCTAAGCCAAATACATGTAAAAACTCTTTTTCACAATTCCTGACATTTAATTATAGTAAATATTCCCTGTCTTAGGTCAGTTAGGATCACCACTTTATTTTAAGAATGTGAAATGTCAGAATATTAGTAAAGAGAATGATTTATTTCAGCTTTTATTTCTTTCATCACATTCCCAGTGGGTCAGAAGTACTAAATTAGTATTTGGTAGCATTGCTTTTAAATTGTTTAACTTGGGTCAAACGTTTTGGGTAGCCTTCCACAATATGTTGGATGAATTTTGGCCCATTCCTTCTGACAGAGCTGGTGTAACTGAGTCAGATTTGTAGTTCTCCTTGATCACACACGCTTTTTCAGTTCTGCCCACAAATTTTCTATATGATTGAGGTCAGGGCTTTGTGATGGCCACTCCAATACCTTGACTTCGTTGTCCTTAAGCCATTTTGCCACAACTTTGTAAGTATGCTTGGGGTCATTGTCCATTTGGAAGACCCATTTGCGACCAAGCTTTACTTCTTGACTGATGTCTAGAGATGTTGCTTCAATATATCCACAATTTTCCTTCCTCATGACCACATCTATTTTGTGAAATGCACCAGTCCCACCTACAGCAAAGCACCCCCACAACATGATGCCGCCACCCCCGTGCTTCACGGTTGGGATGGTGTTCTTCGGCTTGCAAGCCTCCCCCTTTTTCCTCCAAACATAACGATGGTCATTATGGCCAAACAGTCCTATATTTGTTTCATCAGACCAGAGGACATTTCTCCAAAAAGTATGATCTTTGTCCCTATGTGTAGTTGCAAACCGTAGTCTGACTTTTTTATGGCGGTTTTGGAGCATTGGCTTCTTCCTTGCTGAGCGGCCTTTCAGTTTATGTCGATATAGGACTCGTTTTACTGTGGATATAGTCACTTTGTACCGGTTTCCTCCAGCATCTTCACAAGGTCCTTTGCTGTTGTTCTGGGACTGATTTGCACTTTTCGCACCAAAGTACGTTCATCTCCAGGAGACAGAACACGTCTCCTTCCTGAGCGGTATGAAGTCTGCGTGGTCCCATGGTGTTTATACTTGCGTACTATTGTTTGTACAGATGAACGTGGTACCTTCAGGCAATTTTGAAATTGCTCCCAAGGATGAACCAGACTTGTGGAGGTGTACAATTTTTTCTGTGAGGTCTTGGCTGATTTCTTTTGATTTTCCCATGATGTCAAGCAAAGAGGCATTGAGTTTGAAGGTAGGCCTTGAAATACATCCACAGGTACACCTCCAATTGATTAAAATTATGTCAATTAGCCTGTCCGAAGCTTCTAAAGCCATGACATCATTTTCAGGAATTTTCCAAGCTGTTTAAAGGCACAGTCAACTTAGTGTATGTAAACTTCTGACCTACTGGAATTGTGATACCGTGAATTATAAGTGAAATAATCTGTCTGTAAACAATTGTTGGAAAAATGACTAGTGTCATGCACAAAGCAGAAGTCCTAACAGACTTGCCAAAACTATAGTTTGTTAACAAGAAATTTGTGGAGTGGTTGAAAAACAAGTTTTAATGACTCCAACCTAAGTGTATGTAAACTTCCGACTTCAACTGTTCAAATCATTTGCTATGAGACTCGAAATTGAGCTCAGGTGCATCCTGTTTCCATTGATCATCCTTGAGATGTTTCTACAACTTGATTGGAGTTAAATTGATTGGGCATGATTTGGAAAGGCACACACCTGTCTATATAATGGTCCCACATTTGACAGTGCATGTCAGAGCAGAAACCAAGTCATCAGGTCGAAGGAATTGTCCCTAGAGCTCCGAGACAGGATTGTGTTGAGGCACAGAGCTGTGGAAGGGTACCAAAACATTTCTGCAGCATTGAAGGTCCCAATAAACAGTGGCTTCCATCATTCTTAAGTGGAAGACTCACCAAGACTCATCCTAGTGCTGGCCGGCAGGCCAAACTGAGCAATCAGGAGAGAAGGACCTTGGTCAGGGTGGTGACCAAGAACCCGATGGTCACTCTGACAGGGCTCCAGATTTCTTCTGGAGATGGGAGAACCTTCCAAAAAAACAACCATCTCTGTAGCACTCCACCAATCAGGCCTTTATAGTAGAGTGGCACGACGGTAGCCACTCCTCAGTAAAAGGCACACGACGACCCACTTGGAGTTTGCCAAAGGGCATCTAAAGGGCTCTCAGACAATGAGAAACATGATTATCTGGTCTGATGAAACCAGGATTGAACTTCTTGGCCTGAATGCCAAGTGTCACATCTGGAGAAAACCTGGCACCATCCCTACGGTGAAGCATGGTGGTGGCAGCATCATGCTGTGGAAATGTTTTTCAGTGGCAGGGACTGGGAAACTAGTCCGGAGTGAAGGAAAGATAAACGGAGCAAAGTACAGAGCGATCCTTGATGATAACCTGCTCTAGAGAGCTCAGGACCTCAGACTGGGGAGAAGGTTCACCTTCCAACAGGACAATGATCCTAAGTACACAGCCGAGACTATGCAGGAGTGGCTTTAGGACAAGTCTCTGAATGTCCTTGAGTGGCTCAGCCAGAGCTGGCGAGACCTTAAAATAGCTATGCAGCGACGCTCCCCATCCAACCCGACAGAGCTTGAGAGGATCTGCACAGAAGAATGGGAAGAACTCCCCAAATACAGGTGTGCCAAACTTGTAGCGTCACACCCAAGAAGACTTAATTCTGTAATCGCTGCCAAAGTTGTTTCATCAAAGTACCAGGTAAAGGTTCTAAATGTAAATATGATATTTCAGTTTTTCCTTTTTAATACTTACTAACATTTCTAAAAGCCTGTTTTTGCTTTGTTATTATGGGGTATGAGTCAAGGGGTCTGAATGCTTTCCGAATGCACTGTAGATAAAAAAATAAAATAAAAAACAGCTATCACATTCGCTTTACATATATTCTGCATGCAATAGTGTGCGCACACAGGTTATGCCTCATGAACACACTTAGTGGTCCCATGCATGTAGGAAGTTCCTCTGTGCATTCCTCCTCAGTGTGTGATTGTGAGCCCACTCGGGTTGCGCAAACCTCCAGCCTCTTCCTTGTGGGCGCAGTGGTCCGATGCCTCACATTTTGTCCGTATTGTGTTTCAGGGATCCTGGGAGGGACAAACAGCTGCAGATGACCAGCATCCAAAACACTACTTCTCAATGTTTAACAAAAGTGTGAGAGTTATGTCTAAAAATGAATATCTATGTCTAAAAATGAATATCTACAGTTCTTGAAAAAAAAGTACTCATATTAAAATATTAATAAAAGGTACATTTTGAAATATATATTCAAGTCTTACCATGTCTTCCGCCTCTGCTTGTGCCTCTTCCTCCTGTTCAGTGACAATGTTAGTCAGGTGCAACACCTTACCTGTAAAAATGTGACAAAGTTGACTCGATACATAGGAAGTCAATATGAGTTTGGGAAATCAGAGACAAAAATGATCTATTGTAAACTTTATTAGGTTATGGGTTCAATAGCAATTAGCTACTCTTTGTTGATAATGATGATCAGATGATAGTTAATAAGAAACTAGATTTTTTTTAAATAATCTACATCTAAAGCTAGTTTTCATTCCATGTTTCATACCTAGGTGCAGTGGTGATTTTAGCATGTAAATCTTGGTGGGGCAAAAACATTTAAGTGGGATGCATGCCATCAAAGCCACTACACAACACTAAACAATACATTAATTGGACTATAACGGTGACAAACGGTGCACACAAACTGTTAGGGCCTACATAAAGCTGTCCCAACACCTTACCACTGCTACACCTGGTCATCAGCAGAGCCTCGTCTGGCAGCGAAACAGTTAATTCAGCCTCATTTACTGCCTTTTAAAAAAACATAGCTGATATGGCTGACTTGCACAAATGTGGTTTCTACTGACAATTGAGATGTACAAACTATGGCATAAAGGTACAACGAGCAGATAAGAGGCAATCCGTTATTTCGAATAAAACATTAATGAGCGAGCTATACAGCGACAACCGTTATTACATTATTCTCCTTGTACACCAAGTCAGGACCGTAGAACCGTAGGATACAAAAGGGGGCATATAAGCAGACAATCAAAGCTCTTACAATATTCGGCTATAGGCTAACAGGCTACATGTGCACCACCAAGTCAGAACAATAGGCTAAATTATGAGGGAAAAGGGGAGCAAATTATTAAGGTGAGGCACAGCTTACATTTAATATTACTTTCTTAGCTACAGTATACATATCTCTCTGGCATATTACATTCTTTATGCAGCAGCATTTAATACATTTTTGTACTCACGTTGTGCTGTGCACACTTGAACAGGAAGGTGGCACATTTTGTCATCAAAGTCTGGCATTCTCTGGCTCACTATTTTGCGTAATGCTAATTTCAAACTTGATACATTGCTAGGATTAGCAGAGAAAACATTGAAATATGAAGATTGATATTGTACAATACCTCATCAGGTACATTATCATTTTATTTTGGAAAACTAAGATTTTGACCACTGGTTGAAGGGAAATTACCTTGTTAATAAACAAGATTTGAATCTGGAGGCGCTGTTAGGTCACACGCAGGAAATAACGTAGCTATAAAGTTCACCGGACGAACGCATCTATTTTCTCTAGATGGCAGTCCTCCAACAATCTCCATAGGATTGGTATGGGATCGTCCCATCTGATGGGGAAACACCGTTTCGATACCTAAGTTACTTTAATAGCAGGTTAGGATAACGTAGCAGGTTATGTGACTTCGGTTGAGGTTTGCGAAAATGCATTCCAAATCTGCTACGAAAAGCACTTTGTATCGAAGTGGTGTGAAGAGTGTGTCCCTTGGGGGGAACCTTTTCTGTCAGATGGAAAGACGGACTGGAAAGGGTGTCGTACACCAACATGGCGGCGCTCATGGACACGAGAATATTGCTTCGGAAAATTAAAGATTTACGGTGCCTGACACCCCGACGGAATCGCGTGAAAGCCAAATGGGTACGTACGACGTAGTTAGCTAACAATAATTGGAAATCTACAACCAGTCGTTGACTAAAGTTGGCGGTTAGCTAGCGCTCGAAAACCCTTATCAGCGTTTAGCTTCGACCAGGCCAAGGTTGGCTGCGTGTGAACTTCATTTCCGAGTCTTTGTTTTAACGTTTAGAAACGTTAATCATCGCTTGCTAAACATGCTGATATGCCCCATATCTTTCATATCCGCAACAACAACAAAATCTTTAAAATGAAAAGATATGTACTGTTGCCGTTTTACACAGATCAATAAGCTGCGTGTGCCTCCAGTTGTCAAACTACACTTCCTACACCGTTATGGGCTTACGCATGTGTTCAGAGCACGCTTAAATGGCTAATTAGCCCAAGTGGCTGCCTAGTCTGATTTAATCAGGCAGTAATGCACAGTTAATTGATGTATATGTAGTAATATTGATGTTATGCAGGAAACAGAAACCAATTGTTACTTACCTTTTAATGTACTGGATGTGCTGGTTTACAACATGCATAGTAAAGTTTGCTTAACTATATATCTTTGTCTGTCGTGACTACAACACAAAGCATTTGAAGGAGTAAAAAACAGACGAAGACATTTGTGTTCAAAATTGTGTAACTTTTGCTTACACGCCAGAATGTTGACTTAATTACATTTAAACTCGCTCTACCGGTTGTCTGCGGTTTGTTCTTCTGCTGCTCGAAAATTGAGACTATCCACCAAGTAGTGTTATTAACCTGACGTTCAGTACACTAGTCTAACGTTATATATCGATTTGTACTTCGAGCTCAGAGCATTTTCTGAAAGAGGGTGTTTTTTTTTGTTTAACAAGGCAAGTCAGTTCTTAAAATTCTTATTTACAATGACGGCCTACGCTGGGCCAATTGTGCGCCGCCCTATGGGACTCCCAATCATGGCCAGTTGTGATAGTCTGAATTTGAACCAGGGTGTCTGTAGTGACACCTCTAGCACTGAGATGCAGTGCCTTAGACCACTGCGCCACTTAGGAGCCCTATGGAAATCTTCAATAAGAGCGGCACCACAGTCTGAAGACAACCACATTTCAATGAGAAACGTGCAATCAACTTTGCACTCAGTAATGAAGTCATTCACAAGAAAGAGAATCTAATAAAACTAGACAATTTTACGGCCTACCCCGGCCGACACTGGGCCAATTATGCGCCGCCCTTTGGGACTCCCAATCACGGCCGGATGTGATGCAGCCTGGATTCAAACCAGGTACTGCAGTGACACCTCTTGCACTGAGATGGTGCCTTAGAACACTGCGCCACTCAGGAGCCCAATCTATCAGAATGGTAGATGACAGTTTGAATAAATTCGCTAGAAGGCGGAGTTAAAGGGACAAGGTTACTCACAATAACCATAGTGCCATTTCTATAGGAGTTGATGTGGTTTCCAAGTCCTCTGTTGCTTATTCTGACAGGGAGAACTGGAGAATTACCAGACCCGGTCTGTCAGTCTAAAATAGTTTGCGATGTTGCTGGAAATAATCCTGGAACCCCTGCGGCTAGGGTGAATCCCATCTCTTTTAAAAAAGAGCTTGTTGCTCCCACAGCAAATCAAAGTTGTCACAAAAAGAGACTCCTGTCGTTGCAAAGTTTCTTTGGTTACTTGTTTAGGACAAAGAGTCGGCTGAAATGTTCTGAACCCTTCTGGAAGCATGGGAGGAGGCCAGAGAAAATTATTCTCTTCCCTGTGCTAGCGAGGGTCTTTAAAAAAAATGTAGTCCTGCCTCAGATCGCCTAAAATGAAGGTTGTTAAAACCTACGTAAGTGACAGTGTCAATATTGGAGTATTTGGCCAGAACCGTGATCCTGCCGCTGGCTTTTGGTATACACCCAGGACCCGTGCTGACTCCTGGGGCTGGTAGATCTGTCTCAGGCAGGGCAAAGCTGTTTGATAGCTGGATTGGATCTTCTCGAATAGATGGGTTCCCAGACTGCCTTCATGATCTCCTACGCCTTGCGAGTGTCCAGTCTCCCATGGGCCGCAGAGTTGAGCTTCACGTCTGTCCGTTTGATTGGGACAGATCAACACTGCCCAACTCGGCTTTCCTATAGGAGGTATTTAAATCTGAGAAAGCATGTTTTCCTATTCTTGCAGCCGAGCTAACAGCCAGAGGATCTCTTCGCTAAGATGCTTGATGATGAGATGGTTTCCAATATTGTTATAGCAGCTTTGGTTTTTATGTGCGTTTCTCTGTGACGCTTCCAGCTAATAATGTGCTGAAGTGCTTGGCCTTCCTTGCTTCCTCCCTCGTAGGGTTATCACTAATTAGGAATGAGTGGACAGGTGAAAGCCATGAGGTGGAGGAGCCCTAGTGATCACGTGTCCAATCATGTTTAACCAATGATTACTTCAAGGAAGGATGCACTTAACCTTTTGGGTTGCCAAACAACATTGAATAAAAATGTTCACCGGTTGGTAGTCAATGGCACAAAGCAAGCACAATTTTTCTTAATTCTTCCAAATCCTCTTTCCACAGGCTGGCTCTCAGCCCAAGTACCCTGCCACAAACCTGGCCCTACAGAACTTTGATGCCACCTACAGCTTACAGCTGGGAGAGCAGTGGCCCTCTGTCCGCGTCAGCATGCTTTGTGAGCAGAAGTACGGAGCCCTGGTAAACAATTTCTCCACCACAGAAGGGGTCATCGCAGACCTGCAGTCCCAGGGATGTAGAGACTTTGTCTGCCAACCAGTTGGTGTAGGAGGTCTGGAGAGACTGCAGGCGCCTGGATTTCCTCTCCACGATAACCCTTCAACCCTCGAGTCTGTTGGTGTCAGTCAAGATGTGGCTCCTCCTCGCCTCCGCACCAATATCAAGTGCTTTGTTTTCCCCGGGGGAGACATCTCCAGATTCAAGCCTTCTAGGTGAGATTTGCGCAGCTTCTTTTACAGACACGCGAGAGGAGCAGGATGAAATCTGGGCTTCAGTCTGTTTCATCAGCACAATTTACTGAAGCTACATGTCTCCTATAATGTAATATTATTTCATTGCCAAGTTGTGTGATTTTTAAATTCCCATTCTCCTAGACCCGACTTGTATGGGATGCTTGGGTACTACCTCATGGATGCGGCATCCGTTTTGCCTGCCCTGGCCCTGGATGTCCAGGAAGGACACTCTGTGCTGGACATCTGTGCCGCCCCAGGGGGCAAGACCCTGGCCCTGCTCCAGACACAGGCCATCCGTAAGACAGTCTAGCAGATATGATGCATACACATTGTTGAGGTTCTATCTAATTCACAGACTGGTAAAGCTTCTTTTTTTTACAGTTCTATTTAAGTTTGCATTGATCTGGTATTTATTTGTAATGACATGTGTTTTTCAGGATTTCTGTGCGTCAATGACATCTCAGTGTCTCGTACCTACCGCCTCCAGCGGGTCCTCAACAGCTACGTTCCGAAAGAGCTTTTGACAGAAGAAAGAATGCGCATTACTTCCTTTGATGGCAGGAAATGGGGAGAAATTGAAAGGGACACCTTTGACAGAGTAAGGACTGAGATTATTTCACACTACTTGGTTTTATAACAAATTCAGAATCTAAGTACTGAGATTATTTGACCAACATTTGTTGGTTTTATAAAAGATTAAGAAATGTAAGACATTATTGGGCCTTTCCGTGTAAAAAGACCCATGAACTATGATTATATATTTGTGAAATTAAGGCATATATACATTTTAAACTATTTTCTATCCTAAATATTAGGAATAATCTAAGGCTTTGATTTTTGGGCAAATAGATGGAGATGAGGTCTTGGAAAACATCTACCAGAAAAGTTCCTAAAAGGTATTAGAAATACATTAAAACACCGCAATGTTGGAGTAAAGACCCCTGCCAACTAATCAACACTATTTACACTGAACAGAAATAGAAACGCAACATGTAAAGTGTTGGTTCCATGTTTAATGAGCTGAAATGGAAGATCCTGGAAATGTTACCTATGCACAAAAAGCTTATTTCTCAATCTTTTTTTCCCGCAAATTTGTTACATCCCTGTTAGTGAGCATTTCTCAATGCGAGCGGTAGAATGCTCCATATAAATTACAACCCCAAAAATGTAGATCCATTAACAGGAAGACCAAGAGTTACTTCTGCTGCAGAGGATAAGTTCATTAGTTAATTGCACAACAGGATGCAGCCCATATAAATGCTTCACAGAGTTCAAGTAACAGACACATCTCAACATCAACTGTTCAGATGAGACTGCGTGAATCAGGCCTTCGTGGTTGAATTGCTGCAAAGAAACCACTACTAAAGGACACCAATAATAAGAAGAGACTTGCTTGGGCCAAGAAACACGAGCAATGGCTATTAGACTGATGGACATCTGTCCTTTTGGTCTGATGAGTCCTGATTTGAAATTTTTGGTTCCAGCTGCCGTGTCTTTGTGACGCAGAGTAGGTGAACGGATTATCTCCGCATGTGTGGTTCCCACCGTGAAGCATGGAGGAGGAAGTGTGAGGCTGCTTTGCTGGTGACAATGTCAGTGATTTATTTAGAATTCAAGGAGCACTTAACCAGCATGGCTTCCACAGCATTCTGCAGTGAGTGATACGCCATCCCATCTGGTTTGGGCTTAGTGGGACTATCATTTGTTTTTCAACAGGACAATGACCCAACACACCTCCAGACTGTGTAAGGTCAAATTGACCAAGAAGGAGAGTAATGGAGTGCTGCATCAGATGGTCTCCACAATCACCCGACCTCAGCCCAATTTACATGGTTTGGGATGAGTTGGACAGCAGAGTGAAGGCATAGCAGTCAACAAGTGCTCAGCATATGTGGGAACCTTTTCAAAACTGTTGAACAAGCATTTCTCATTAAGCTGTTTGAGAGAATGCCAAGAGTGTGCAAAGCTGTCATCACGGCAAAGGGTGGCTACTTTGAGGAATCTGAAATATAAAATATATTTTGATTTAACACTTTTTTTGGTTACCACATGATTCCAGATGTGTTATTTCATAGTTTTGATGTCTTGACTATTATTCTACAATGTAGAAAATAGGAAAAATAAAAACCATTGAATGACTAGGAGTGTCCAAACTTGATTGGTACTGTGTATATGTACACATGTATGTGGACACCCCTTCAAATTTGTGATTTCTGAATACAAGATATCTCAATACTTTGAATGTATACGAAAGTTATTGAGTTATTTGAAATAGTATTTGAACCCAGGTATGCAGTACACTTCTGTTCAGTAAAGTACACAGTAGAGCACACTAGAGTTGAGTACGCTATAATGTACTGAACTCTACTGTGCTGTACTTTTCATGTCCAAACTTGTGAAACATTGACGTCTATGATTGGTTCAGATTTTGTCCAGACCAACAAATGTGGTCTTGTTTGCGGTGGACCTCATTTAAAATATAGCCAGTGTGTTGAATATTACCCAAATATGCAAAGGAGGATATTGCATATTTCTGCCTTTTTGTGTACCTATTTAGCATACATCACCATGAAGAGAATGACATTCATATCCATAATTATGTATTTCTGTGTAGTACAGATCAGGGACACATGATGAAATTCTGTTACCGCAATTCTGTTACTGGGTGTTGACCCACTTCACTTACTGTAGTTCCAGTCAAGGTGTCATGTCATAGCTGACACCCCATTCTTTCAGCAGAGATCGTTGCATTTTAATTCGGAGACAATATTTAAGAATCGGAGTCTCCGTTTCCGTGGAATTGCCCTACTGCTATTAGCTTATCACAATTCTACGGGGTTCTAAGGTTTGTTAGACTGATGTCCTTTTTCTCTCCAGGTCCTTGTTGATGTTCCCTGCACCACAGACAGACACTCTGTCATGGAGGATGAAAACAACATTTTCAAGAGGGCCAGGACAAAGGAGAGACAGAGGCTGCCCCAGCTGCAGACAGAACTCCTCCTGTTAGTGTTCAGTAACTTACCATGTTACTGTTGAAGCAATAAAATCACATCAAATAAATTCTTTTTTTCTTAGTTAGTTTATTGTGCATCTTTGATTGTGTCTATTCATTGCATCTATGTATGGTAGTTTTGTATCTTGGCGGTCCTATTTTGATCATTTGATATCTGATAATAATTTCAGTTAATATATCTCCCTGTTCCTCTTCCACCAGTGCTGGTATTGAGGCGGCTCGTCCGGGGGGACAGGTGCTCTACTCCACCTGCTCCCTGTCCCAGCTGCAGAACGAGTATGTGGTGGAGCGGGCCATGCACCTGGCCCGGGAGGAACACGGCATCAGCCTGCAAGTAGTCGACCTTCGACCCATCACACGCCTCTTTAAGGACACCTTCCACTTCGCCCCCGACCTCCACTTGGGACAGCTGGTCCTTCCTCACCTCACCGCTAACTTTGGGCCCATCTACATGTGCAAGCTACGGAGGTTAAACTAGAACTGATGGACATGAATTTAATTCCCTTCACTACAACTTTATTTATCCTTTCAGGGGCAACCTGATTTAATCGGTCATAACGTCTGACTTTTCGTATTTATGTATTAATGTGAAGCACCGCAAATAAATAAGTTGATTAATGGACTAAAAAAATTATAACTGTTTCAACATTCAATTTTCAGTGGACTTATACATTTTTATGCAATGTTGCTTTTGGCCTCTAGTTGTCAGTATTAGACAGTTATACAAGTCGGTGCTCTCTTTGTATAGAAAACAGAGGAGACAAAGTTACTGGACCCATGAGGATAAACTCAAAATATTGCTCTGTCCAACTCTTATGGAATGGGTGAAAAGCAGAAAGTTTATTTGGTTTTAGAGCAATCAAATAGATTTTATGAAGCCCTTTTTACATCAGCAGTTGTCACAAAGTGCTTTACAAGAAACCCAGCCTTAAACCTTAAAGAGCAAGCAATGACGTTGCGGAAGCACAGGGCTCCGAACCCTGTTCCTAGAGATACCATTCTGTAGGTTTTCTCTCCAACCCCAGTTTTAACTAACCTGATTTAATTTTATCAACCAGCTGATTATTACAATCAGGTGTGCTAGGTAAGGGTTTGACCGAACACCTAGAGGACGGTATCTCTACAGGAACAGGGTTGGAGAGCCCTGTTCTAGGTCATTATGCCCAATCACCGAGGTTAAACAAATAAACCAATCCCAGCCACTGAGGTAGAACAATAAACCAATTCAAGTCTGTTCGATGTGGTCCCATAGTGAACTTTACAATTTTATCATATTGTTGAAACTTTATTATTTATTTATTTTTACATTTAATACCATCATGAACATTTTCATTCAGATTCTAAACATTTTCATAACGAACACTCAAATAATCATTGGCTCTGAGAATCTCTAGGCCTGTTACAACGGTTGAATTCTCTCAATTTCCTATTTGATGTCACTTAAATGCAGCCTGCAATGTCTTTCTTATATCTAACGTGAATGCAAAGGTATAGTACCTCCTCACATCACACCGCCGGTGACCTTCTCTGTTGTTGCATTGGCCGGGCAATGTAGCATGAAAGAGGTGTGCGCACGGCTAACGAGCGAGCGCCGCCGAGTGTCATCGACTTCCCGCTGCCATTAAGCGGCTCGCGAGCGGCGCCACCGAGAGAGAGGAGAGGCTGTTTGCTCGGCGGCTCCCAGATGAACATTAAGGACGCAAGAGCGATGCCAAAATGGGATCTCTCACCTCCTTTTCCCCTTCGCTTTTTTATTCCACAGATGAGTGCAGATAATTTCACTGGCCGATTGTGAGTGATTACTGTATTACCGCGGTAACAGAGGATGTATCGGCGAATGCAAAGGGAATTAATGAGACATAAAAACTATTTCTGTATTGACTGCTTCCGTCGGCGGCCCAGGACGCCGCTCCCGCATCTTGTGATTACCTAAACGTATTGTAAATATGTGTTTCCTATGGGTTTTTACATAAATTAACATGTTTTAACACTCATGGGATGAAAGACTATTAGGGATGAGTTACTCCTCTCTTCTCCCCCCCTTCTCTTTCTACTGGGCCGTTCATTATTGAATTAGCCAATGGTGTTCCTTTGCTGTAGGCCTATGTGTCGGGAGAGGTAGACTACATCAGGGGTTCCCAACGCTGGTCCTCCAGTACCCCCTAACAGAACACATTTTTATCGTAGCCCTGGACAAGCACACATGATTCAACTTGTCAACTAATCATCAAGCCCTCAATGAGCTGAATGAGGTGTGTTTGGCCAGGGCCACAATGTAAATGTCTACTCTTGGGGGTACTGGAGGACCAGGGTTGGGAAACACTGGTCTATATCATGAGGTTGTGTGCGTGTGTTTCTGTTTATGAGAGAGGGGGAGTGAGTGAGAGAGACCGAGGGGAAGATTTAGAGTTAAACCAAGATAAGTGAATGAGTTTTGTGTCCACAGAAGACAGTAAATTATGTGGTATGATATCAGCACACGATGTAATAACAATCTGGGGTGAACGATTGCGGTTTAGAGTGGAGCAGAAACCTTTGGGATATATCCCTGATGACTGGTTAATCAGCTATGTAGTTTATATAACCCTCAGAATGGACGTCAAGGCAAACGCCCCCCTCCCCCCTAAAAGGTTATGATAGATATGTGATCCTGCGACCAAGGCCTATGTGTTCATGTAGAAGCTTCTGCTGGGTGTCTAGGCCCACAGGCGAGGATCAGACGTACGGCCCTGTCCGCTGTGAGTGAGAGGATCTCACCAGTGGGGGTCTTTGTTCCAGATGCACCGTGAATAGTGGGCCCAGCAGGAAACCAACACGCCACAGGGCTCAAACACTACTCATGGCCTCCCCTACGCACTACTTTGTCATTCCACTTTTTGCAACGGCTTTCAAAAAGCTTTATTAGGTATCAACTGACTTGACAGATCTCTCTAAGGCTCTAAAGGTAAATGTTGGATAAATTGCCAAAACTATCCCAACACTTACCTTCTTGAGGCAAGAGAAGGCATCTTCCCAACACTACCTTGTCTTTTTATGTTGATAAAAAAAAAAGCTGTCAAGTTATTAACTGACGATACAAATTCGTATATTACGGTAGGCTATGTAAGGATTCGATGGAAAATCAGAGCAATATCAAAATGATTGTGTAGTGTGTGATACTTTTGGGAGTATGTGATGTGCAGGTGTTCCTGACTGATAGCATCTCAGGGACAGGCGATGCACTGCGTCCATTGGCCTTGGCCAGGCCACTTGAAAATAGGGGGGTTTCTCTCTCTAAAAGGATTAGCTTGGGACGAGATTGCAGGGAGAGTGTTTAAAAAAAAAGGGGGGGCAAGAATAGAAAGGGAGATCAAGTGGAACTAAAGAAGCGTGTCCCGGGCTGCAGAGTTCAACCACCTGTTGTCCTCTTCTGGCCATCACTCTTTCTCTTTGTCCTCTGTTTCTAGAGCTTGTCTCTCCCCCCTCTTTTCTTTATCAGGAACTTTCTCCTCGACAAACATGTGGAAAGACGATGCATTTATTCTGCGCACGGTCTTGCTTGAAAGATTCAAATAGTAGAAGGATTGGTAGTCTTCAAACTTTTAATGCTTCAATGTTTGAAAGCCTGTTGAACATCAGAGTTGTGTGTGTGTGTGTGTGTGTGTGTGTGTGTGTGTGTGTGTGTGTGTGTGTGTGTGTGTGTGTGTGTCAGTCACTAAGCTCCCGGTGGTTTCCAGGAGCACTTTGATGTGTATCTGGGCAATGCGCTATTAGAGGGATTTCCCTGGGTTGACAGCTCAGAGAATATGTGGCTAAATTGCGATGCCAGCGGGCTAAAAGAATGCTGGAAACAGGATTAGGATCATATTCTGGCAGAGCCTGTCACCTCAATGGGCCTGGGTTTCTTACGTTCGCACTTTTCATTCTCTGCGTGGTTAAAACCTTTTAAGAGAACCATAGAGGCGGGAGAGAAAAACACTGATTGAATACACTGTGATTTTTGTGCAGGAGTTGCCGAGGCCGTGGTAGTGTCAGAAAAATTTAAGAGCCAGGGTGCATTTTTCTTCTCGAAATTACGTTTCTGACAAACATCCTTTTTTTCTGAAGAATCAGCAATCTGCAAGTTCAGCTGCATCAACAGTATTCCCACTATCGGCTATTAGTTACATTATTCTTGGACGTTGTCGACCCATAAATGTTTCAACTTGATATCAACAGCTTAAATTATTTCATTCAGTAGCAAAGAAAGCAATATGTACAGTGGGCTCCAAAATTACTGGCACCCCTGACTGGCAATGCACAAACAATACTTAAAAAAATATAAACAATATAATTATAGAGAGAAACTCAAAATACCAACATGTGAGAAATACTGTACTTTATTAATGTTTCAATGGAACCAACCAAAATCATACAATTATTTAATACAAAATATATTGAACCAAAATCAAGATTTCATAATTATTGGCACTCCTCATTTAGTACTTAGTATAACCACCTCTGGCAAGGATAACAGCATAGAGTCTTTTCCTGTAAAGTTTGACAAGGTTAAGGAACACATTTGGAGGGATTGTGGACCACTCCTCTATGTAGATCCTTTCAAGATCCTTCACATTCTTGGGTTTGCGCTTATCAACTGCCCTCTTCCACTCAGCCCACAGGTTTTGATTGGATTGAGGTCCGGCGACTGAGATGGCCATGGCAGAACATTGATTTTATTGTCACAGAACCATTTCTGTGTGGATCTTAAGGTATGTTTCGGGTCATTGTCTTGTTGGAAAGTCCACCTACGGCCAAGTCCCAGCCTTCTGGCAGAGGCAACCAGATTGTCAGCCAAAATTGCCTGATACTTGGTGGAATTCATTATGCCATCAATCTTAACCAGTGCCCCAGAAGCTCTGGAATTAAAACAGCCCCAAAACATCACTGACCCCCCTCCATATTTCACCGTGGGTATGAGGTGCCTCTCCTTGTACGCATCTCTGTTTCGACGCCAAACATGCCGATGCTGTATCTGACTAAAACGTTCAATTTTGGTCTCATCTGACCAGAGCACCTTCTTCCAGTCATAATTTAAATGACGTTTGGCAAACTCCAAGCGCTTGCGTCTATGTCTTGTGGTCAGAAAGGGCTTTCTTCTGGCAACCCTTCCAAAAAGCCTGTGGTTGTGGAGGTGGCATCTGATGGTGACTTTTGAAACCTGGTGACCCCAAGACGCCACCAAGGCCTGCAATTCTTTCACAGTGATTCTTGGGGATTTTGTTGCTTATCTTACCATCATCCTCCCTATCCTGGGGGGCAAAATGCATTTGCGTCCTCTACCCGTGAGGTTTTCAACTGTTACATATCTTTAGCATTTTTTAATGATTGCCCTGACAGTGCTCAGTGGTATATTCAATCGTTTGTGGATCTTCTTGTAGCCATTACCAGATTTATGAAGGTCTACGACCATCTGTCTCTTTTGAACTGCCAGTTCTTTTCTTTTCTTCATGGTGTTGGATGACAGTGAGATATTGCATGTGTGTTACCTCATTTTTATACCCTAGTGAAACAGGAAGTGATGTAATGGCTCAATATAGTTCCTTAAGACTTAAATAAACTTAAATAAGTGCAATTTAATTTGTGGTTCAATTTTGGTAGATGTTATTTACAATAATCTTTAAGGGTGCCATTAATTGTGAAACCTTGATTTGGAGGACATTGATTTTTTATTTATCAATAAATTATTTTGGTTGGTTCCATTGAAACATTAATAAAGTATCGTATTTCTCACATGTTGGTATTTTGAGTTTATCTCTATAATGATATTGTTTATATTTGTTTAAGCATTATTTGTGCATTGCCAGTCAGGGGTGCCAGTAATTTTGGAGCCCACTGTAGGTATTTGGTAAATATGTAAGTTCACAAATCAAATGTTATTTGTCACATGCTTAGTAAACAGTAAACAACATACTTACAGGCCCTTACCGACAATGTAGAGAGAAAGAAAATAGAGAAATAATAGAAAAGTAATAACCCTTAATAATAAAAGTAATATTAAATACACAATGAGTAATGAGAACTTGGCTATATACATTTACCAAGTCGATGTGCAGAGGTACGAGGTAATTGATAGAGACACACTACATGACCAAAAGTATGTGGACACCTGCTCATCGAACATCTCATTCCAAAATCATGAGCGTTGATATGGAGTTGGTCCCCCTCTTGCTGCTATAACAGCCTCCACTCTTCTGGGAATGCTTTCCACTAGATGTTGTAACATTGCTGTGGGTACATGTTTCCATTCAGCCACAAGAGCATTATGTTGGGCGATTAGGCCTGGCTCGCAGTTGGCATCCCAAAGATGTTCGATGGTGTTGAGGTCACGGCTCTGTACAGACCAGTCAAGTTCTTCCACACCGATCTCTACAAACCATTTTTGTATGGACCTTGCTTTGTGCACGGGGGCATTGTCATGCTGAAACAGTAAAGGGCCTTCCCAAAACTGATGCCACAAAGTTGGAAGCACAGAATTGTCTAGAATGTCATTATATGCTGTAGCATTAAGATTTCCCTTCACTGGAACTAAGGAACCTAGCCCGAACCATGGAAATCAGCCCCAGACCATTATTCCTCATCCACCAAACTTTACAGTTGGCACTATGCATTTGGACAGGTGATGTTCTCCTGGCATCCGCCAAACCCAGATTTGTCCGTCGGACTGCCAGATGGTGAAGTGTGATTCATCACTCCAGAGAACGCGTTTCCACTCCAGAGTCCAATGGCGGTGAGCTTTACGCTACTCCAGCCGACGCTTGGCATTGCGCATGTTGATCTTAGGCTTGTGTGCGGCAGCTCGACCACGGAAACCCATTTCATGAAGCTCCCGACGAACAGTTATTGTACTGACGTTGCTTCCAGAGGCAGTTTGGAACTCGGTAGTGAGGGTTGCAACTGAGGACAGATGATTTTTACGCGCTACGTTCTGTACGCTTGTGTGGCCTACCACTTCGCGGCTAAGCTGTTGTTGCTCCTAGATGTTTTCACTTCACAATAAAAGCACTTACGGTTGACTGGGACAGCTCTAGCGGTGCAGAAATTTGAATAACTGACTTGTTGGAAAAGTGGCATCCTATGACGGTGCCACGTTGAATGTCACTGAGCTCTTCAGTAAGGCCATTCTACTGCCAATGTCTGCCAATGGACATTGCATGGCTGTGTGCTCTATTTTGTTTTTCGACCTGTCAGCAACGGGTGTGACTGAAATAGCCAAATCCACTCATTTTGAAGGGGTGTCCACATACACACACAAGCATGTATAGTGTATGTACATATAACTAGGAATGAAGTGACAGATGATAAACAGTAACAGCAGCGTGTGTGATGAGCCCAAAAATGGTCAATGCAGATAGTCTGTGAAGCTACAGTATCTATTTAACTACTATTTCGCAGTTTTATGGCTTGGGGGTAGAAGCTGTTTAGGGTCCTCTTAGTTCCAGACTTGGTGCATCGATACCGCTTTCCGTGTGGTAGCAGAGAGAACAGTTTATGTCTTGGGTGGCTGGAGTCTTTGACAATTATTCGGGCCTTCCTCTGACACCGCCTGGTATAGAGGTCCTGGATGTCCAGGAGCTCGGCCCCAGTGATGTACTTGGCCCTAAGCACTACCCTCTGTAATGCCCTGCGGTCGGACGCCAAGCAGTTCCCATACCAAGCGGTGATGCAGCCAGTCATGATACGCTCGATGGTGCAGCTGTCAAATTTTGGGGGGGGATATGAGGGCCCATGTCAAATCTTTTCAGCCTCCTGAGGTGGAAGAGGCGTTGTCATGCCCTCTTCACAACTGCGTTGGTGTGTATGGATCATGATAGATCCTTAGTGATATGGACAAGGACCGTCAAATAAAGCCGAACCCAAATACTCACTCCAAACAAGCCGTATGTATGCACTTGTCCTGTTTGCACCAGCTCCGCATGATGGTCAAGTTGATGTTTTGTGACCACAGATACAAAAGGAAAAAGACCTCGGAACAGCATTTTGACTGGATAAGAGTCATATTGATAGTGCTACTGATGATGAGAGGAGCGCTCAACTCAATGATCCAGTGTGCTGTGGTATAGAGGTTTATTCCAGCTAGATACATTTTTAGATTGATGTCCATATTGTTAGGACTGGGAGGTAGGCTATTTGGGCAATGTGCAGACTTTCCTCTGGATGTTATAGAGAAGAGCACCTTATCCTGCATCAAGGGCTGAACATTTGACCCTGCGGCATTTCAATCTACACTACATCAATCCCCGTTGGGCCCTCAGGCACCGGTGTGTGTATGTGTGTGTCCATGCATTTCTGTGTTTGGGGGTGTGATAAAGACCACTTACTAGTGTTTGCTGGTTTAAAATCCCAGGGGTGAAATTGCTAACCCGAATAACAAGGACATTCAGCTTTACGTATCTAGAACCATGTCAGTGTTGTAGCATGGATGCCCTTGGAATAGAGCACATACGATGTAATAAAACACAGCAAGGTTGAGGTTGGGTGTTACGTTCACGTTCGCAATGCTAATCTGTGTTGTCACCCCACGTGTCCCCTTTCAAGGTAGTGTTCGTCTGTAACAACAGAGAAATTCACCGTTACAGTAGGTGATACCTCCGTGTACATATTTGTATTTGTATTTCCACCGGGAGGGAGGATTTATCTAACGAGGCCAAATCAATTAGCAGTTGAACAATAGCACAGCCAGGCTCTCGGCATTACAGTTTAGTAGGCAAAGCAAGGGTGCAGAGAACGTGGTGGTGGGGAGGATGGCAGTGATCCTAACCTAGAACTCTACCAGAGGCGAGACTGTGTGTGTGTCGTGTATTGTTTGTGTGTGTGGGAGGGGGAGGGGAGGGGGGTCTTATGCATTTTGACAAACCACGCTGTTTAAGATATAATAGCAGCATAATCACCGCCCCGGGCCGTCATTCTTCAGGATAATGGGCTGCTTATTCATCGGGGATGGCTTATGCCCCCACGTGCTTTTTATTTCTTCCAGATTACCTTTCTCTCTCTTTCTCTCTTTCTCTCTTTCTCTCTCTCTCTCTCTCTCTCTCTTTCTTTCTCTCTCTCTTTCTCTCTCTCTCTCTCTCTCTCTGTAATTTTGCCATTCTCCTGTGTATATACAATTTCTGTCTTTCTCTCTTGTTATCCCTGTCACCCTTGTTTCCCACATTCTCTCTCGTCCTCTAAATGTTTTTTTCCCTTCCACACTGCACTATGTCTTGCCCTATTGCAATATTAATAGTAGCCTGTCTTTGACCGTTTCTATGCACCCCTGAACTTTATTGTTCAATCTAATGTAACATTCTTGCTGTATTACAAACTCAATGTTGTAGTGGCAACTATATGTTGTTTATTCTAAAAGTAGAATAAGAAGACTGTTTGTTAATCGTTAGCTGTGGCTAGCTTTGTCATAGGCGAACAAAAACACATTGAAGGAAGCCTTGTGTATAAAGATCTCCAAGCATTGCTTTATTTAGGGTTTATTTTGCAACATCACTGTTCGAACCTACATTGTTAAGATAAAAAATAATAATGCCTATGTATTACTCTCTCCGTCATTTTAAATCTACCACTGGACCAATTAGTATGACAGAGACGGCTGGAGAGAAACAGTAGAACTTTTAAATATCACAGCCACAATGGAACTCAACTGGAGGAGACACATAGACGACCAGACGGTAATACCTTCGGTAGTCCAGGAAAGAGAAGGTAAGGAAATGGCATGAGCCCATTGATTACAATGTTACAACTGACAACTACAGGAATCCCCAACTCGGGACGGTTTATGATACATTTACAACATGAGAACCTTTACATTTGCCTTACTAGTAAACATTAATAGATAAACTTCTTCTTCATAATTTACATATTGAAATCATTTACATTGTCAGAGTGGATGGACTTGATGGGATCCCAGCACAGAGAGAATCACAGACACATAATTGACAAGAATTGAAAGACTGGCCACTCCAAATGCTTAAAGAGTAACTTCCTGGTACAATAGGAAGTTCTGTATACTACTCCCCCAGCCCTGAAGGTCCCCCTATTCAGTTTGTGTCGGGATGCTGTTACCAAGTTACATCAGAAGGGGTAGATGGCGAAAATAGGTGTAAACATGAAATATGCAGGTTCATTTCACCAGGTGTGTATCTGCCTGTGTTGTATCGTCTTCTTTTGGTGGTGCAGCAGGACACACTGAGTTGAGACACATCGTTTGCTTACCTTTGTGGCCATATTTTTTGTTCAGAGCTTTGGATATAAGGGAATCATAAATGGTATACATGTTTGTAATTGCATATGCTTCCCTCCCCTCTGCCCAGAGCAAAATGTAATTAAAAGCGTTGCACATTTAGTCACTGAAATCATTTTCTCATTACCAAGCCAGTCTCCATACAAAGTGGTTTAATACTGGCCATTAAGCTGGTAAATTAGTCACTTCTAATTAAGCAATTGAGGAGAACATGGCTCGAGTTTGTATTTATGTATGTGCTTGCCTTTTTAGAACGTGCTATTTACATACAAGGCCTAATTGAATTGTTAATGGTCCCACGGTACAAGTAGTCTCTCAATGGCACCAATGCCGGCACAGATTTATTTTCCCCCTTGAAGACCCAAATTCCCTTAAAAGTGCCTCTATTCTGTAAACATTACGTAGCAAAATATTTTTCACCGAGTGCAACACTAGACAGGTAAATAGTCCTAAAGGAAGTGTATTTGCTCAGCTGTAGAGACCCTATGTATAGCCTGGTCATTCACAATGTTAGGTTTAGAGTCCATTTCCCGTTTAATGGTGTATTTCCATACAGGATTTGCCTCAGTGTTTTACCCAAAAGGCTCAGACTTTTCTGTTTCCATCTACGTGGACCGGAACCCGTGTCTCACTAGGCCGTGGCTCTGGCGGACCTGCTCTCACTTGGGGCAACTGTTTTGATTATGCAGAGGTTGTTGATTCTGCTCTTAAAAAGTCCTCACTGACAGCCCTAGCTACGTAAACACAATTTCCCTAATATAGCATAAGGGTGTACACACTAGTGTAACACTGGTGTTACAGTCAAAAAGCAGCATACGAGTAAAGACTACCTAAACTCATCAGGTGTTGTTGGTCAAATAAGTATTATTATTTTTATGCGTGCTTTGTTGTGTTTCAATCTGCTGTGTGGGAAGCCCAGAAATTAGGCAACTGTTAAAGCAAGAAGCAGGAGAGAACTTGGTCCAGGGTGAGATAATGTCATTTTGTTTTTCTAAACTCTGGCTACCAATGTCCCGAAACCCTCTGGGTATGGTTCCTATAGGGCTACGGAGGTTACAGACATGGGATGGGTGGGGTGTAGTCTTGATGCCCCGGCTAGGCCGCACTCAGATCCTCTGGCTCAGTTAGGCAGCGTGTCCAGTCCCAGGGAGGCTGCGTGCTGCTTGGCCCGCATCCGGAGGTTCTCGATGCTGGTGGTCTTGCTGTTGTGGCTGGGGAGGCCTCCAGAGGCCTGGAGCAGGGGACTGTTCCACACCTGCTGGGCCGCGTGGTGGGACAGGGACTGGTAGTATGACTGGCAGGGCAGGGAGCCCAGAGGTGCCGGGGACATGTTGACGTTCATGCCCAGGTAGGGCAGGGAGGATGGGGTGCCCATGTCGAAGGAAGGGTAGTGCACCATGTTGTTGGTGGCAGCCATGTGCTGGCGGAACTGCTCCTGCAGGCGGAAGAGGCTGAGCGGGGAGGAGGAGTAGGAGTGGCTCTGGGAGATCCCACCACTGACACCAATGGACGAGGGCGTCACAGACGGAGAGACCATGGGGGATTCTGAGTAAAGGAAAAAACGGATAAGAGTCAAGAACATTAAAGATGTCCTCCAGGGATTAAAAAAAAAAAAACTTTTCCAGTTGAAAAACGATATCGCAATTATAAATACAGTAAAGCAGGGGTCATCTACCTTTTCTTACCCAGGGACCCCCACCAGACAAACCAGAGACCCCCATCATGTAGCAAAATATGTTTTTTTCACATATCTTGTCTTATCATCCAGTGAATGATAATGGAAAGGACAAATACCCAACATTTTAAAATGAATAGATTTGGTAGTAACTCCAAACTAGGGCTGTGACGATTATGAAATTTGGGTTAATGATTAATTGACATGCAAATGGCCACAGTTATTGTCATAATTGTCCTTTTTTTGTTGAAAAATGTTTTGAGCTTATAATGCATCTTTGACAGACATATCTAATGAATACAACACAGCTTCTGTGACACCCCCGTTTCAAAAATTTATGGTTTTGACCTCTTAAAACTTTTGGAATTTAAGTTTATCCCCCTAACTGTGCCATTCTGGTCGTAAAATGATTACTAACTTTACCCACTTCATGTAAAAATGTAAAACTGCTATTGGGTAAACTATATCTACTTGAATATAAAGTTGAATCACCCCTTCTAAAATGTATGCATTATGATGATTATTATACGATAACTGTGCTAGCCCAACTCCAAACACTTTTTCGCTAATAGCAGCTTTTCTTTTGCTGGTTTATTTGTTGTTTTTTGTTTATGTGGATCCCCAGTAGCTTTTGCAGAAGCAGCAGCTACTCTTCCTGGGGTCCACAAAAAAACACAAAACATGACAAGTAACAAAACACTGATACAGGACAGTCACACAAATTTTAAATAACAATATACAAACAATAGAACAACAAAAAATTGACAAACAATACAACGAAAAAATAATGTGAATATGCTCCGTAACAAGCACAATGTGTTGGCAAAAATGTATGTCCAAGTCAGGAAAGCTTTCCAGCAGCCAGTGTCACTTGCCACGACTGGTTCTCACAGGTGCTTTTTCAAAGCCTATGTCAGATACTCTAGTGAGTGTAATTAGCTCCAATGAGTGTAATTTGCTCAATATTTGAGAAACAAAGTTGACATTAGAAAGATGATATTCCCCTCTTTTCTACTGTAGGTATAATTCAAAATTGGTTTTGTCTGTTGTTGCTAGCGATATTAATAAAAACATTGAAATAAAAATGTAAGTGGCGCTTTTTTACATATATTTTTGCGGCCCCCCTGTAGGTACCTCGTGGACCCCAAGGGGGCCGCGGACCCCCTGTTGAATACCCCTGCAGTAACGTACACACACAAAAGGGCAAAATAGTGTTTTTTAGACACAACTGCAAACTTCAAGGAGCAGGGCATTCAAGGAGTTGGTCCGATGGTGACTTTGGAATGTCATCGACCTCCCCGCTTGCTTGAGAAGCAATGGTGAACAAAAGAGGAAAGGCCCCCACTCGTGCCCTTTCTTGAGGTTACCTGGACCACTTATTGAGATATGCCTTTTGTTAAGTAAATTAGGTGTTAAATCAGGTGAAAAGGAGACTGGCGTAGGACTTTAAACTACGTTTCTCTGGCAGGCAGGGAGGCAGACCTATGTATAACTCACTAAGAACCAGAAAAGCTGTTGTGACACCTCTTAATTTTCCACTATGACTGAAATGAGCTGAAGTTGTACAACAATGTAAGCATTTCATATGGGTCTCCTGACCCCTCCTGTCTCAGCCTCCAGTATTTATGCTGCAGTGGTTATTATGTCGGGGGGCTAGGGTCAGTTTGTTATATCTGGAGTACTTCTCCTGTCTTATCCGGTGTCCTGTGTGAATTTAAGTATGCTCTCTCTAATTCTCTCTTTCTTTCTCTCTCTCGGAGGACCTGAGCCCTAGGACCATGCCTCAGGACTACCTGGCATGACGACTCCTTGCTGTCCCCAGTCCACCTGGCCGTGCTGCTGCTCCAGTTTCAACTATTCTGCCTGCGGCTATGGAACCCTAACCTGTTCACTGGACGTGCTACCTGTCCCAGACCTGCTGTTTTCAACTCTCTAGAGACCGCAGGAGCGATAGAGATACTCTTAATGATCGGCTATGAAAAGCCAACTGACATTTACTCCTGAGGTGCTGACTTGCTGCACCCTCGACAACTACTGTGATTATTATTATTTGACCATGCTGGTCATTTATGAACATTTGAACATCTTGGCCATGTTCTGTTATAATCTCCACCCGGCACAGCCAGAAGAGGACTGGCCACCCCTCATAGCCTGGTTCCTCTCTAGGTTTCTTCCTAGGTTTTGGCCTTTCTAGGGAGTTTTTCCTAGCCACCGTGCTTCTACACCTGCATTGCTTGCTGTTTGGGGTTTTAGGCTGGGTTTCTGTACAGCACTTTGAGATATCAGCTGATGTAAGAAGGGCTATATAAATAAATTTGATTTGATATGTTTACTCTTAACTGACTATCCTGAAGGATGCCTCTAAATTTGATTGACTTTGTCTGTTTTCTAATGCCCCCCCCAATGAAGCTATGCATATTAGAGATGTACAAGTGCCAGTCATAATTTAAGACCTTGTCCTTACCAGGTTTGGGACTGAGCCGCTTGCAGGGTGGAGAGACATTGCCTGGCGTCATCGCCCTCTCACTCTTGAGCTCCTCCCTCTGTGGCTTAGACTCCTCCTCCTTATCCGTGGCGTTGTCCTCGGTGGCCGACTCGCAACCTGACTGTTCTGCCGAGGTCACATTTAACTCCATGCTAATTTCTGACACCAATGGACAGGGCGGACCCTCAACCGCCAAGGAGGAAGAGGAGGAGGATGGGGGGAGCTGGTTCTCTGGAGTGATGGTGGTGGGAGAATCCTCCTTGTCACCTCCCTCTCCATTGGCCTCCTTCTGTTTCTGGAGCTGCTCCTTCTGCAGGCTGCGCTGTTTCTTGCGGAACTTGGCCCTGCGGTTCTTGAACCACACCTGTTTAAAATGTGCCAGGTTGGGAGACGGTTAGAAGCATGCTCCCTGATAATTATAAAAAGGTGCTTGAGAAAGGTGAATTCTGTGTGTATGTGTGTTTTACTATTTGTCTTTTGAGAACTTGTAAAAAAAAAAAAAGAATGAAAATGACCTAAGTAATTTTTCTGGCATTTTTTGCCCAATGTTAAAGATGCTTCATGAATTATGATTGATCAGATACAATTCATCAATATTTCCTATATATACCAATAGTATTGTGTGTATTTCAGACTATGGTACTATGTATTCTGAATGTTAATTCTGGAGTGGCTGTGCCTTCCATACCTGCACGCGGGCCTCGGGGAGGTTAGTGCACATGGCAAGGCGCTCGCGCATCACCACGTCGGGGTAGTGGGTCTTCTGGAAAGTTTTCTCTAAGGCTTCAAGCTGCTGCGCGGTGAACGCGGTACGGCTCCGGCGCTGTTTGCGATGCTGGGACCCGTAGCGAGCCTCGAGGATGATGTCTTGAAATGTGCAGCCGTTGGAAGAGAAGAGACACGGCAAGTTTAATTAATTGGATAGGGGAATGGGCAGTGCGAAATATGTCAGAAAGTTATGATGAATTGAAAGGTGTGTGTGTGTGTGTGTGTGTGTGTGTGTGTGTGTGTGTGTGTGTGTGTGTGTGTGTGTGTGTGTGTGTGTGTGTGTGTGTGTGTGTGTGTGTGTGTGTGAGAGAGTTTGTTTGTTGGACTCAATTACCAGCAAGTCTCTCAGCTAGGGTGAGCGCGTGCACTGAAGGTCGGTAGTCTGGCGCGTGCTGCGCCTGTTGCGCGGCCTGCTGGTGCAGGTTGTACATGGCGCTCAGGGAGTTCATCGCGTGGAGAGAGTAGCCGTTCACCCCATAGTGCTGCATGATGTCCACTACCTGTGGTAACACACACATAAATCATGTTAGTATTTGCTTGCATGTTTTTATTTGTCTATCTCTAAGGAGAGATGTCTGGGCTGTTCATAGGCAATTTTTTTGTGTGAGTTAACCTACCCATTTTGGATACGCGCGTAATGAACGGTCTAAATTCCCTGTTGGCTAAAATTATCTGACTCTTTATGATATTTTCGATACTGTGTGTAGTTAGGGCCTAGAGTAGGCTGTGGTGCACGTTCAATTTATGCATACAGTATTTCATAATTTGATCACCTTATGAAAAGTTGCAGACCTTTCGTGTTATCTGGTTGGTTGATCCTTGATAAACCATGGCTTAATTTGTTCATGTTAAAATGTGAATGTCGTTTTGGCGCTTGTAATAGACTAGGCCCAATCATCTTGTACGTCCCTTGAAAGGGTATCTCCTTGGTGGTCATTTGTATCGGATACACATGCATTTCCTTTCGCCACGGAAGACATGGCTCAGATTTTTATTATCTGGACGTTATCCATTAACATCCAATTATTGCTTGGTTCAAGCCATTAATTATACAAAATTATTTTAATTGGGGTAATTATCACTCGTTCACTTAATGGAGCGTGACGGATGCCTTATAAATTAATTTAATCACTTCATTTCCCGGTGATCGCAGCAAAAGTGCAAATCCCATTTGAAAGCGCTGCATGCTTTGAGAGATCATTGCGTTGATTAAATGCTTTCGGAATGATATACAGATGTGGGATCTTAATTTGATCACCCTGTTGCAAGATAACTTTCCTGCAATGCAGGACATTTTAAACTTGTAGTATATTTCAGGTTTAATAAAAAAAGGCTTTTAAAGTTTGTAATTTCAACTTTGAAATTTCAGACTTGATTTTCCCTTACGAAAAATGTATCAATCCCTACAAAAATGTTCACGAATTATAATCACATAATAATTCACATTTCCTGTTGCTGCAGGATTATTTTCCTGTTGTAGCAAACTGGCTCAAATTAAGATCCTGGATCTGTAAAACGATTTGTTCCGGGCCAGGATGATAACCTGAAATCACAGAGGACTATTTTGAACGGTTATGATAAGCTATTGAAATACCTTCTGTCAATACATTTGCTTTAGAATGATGTCCTTTGGTTGTGCTATGAATTTTAGCAGGCACTCTATTCAATTTTAACTACCATTTGTTGGACAGTTGGTTTATATTAAGCTACCATAAGCCTAATCAAAATACCCAAATTATAGCCTTGAGTTTATTGGACAGAATAACTTTACAACAAGGAATCAAAGCCTTATATATAGGTCTCCGAGGGCAACTATCTCTTCGCCGCTTTAAATGAAACGCTTCAGGACACGATTAGATATGTATTAGTATCGAGGTCGTTGACAAGAAGGGATATCTTGGAGGCTCGAGCAGTTATGACTATTACAGAGAGGTCCAAGAAAAGGATCTTCCTATGCATGGCAGGCATCTGGGGACTTGGAAGCTAGAGAGAGTTCCTAGTCTTAAATTGCCTCACTATAGCATTTTGACATGCTAGGCCTGGGATGTAGCCTAGAACGTTTTTTCTTCACCGGTGTCTGAGCTCCTTTAGGCCTATGTCCATTGGCCCATTCAGCATCTGCGATACAGAAAGTTCACCAATTGGTTACAGGGGACAAAATGTTTCTAATATGAATGTTTTGAATGAAGATAAACCAAAAATGTACCAAACATGACCATGCGTAATTGGGCTGACTGAAAATGTGGGTATTCAAGTCGTTCAATAAGGTTGTCGTTTTCGAAATGTCTATTTCCCATGCTAAAAATCTGACATTTTACATAAGAACATTATACAACATAATTAACTGCCTCAAGTCGTGCCCCAAAGCTAAATAAGCTGTTATAATTCAAATTAAGTCATGAATTTAATTTATCCACACATAATTAAATTCTGAAAACCGTGATGATGCACTTTATGCAGTCTGTGATAAGGATCAAATTGATGTATTTAATTGAATATTAAATATAATTGCTAACATGTTTGACAAGTAAGCCTTTATTTGAAGTTAATTCACTTCACAATACTTAATCCAATATTACTTAATCCGTTGATCATGTTAATTTCTGATAAAGTAAGACCTTAAATTAAAAGGCTATAGTTGTAACCTGCGCAACATTGAATAGGCCTGATAATAATAATTTGTTGCTGTTGTTGTTGTTATTATTATCATTAGTTATGATTATATTTCTATTATTACTTTATAATGTTATACCCTAATTATAGTATGAATAATATTGATCATTGTGTTATTACAAAATGTATTTCAATATTTGATTGAGTTCAAATATAGATCTCTATTGGGCTATGCAAATTGTTTTACTAATTCAATAAATGAAATCAAACACTCCATCCAACTAAATACGATTTTTCCTTTTTTCCCGTTGCATTATGAAAAGTTTTTGCAACAACTAATAATTTTAGCAATAATATCAGACATAGCACCATGAAGCTGATATCCATTTCGCAGCGGTCTGTGTGTGCAAATGGGAGCTGTGGGTGTGTAAATGATGCCCGCAGTGTCCATTCCCAACCTATTAAGTCACTGCAGTGCCTGATGAATGTGATCACAGGGCAAGAGGGAATAGTTTCATTCGCCTGGACAGAAGGTGCTTCGCTAAACATTTACTTTGCTCCCCAAAGTATTTGAGTTGAATGGGGCCCGCTTTCCTCCTTCCCCTCTCTCGCGGCCTCTTATCCCATCGCCCCGGGGCAACGTTTTGGCTGAGATGTATGGCTTCTCGGTGGGTAAAATATGCATGTTGATCCCCATTTGGCTCCCCGTCTAATGGAAGTGCAAATAGGTTTCGACTGCGAGGCCCTCCATTCATCATCAACAGTGACACGGACGGACGTACAGTGCGGTTCAACAGCTTGCGTGTGTGTGTGCGCGCGCGCGTGCGTGGAGAGAGAGGAGAACTAGGGATAGGCTTATACTGTCATTTTTACATTCACGCTTTTCATGTGTTTCCTTTTTGATATTGATAATAAGCATTACGCTTTTGTGATAGGCCTACCATATTTACCACACAAGCCTGCTTATTCTGTCTAGCTGCCATTGTTGTCTATTCATACGCCTATCCTTGCTCGGGGCTGTATGTTTGAGTGCCACAGGCAGCACTGCTCATTGCTTCGATTATTAAAACGTCATTATGTAAATTGGCATGTACAGTGCAACTCTATGATCTGACTAAATTAGGAAAATGTTTATACTTAAAACACTTGGGCCCTAGGCGACTCGTGTATGGCAAGCGACAATCTGCCCGTGGTGTAAGACATATTTTGTATTCCAGACTGCCAAAGGCCGCGAGACAAGTGTTTGATTGGTGAATTTCACGTGAGGAGGAGGCAACACGGGTTAACAACAGCCTAAACCAAACTATTATTCGTTCATTTACGATTAAACCTGCAGTTAATTGCAATTGCATATTGACACAATTGCATGAGCTTATTCAATCTGAACTGATTGGTGGAAAATGAACTTTGTTTGAATGTTAAGAATTATGAAAGATAAATGATAGGCCTACAGTCTTAGAAAAATAATATTCTGCATAGAACCAGAAAGGGATATATGCTTGCTTCATATATGGCATCGCATAAGGTTATATATAGAACCCTATATGTAACCAATGTTGGTTCAGTGAAGAACAACCCCTGGGGTTCTGATCAAAGAACCCTACAAGAGTGTTCTATACAGAACCTTTACGGGTGCCATATATGAAGCAAGCAATATAACCTCTTTTGGTTCTAACCAGAACCCTTTTTTCTAAGTGTACATGATGCCAAATTGTGTCTGTTATGGCTATGAAAATAGCAATATAAGGCCATGAAAGCCTCACCCACAATAAGTTCTTGCCTCATGATTCCTAGCTGGAAATCGCTGAAGTGCTTCCACAAAACACTGTACATCTACATATGAATTTGTTTTGTTTTTTAAGATAAAAAAAATTGCAAGAACTCCCATCATTTTTGCATGACCTCACATTCCATGAAATAGCCTAGCCAATTGCTAGTAAAAAAGTATCTTCGAAATGTTTTGGATAGTTTTACTGCATCAGATTTCAGTTCAACAAAGATGTACATGAATCTGTACGAATTCAATACAGTTCTACTTTATTCCTTCGAGTCTTGCCGAATTCCCAATCTGACCCTCAAACCATCATGGTCACCTAATAATCCCCAGTTTACAATTGGCTCATTCATCCCCCTCCTCTCCCCTGTAACTATTCCCCAGGTCGTTGCTGCAAATGAGAACGTGTTCTCAGTCAACTTACCTGGTAAAATAACGGTAAATAAATAAATAAATCTGCACCCAAAGTATAATTACTGTAGCTGGAAATAGCTGGAAATGCTCGCTCGATATTGGCACAACGACGACTTATTGTAAAACATAATATCGTGAAATTACGATAAGGTATATTGTGTGCATAGAGTGTGCACCAATACATTATTTTTGTCACCATATTTGTATCAACACTGTTGTTTTCAGCAATGTATTAACAAGTTACAAGTTTGACCCAGTCCCAGAGATGTCCACAAAGTTCCTACCTCTCGCCAACACAGCCGAGTTGTCTTTGGATGTTCTGATGCTGAAGTGTATCCCGGTTCTAAAGTGATTTCTTAGGAGTCTTATTATAGCAATGTCTCCTTGTTTATAATGTCCACCTTTCTCGTGCTGTTCATGCGATTTGGGAGGAAAGATTGCAAGTCCACAGTTCTGTCTTATGTGAAACGCGCACTCTGCTACTTTCCGCGTGACTGAATCCTCTGCGTCTCGCGCTCAACATAGGAAGCTGCCATCTACCGGGCCACGAGCTGAAGAGGGATTTTAAAGCGGGCTCTGTGAGGTCATGTAAGCTTTCTAGTGGTCCTTGAAGCTGTCAATCAAAGAAAGAGACTATTTCTTCCCCACTAGTAGCAGGCGTTTGGCCAATGACTCTATACTATTCGAAATCATAAACTTTAGAATATGATGTCTGCAGATTCCCATATGTCAGTCTACTTGTATTTGTTTTGCATTTGTGTTTGAATGGATAAACATTCAGTAAATGTATGGACTAAGAAGAATACCAACTCCTTTTAATTCTGGAAAACAAGTGTAAAAATAAGTAGGCCTATATAAGATGTGTGTAATAGATGATGAATATTCTATTTCATATTTTTCTTGCCTTTGAGGGATTTTTGATATCAGTGAATACATCAATTGTTTTCATATTGTGTAGCCCTTAATTGGGAGATGGATGACATATCCAGAATTAAAACGCGGTTAAATTACATTTAAACTTAGATAAAATAAGATTGAATACTTCTTTTCTAATATTTTAAATGATTGTATAATAATTAATGGTATTGATTTTAAAATGGAAAATGTGGCTTTTTTTTATTTCAATGTGGTAGCCTACAAAGTGTTTTTCCACAATGACCAGTGACAGACATTCTTGTTGTAGTTTAATAAAAATAAAAAATCCATATTTACATTTTATTTTTCGTAAGACATTTCAGAATTAGTTATTTTTTTTTGCAATTAAATGTTTACTTCTCAGAATACTTTGACATTAGTGATGTGCATGGATGCAAGTCTTTGCGTTTTGGCGAACCGAATACCTTATAGGTGTGTTTTTATTTGCTTTTCGGCTTTCTTCATGCAATTGGAGTAGAGAGCGTGGTGGAAAGACTTTAGAGAGATCGCTAATAGATGCCAGGCTAGTGCCTTTACAATCTCTCCCGGCCTTGAAGGATTTGGGCTAGGATAGGGAAGACAAGACGCCATTCCAGCCTCCAAAAACCCCTGTCTTAAAATGACTGCGGGTAAGAGGATTAAAACAATAATGCCCTTCTCTTCTTGAAAGGTTTTTAGAGAAGATTTCTTCTCGCAGAGCAAAACCGTTTAGGTGGGAATTAAGGGCAGCGCAAAGTAGCCTTTTAATGTAAAGCTTGCATATTTTGTAAAAGATTATTGGGAAAGAGGGCAGCGTGAAACTCCCTAACCGGAGTTTTATCTCTGGCCATGTTTCTCGTCCACAGATATTTGAATTGCAGACAAAAGATCATATGGAATGAAGAATATTGCATTTTCACCCTCTATATCACAAATGCCCCCGTTTTAAATATGTATGACACTCAAATGCATGAATATGTTTGCACTTTGAATGTGTAGACTGTTCTGCAATTCAAGTAGTTACATTTTGAAGGAGAAACTTTCGTTGGGAAACGTACACTTATGTCCAAGTGTGTGTGTGTGTGTGTGTGTGTGTGTGTGTGTGTGTGTGTGTGTGTGTGTGTGTGTGTGTGTGTGTTTGTGCGTGTGTGTGTGTGTGCATGTGCGTGCGTGCGTGTGAAAGAGAGAGAGAGTTGGTGTTTTACAGATACCCAAAGATGTGTAGAAATTACGCACGTATTACGCACAGATTTCACTGTAAACAATGTTATAAAGTTAATTCCAATTTAATTCGAAAGCGGGCCTACTGCTGTCAATATCTGCAGTCTGAAGCTAAACCACAAGAAATATGATTTTGCATGGGATGAATCCTAATCCTTGGTTTTTTGTATTCAAAAGTTGGAGAAACTGGAACCATTACGGTGCACTGTTGTGCAGTAAACAGGATTACGATTTTCCAAGAAAATAGGGTTAAGGTAGTTTTAAGTTTTTACACATTATCTTTAGACACTAGATAATATAGTGCTACATATTGTCTAGATTTCAATTTGGTGGTATACGAATCATTTTTCTCCTTTTGGTCCATATGCACAAGTTGCACGCTTAGAAGTTGGTCCTAATCTTTGCTTTAAATTAGGCTATGTTTGGGTTGAATTATGACAAGATTTTGACTGTATACTGCGTCCTCTTCAGAACTATTCACTTCGTTAACAAAATCATGTAGCCTATCCTTGGTTAAATGAGCGTGATTGAAATGAATGTGAAATGAATGTCATTTCAATGAATGTCATTTCAACGTTATAATAACATTAATATTATATGCCTAATAATAACCACCACAATAACAATGTTATGATTATTATGATTATTATTATGATTATGTAATTGTATTTTATTTTATCAAACGTGTTTGCATTTGCAGATATTATACCGTCCATGCATAGACTATTCCGTTTATGGTAGACTATAGTAATTTCAACAGTAAAACGTTTTGCTATACTGTTTCTCTGCCCCGCAACCAAACTCGTGTCCCTCTCCGGTTTCCATCGCCTTCGTCTATCACTCGGTTTCTTCTTGAGGTCTGAGAAAGAAAGAGGATTAACTTGTGAACCAATGGAAATAAGAACTTAAACGGGAGGTAAATCTAGGCAATGTCTCTTTGTGAGGACCGTTTCTAAAGCAATTAAAGCGAGAAAGAGTTCTTCACAGCGCCTCTTCTCCAAAGCTGCTTTGCGCTGGGCTTAGCGCGACTACTGTCCAGCGCATCTGAAAGGTTTAAAGGCCCGAGTGTCACAAGAGCTTCCCATTAAGAATACCTCTCGAGCCCTGCCAAGTGTCCTCACCTTTCCGATGTATAACCCCACGGTCCTGGGACTGGAAATATTCCAAGGTTTATCCTGGGTTTTTGGCGACCTGTCACGCGTTATTTTAGCTCTCATTTTGATGTGATTTGCCTTTAGGCCTATTCGTCTAGTAATAATTCCCTATGGCCTATTCATTGATCTCTATATTATGTGTTTTGACAATGTAAATCATATAGCAGTTCATTTTGAAACAACCTAGGTTAGGATGGCAGCCTATAAAAAAAGTTGATAATGGCGCGTGGGAACTTAATTCGTCTATTTGATGACTGACCTCAATTTTATTTACCTAAAAATTAAAATAGACTACTTTTTAGATTTGGGAGAAAAACAGAAGAGGGAAAAATGTCTCACTGCCAGTGAATACTGTTCGCTAATAGCTAATTAATAGTCCTAATGATGTTTCTGCAACTTCATGAATACATTAGGTCTGCAATCCAGCCAGCTTTAGCCTCCGCAGCTCCATTCAAGGGTATTTCAGCATCTGTTCATCCCAGGGCAATTAATCATTTTGATGTGTAGTTTAAAATCGACTTCTTTCAGGAGACCTTTTTTTGACAAGAATAACAAAGCAATTTGCCAGGAGCCATCTCTTAGACACGTTATTAGCTTAAACCCGTTTTTTTTACTCCCGTATTTTCCAAATTAGATACCTGCGTTAAAGGGACAGGGCCACTTTTTGGTTTATTGTCAACGCCACGCCTCCGAATCCTCCTGAAATCCTTTTATTCGTGACAAGATCTCAGGATCTCCTCAACAAATCCCCCCTCTAAAAGTTTTCAACCTGTCAGTTCTCTCTAAAAGCTGTATAATTCCCCCTCTTTCTCTTTCCACTCAATCCCCTTCTCTCTCCTCACCCTCCCCACTTTTCTCCCTTGTCTCTCTATCCTTCTCACCTCTTTTGCTACCCTTTCTGTTTGTTCGATTTGTACCTTTACCCCATTCTTTTTCTCAATTTTTTTTTGCACTCTCTCATATTTTTTCTCTCACTAACCTCCTTTCTCTTTCCATCTCCCGTCTCTACTTCTTCCTCTCCCTCTCTCTTACCCCCTTTTCGCTTTCGTTCCCTTCTCCTCCACTCTCTCCCATTCTCTCTCTATCTCTCTCCCTCTTCCTTTTCCCTCATCCTCTCCTTTTTCTCTTTCTCCCTCCTCTCTCTCACCCCCTTTTCTCTTTCGTTCCCTTCTCCTCCACTCTCTCCCATTCTCTCTCTATCTCTCTCCCTCTTCTATTTCCCTCATCCTCTCCTCTTTCTCTTTCTCCCTTCTCGCCCTTTCTCCCTCTCTCTCTCTGGCCCGGATCCCTCAGCACAAGGGGCCCCATTGTATAGTCCTAATCCAGAGGCAACACAGCTTTAGCGACATGGAGGGATAAAAGGCCCATCAAGCCCACAACTTTATGGGGGCAAATCTCTCCCTAATCCCTCGCTTTATCTAAACAAAGGCCCCTCTGCCTTAATCCACCTTCGCTTCGAAAAATAAAAAAGAAAGGGGGGAAAAAAACAGAGGGGTATAAAAAAAAATCTCACACACTCTTGGGTTGAACTGGGAGCTCAGACCCAAAGGAGTGAATTTCCTGGAGAAACTAACCATTACTGACAAGCTTTTGTCATCAGTTATAAGATTGCCCCTGGTAACCACCAAAAAAGTATTGAGCTTGCATGCTTTTTGTAGTTTACAGTTTGCATTTCTCCTGAGAGATGGTTGCATGTTGCTGAATCAGTTTCTATAGGCAGTGAGATGGGAATCTGCTCTAAAATGATCAACTTCACGTGCAGTCATTCAGGGGGGCAGTTTTACATTGCGGTTCGTATCTACATCCTTCAACCTAGTGCTCCTATAGGGTTAAGAACGATGTGTCCAGTATGTACTCACAGCCTGGGTATGTCATTTTGAGTCCACATTATTTCTGACACAAAGTGTGTGAGGTGTTATGAGTTTGAATTAAATTCCCGTGCACTGTCACAGCAAAAAAATGGCATGCCTACAAGTATTCAAAGTATTCACTTCAGCGTCACCAAAAGTGTTGGAAATGTCAGCATATCCTGTCAGTGTATAACAATACTTGTTCGGGCCTTTCAGCTGCTGTAGCCTTTATACTCCCAGTTAGTCCTGTAGGATGAGAGGGCTCATTAAGGGGAATGATTGGAGAGCTCAGGGCTCAACCTCATTACTGACTGGGTGATTAGTACTGAATCAGCAGCTTATGACGGAAAGGCCAGCAGGGAGGAGAAGTGGTGGTGGTGGGCCACAGGGTGGGGACACCAGCATCCCCACAGAGATGACCTATTGATTTGTGGCATTCAATGCAGTGAAATGTAGCCAGTTTGAGCACCCACCTGCAGTACTGAGGGTTTATGTTACTGGATTTTTATCAAAACTGTGTGATCTGACCAGTGCAGAAATTTGAGCCGATTATTACATCTCAGTAGATATTAGGCAAGAGGTTTTAGTATCCATATGGCGGCCTAATTAGACCACGTCCTATTACAAACCTTTAGCCCAATAACAGACAGTGGAGGAATTTACCTCATGAGCTCCCTGATCTACCATATATCCACCCTATATATGGAATTAATGCTAGGTCTGCCCTCTTCCCCACTCTGCTAATATGGATAGCCAGATCGGGCTGTGCCCTTCACTTGCCCAAATTCCTCCCCCAATTAACGGGATGGGTTCAGTAGGGGCCAATCTGCCTGGCGATGACAATTCCCAGCAAAGCCCTCTGCTCCCCTGATGCAAAATCCCTCCCTGTCGATCGCCTAAAACATCTGTCTTTACTTTCCCAAATCCCTTTGTATCTGCTCCTCTTTGGAATATCAGCCCCGTAATCTGGGTTAGAGAATGGAAACTCGTGTGGTGAGGGGTTTAGTGAGGGCTGTTGAGGATAGGGTGTAGCCTAGTTGGTATTACCTGCTGCATGAGATAGTGAGGCAATTTAGGTCAGGGACTGATAATTATGCTCTGAGAATTTAGGATATCTTTTAAACCTTTATTTAGCCAGGGAAGTTAGATCCCTTGAGGTTAAAAAACTATTTAGCAAAGGAAATCTAGTAAGAAGTCAGCGGGAAAATATACAATACTAGTAGTAGTGCGGAATTGACCATTGCTGTGTCTTGTATTGTACTTGATTAAACTTTTTTATTTGGCGATGCGGGTATTGTTTTGACTAGTTTCTCACACAGACAAAACATCCACTTAGGTGTTTTGTCTGGGTCTCCTGTGCTCAAAATGTTCAGCCCACCTGTTGTTCACACTACTAATCACTCTGGTTATGAGCTAAATACCGGTAGTCATGGTGCCTCCATTTGGTTATAACCTCACATGCAGTTGATTTGGCCGAACTGTCAGGTTTGAAAGGATCTTGAGGAATACATCTGAGGAGAGCTTGCAAGGTAAAAATACACTTGACTCTGGGAGATTTGCTGCCGTTCTTAGCAGCATTGTACGCTTATAGAAGAGTTACATTTGGACGGTTGCCATGTGTGATGCGGCCATTAACACTCAGACAATTACCATCTTCTTTTGGCTTTCTTCCCACTTTAACAGAGCTAATGCTAAGCTAATGAAGTGAGTAGCGAGGACGATTTATCCATTAGAGTCAATTAAGCCAATCCAATGCAATCCAATGTTGAGGGGGATGTTGAGGAGTGTCAAAATAGCATCATGAACCACCCAAACACAGATAGAGTGGTGGATTTAACAACTTTTCGCCCTTGGTGGTAAGTGCTAATACTTTCACAAATTTGGATTATCTGAGTCCAACTGGATTGAATGACTTTTTCTCTTGGTGGTAAGTGTTAATACTTCAGACATTTTGGATCATCAAGGTACAGCGTCTTCCCACATAGGGATTATACCTATTTTGGGAGCAAATGTTTCACAGTGAGGCTGCCTGATGGTCTGCATCGCCATAATAAGTATAAATCTGCTTCTTCACAGCGTATTACGGAACTGAACATAAGGGATTGTGTTATTGTGGTCCTATAATCTGGGTTTAAACTCCTTGTTTTACAAATGGCCCTTTTAAAAAGCTTTTTTGCTTTGTATCGGGTTAAAAAAAACTCATCCTGTATTAACCTACTGTCTCGTAATTTTCTGGAGTGTAGCTTTTGTTACTTGTTTCATTCACTGTGGTTTAGACACGTTGCAGCTGCCCCATATGCCGCCATGTCATAGGGTGCCGTAGCAGTGTTACAGGTGTGTTATGGCAGTCGTCAGGTTAGACACTGTAAAGGTGAGCTTCAGAGACTAGCTCTGTAGGTTTTAGCACCATTCCAAAGGAACTTGTGTAGTGGTAGCAGAATAGTTAGCCTTTAGAACTTGGCATGCAACCAAAATAGGTCAATATCCAAGTTATTATAATTCTCAAAGGCTGAGGTACTATTCAGAAGTGGGCTCTTTGTAAAAGTACATTATGTAGTACATTATTCGCTGAGCAGGTACCTGAAAAAGGCTACCTGAAGGTAGTGAGATTTAGCACAAGAACCCTAAATAAGGAACTCGGTGGGCCGACTCAAAGCTACAGGTTGAAAGTTCCTCAGAACCTTGACTTATCTGTTGAGTCCAATTGCATCCATTGATTGTTTGTTTAGCAGTAGTGCATGAATTGCATGAAATGTGTTATACAATTCCTTCTCTCTACCCCTTGGTAAAATGTGTAGCATTGCAGCAAACTTGCTTTAAAACTGCAACATTGTCTCTGCACCCCATTGTAAAATGTGTAGAATTAAACAACAATTCTGCGGCCCCTCATGTTGAGTTCAGATTTTTTTTGTGGCCCCGACCCCGATTAAAGTTGCACATCCCTGTCCTAGAGCTATTGATGCGGACTTTGGCCATTTTGTGGTAATCAAGATGTTTAAAAACCCTATCAAGTCAGAGAAAGTCTTTATCTGTTTCACAATTAGGGGAAATTAAGATATTGAGCGGCCCAAGAGTTTTTACTGAACCTGGAAATATAGAGGACAATAGAACTTAGGAACTGTGACTAATAGGAGACAATATGTGTATTAAACTACTAATTTCATAGTTAATTGTGTATTTCAATGGGGTTAAATTTGATATTTTGATTTGCGCTAAATCTGGGCTTCATTGTTTAAGACAGGTGAGGAGGACTGGAGGGAAGTTTGTTCTGGAGTGCTAATTAAATATTTAAATAGATCCAAGTGCTGTCTTGTCCTTTTAAAACTGTTAATTTGTGAGACAAGTGAATTGGGCGTAACTTTTACATTTAGTCCAATAATTAATTGTCACAATAAATCCCAGAGTCCATCTTTTTAACAAACTGAAAGACATATGTCGTCATGGCAGTTGCCCACAATTACTGAGCACCAACCCCATCCTCTATACCAGTTAACAATACCCATGGGTTCCCTGGCACTCCAAGACACACACACACACACACCTCATTCTCTCCCAGATGCCTCTGTTTCGGGGGGCAGATTGGGTGAGGCCAGGCAGCAGGTCTGGTTCCACTCGGCTGTGCTCTGGGACCTTCCTCACTTGTTCTCTAGTGTCTCTGAGGCCCCCTCACTCCCTCCTCTGCCATCCCTCTCTACCGCCTCTCAAAGGAGTCTTGCTGGGCCCAACTGCCTGCATAAAGAGGTGGGCAGGTCCGTCTCAGTGGGGAGTGGGGAGAGACTGTGTGTGTGTGTTTTTTCAGCCACTAGAAGTGAGGCAGGGCCTTGTTACAATTACCCCCCTTGTTTGTGATCCTCCAGCGCCAGAGATCGGGGAAGGAGGAGGAGGTGCAGAGCTAATGGGCATGTTTGTTTACCTATTTGTCCTTGACATGATCAATTGATTACCAGGCTTATTCACTGCCTCCATGGGGTCATTACATTTCCATTTAAATTGCAAATGGATTTCTCCCCAGCACCACTCCCTTCCATTGTTACCGTAGTGCATGCACCACCTATGCAGTGCACACGTACACACGTATGCACATGCACACACCTGCTTTAAACATTTAAATAAACATGAAAATAAAATATTGGCAAGACCATTTTTTTTGCCTAATGATGAAGAATTCTGGAATGATTTATTGACTATCATGAAGCCACTGTTTGTAAATATGTTTTTGTTTCCCACATTCATAGTCCTAGATGGTGGAATTCTCTCTCAATTTCACTCTCCTGTGTCTGCGTGTTCGTTCATGAGTGAGATACACGTGTAGGGCAGAATAGGGGAGGCTTCCCCAGTCCATTATCTTGTGAGGAGGGGTGAACCCCTCCTCACCTTCCCTCCTCTCTCTCTCTCTCTTTCTCTCTCTCTCTCTCTCTCTGTCTGTCTCTCTCTCTCTCTCTCTCTCTCTCTCTCTCTCTCTCTCTGTCTCTCTCTCTCTGGGAGTACATCAGTGATAATTACCCGCATCATGAAGATGTCAGTCATTTAGCTGTGGCCATTAAAACTCTCCCTTATACACACACACACACACACACACACACACACACACACACACACACACACACACACACACACACACACACACACACACACACACACACACACACACACACACACACACACACACACACACACACACACACACACACACACACACACACACACACACACACACACACACACACACACAACAGTCCTCCGAGAGGAAAACAAGCTGATTCCTGGATAGAAAAGCATGGTGATTAAGCGAGACTGGGGATATTACAGAGAACGATTACTGATTTGGAGTTAAACAGTCGGAAAAGAGCGGCCAAATTGGGCAGCAGCGGGAGATCGCTAAGCTAAGCGCTAATTGACGCAATCTCAGACAAGCTATCGCAGAGCATATTCACACCACTACAGAGAGAACTGGATGGATGCATGGATGGACAGATTAACTACTTGTATTGTTTTTTGATGGTATACTTCCATTTTTATCTTCCTGATTTCCTCATTTTGTATTGGAAATCAAAGGCATGACGAATATAGTGGAAATCAAAGGCATGACGAATATAGTGGAAATCAAGGGCATGATTAATATAGTGGAAATCAAGGGCATGATGAATATAGTGGAAATCAAGGGCATGATGAATATAGTGGAAATCAAGGGCATGATGAATATAGTGGAAATCAAGGGCATGACGAATATAGTGGAAATCAAGGGCATGACGAATATAGTGGAAATCAAGGGCATGACGAATATAGTGGAAATCAAGGGCATGACGAATATAGTGGAAATCAAGGGCATGACAAATATAGTGGAAATCAAGGGCATGACAAATATAGTGGAAATCAAGGGCATGATGAATATAGTGGAAATCAAGGGCATGATGAATATAGTGGAAATCAAGGGCATGATGAATATAGTGGGTTAGGGTTATATTTAGAATAAGGGTTAAGTTAGGGTGAGGATAAGGGTTACGTTTTGTGTTAGGATAATGGTTATAGTGGAACTGACAGCATTTTAGCAACATGAAATCATTTTAAAATCTGTTTATTTCCACCCTAAGAAGAATATGACACTTAAAAAAAAATATCTGACAAGCGAGCACTTAGATATGGTCATTTTCACGTTTTCATAAATTCTTAGAATGATTAGGAGTTACGTATACGAAGGCATTTGTGAAAATTATATAGCAATATGGAGTGGGAAAGCGGCCGTGCGTTTGGACAATTAATAGTAAATAAAACCTAATAAAAACATCTGTCTCGTCCAGGACCGGAGTCTACGCAGACCGGTGCACAATAGCCAATCAGATCTATAGTAGGCCTTTACGCAAACAAGCCATTTGCCACACAGGCCTGCCGTCATTCACTTTGAACTGGACTGTGTGTTTACAGGCAGTAGCAACAGCACAACTTTAGATCATTAGAACGCATTTGCCAAAGCCACAAAATACACCTGAATTGATTTCTGCAATTATGTCAATACCACAGGAGTCCTCTTACATCTGGGAACCTTTCATTCCTATTGATCAAACAACCATGAAATGGTTGGCTCTCTCTCCCTCAGTTATGCACATCAACAACAACCAGATCAACAACTAATGCTATCCAGAGCAAGATGAGCTAACAAAAGAACATTAGATAAACCCTCTCAAACTGTTTCAGCAAGTTGGCAGTCAAAATTGCACTGATAAACGATGGGGAATTGTAGCCTTCTAATCCTTCTGCAGCTTGCCTGCAAACAAGATCCCAAGCTAACTGGCTAAAGTTGGCTAGCTTGCTTGCTAGCTACTTCCAGACATAAATGAGAGAACATCTCACTCTGACCATTTTACTCCCTCTAGCAGAGCTGGTTAACTAGGCTGTTTACATGTTATCTAGGGCATTTGTGATTAACTATATTAAAACAATTATGTCTACTGACACCAGTCATATTCAGCTGGTGTTGCATGTTTTTAAATTCATCAGTTATTCTGCACTCTGGCACACTCAGACTGGAGTGCTCTGAAATAGGAGTAGATAGAGTGAACACAAGAGATATGCTAAGTGGATAACAGTCGTTCATGTTCTTGCTAGCTAACCAAATGACACCTGCATCTCTGGCTGTGTATAGTCACCGAAAAACGGTATGTGGCGACAAAGTAAGTCACTCACCACTCCTCCAATGACATTACACGACATCCTCCTAGCAGCTAGCTAGCTAACGTTAGGGTCTGTGTTTTTAGCTTGCTACATATAGATACGCTACCCTATTAGCCACGTTATGACGGACTTATTATTATTGCCCTTGCTAGTATGACTGTATTGACATTCCCACCCTTAGTTACAGTGGGGCAAAAAAGTATTTAGTCAGCCACCAATTGTGCAAGTTCTCCCACTTAAAAAGATGAGAGAGGCCTGTAATTTTCATCATAGGTACACTTCAACCTATGACAGACAAAATGAGAAAAAGAAATCCAGAAAATCACATTGTAGGATTTTTAATCAATTTATTTACAAATTATGGTGGAAAATAAGTATTTGGTGACCTACAAACAAGCAAGATTTCTGGCTCTCACAGACCTATAACTTCTTCTTTAAGAGTCTCCTCTGTCCTCCACTCGTTACCTGTATTAATGGCACCTGTTTGAACTTGTTATCAGTATAAAAGACACCTGTCCACAACCTCAAACAGTCACACTCCAAACTCCAATATGGCCAAGACCAAAGAGCTGTCAAAGGACACCAGAAACAAAATTTTAGACCTGCACCAGGCTGGGAAGACTGAATCTGCAATAGGTAAGCAGCTTGGTTTGAAGAAATCAACTGTGGGAGCAATTATTAGGAAATGGAAGACATACAAGACCACTGATAATCTCCCTCAATCTGGGGCTCCATGCAAGATCTCACCCCGTGGGGTCAAAATGATCACAAGAACGGTGAGCAAAAATCCCAGAACCACACGGGGGGACCTAGTGAATGACCTGCAGAGAGCTGGGACCAAAGTAACAAAGCCTACCATCAGTAACTGTAACAGTCCTGACCTATTTATGTTAGTTTTTATGTGTTTTTGGTCAGGGCATGTGTTTTGGGTGGGCAGTCTATGTTACCTGTTTCTATGTTGGTTTCGGTTTGCCTGGTATGGCTCTTGATTAGAGGCAGGTGGTTTGCATTTTCCTCTAATCAAGAGTCATATTTAGGTAGGGCATTATCACTGTGTGTTTGTGGGTGATTGTCTCCTGTGATGTCTTCGTTGTGTTAGATGTATTCACTTACGGAGCTGTTTGGCTGTTCGTCTGTTTCGATGTACGTTCCTGTTCGTGAGTTTACGTTTGTCATGTGAGTTTATGTTCAGGTTCCGTTTTACGTCGTTTTGTTATTTTGTAGTTTTGAAAGTGTTTTGTTTAGTTTTCGTGTTGCCATCGGCATCGTTGTAATTTATAATAAAGATGGCATATTTCCCTGAACCCGCATTTTGGTTAGAAGATCCTTCTCTCCTCACCTCATCTGAGGATGAGGAAAGCGACAGCTATAACAGAATCACCCACCAAAATACAGAGACCAAGCGGTATGGGAAAAATGCTCGACGGAGCAACAAGGATTTTTGGACTTGGGAGGAGATCCTGTCTGGTAGAGGACCCTGGGCGCAAACTGGAGGAAATCGCTGCTCTCGTGAGAAGAGTGAGGCAGCCACAGCCCAGGAGCGCTGGTATGAGGAGGCAGCTAGGAGACGTAGATGGAAGCCGGAGATTCAAGCTCGTAACCGGAATTATGAGGGGACACGTCTTGCACGGAAGCCCGAAAAGCCCGTGAGTAACTCCCAAAAAATTCTTGGGGGGGGGGCTAAGGGGTTGTGGGCCAAGGGCAGGTAGGAGACCTGCGCCCACTTCCCAGGCTAACCGTGGAGAGCGGGAGTACGGGCAGACACCGTGTTACGCAGTAGAGCGCACGGTGTCTCCTGTACGTGTGCATAGCCCAGTGCGGGTTATTCCACCTCCCCGCACTGGTAGGGCTAGATTGGGCATTGAGCCAGGTGTCATGAGGCCGGCTCAACGCGTCTGGTCTCCAGTGCGTCTCCTCGGGCCGGCATACATGGCACCTGCCTTACGCATGGTTTCCCCGGTTCGCCTGCATAGCCCAGTGCGGGCTATTCCACCTCGCCGCACTGGCAGGGCGACCGGGAGCATTCAACCAGGTAAGGTTGGGCAGGCTCAATGCTCAAGAGAGCCAGTACGCCTGCACGGTCCGGTATTTCCGGCGCCACCTCCCCGCCCCAGCCTAGTACCTACAGTGCCTACATTACGCACTAGGCTACCAGTGCATTTCCAGAGCCCTGTTCCTCCTCCACGCACTCTCCCTATAGTGCGTGTATCCAGTTCGGTGCCTCCAGTTCCGGCCCCACGCACTAAGCCACCTGTGCGTCTCCCAAGTCCTGTACACACTGTCACTTCTCCCCGTACTAGTCCTGAGGTGCGTGCCCTCAGCCAGGTGCCACCAGTGCCGGTACCACGCACCAGGTATAGAGTACGCTTTGAGAGTTCAGTGTGCCCTGTCTCTGCTCCCCGCACTAGTAGGAAGGTGCTTATCATTAGCACGGTGCCTCCAGTTCCGGCACCACGCACCAGGTCTACAGTGCGCCATATCCGGCCAGAGCCATCCGTCTCCCCAGCGCCATCTGAGCCATCCGTCTCCCCAGCGCCATCTGAGCCATCCGTCTCCCCAGCGCCATCTGAGCCATCCGTCTCCCCAGCGCCATCTGAGCCATCCGTCTCCCCAGCGCCATCTGAGCCATCCGTCTGCCAGGAGCCTGCAAAGCCGCCCGTCTGCCATGAGCCTGCAAAGCCGCCCGTCTGCCATGAGCCTGCAAAGCCGTCAGCCAGACAGGAGCCGCTAGAGCCATCAGCCAGACAGGAGCCGCTAGAGCCGTCAGCCAGACAGGATCTGCCAGAGCCGTCAGCCAGACAGGATCTGCCAGAGCCGCCAACCAGACAGGATCTGCCAGAGCCGCCAAACAGACAGGATCTGCCAGAGCCGCCAACCAGACAGGATCTGCCAGAGCCGCCAACCAGACAGGATCTGCCAGAGCCGCCAACCAGACAGGATCTGCCAGAGCCGCTAACCAGACAGGATCTGCCAGAGCCGCCAGCGAGCCATGAGCAGCCAGAGCCGTCAGTGAGCCATGAGCAGCCAGAGCCGTCAGTGAGCCATGAGCAGCCAGAGCCGTCAGTGAGCCATGAGCAGCCAGAGCCGTCAGTGAGCCATGAGCAGCCAGAGCCGTCAAAGAGCCATGAGCAGCCAGAGCCGTCAGTGAGCCATGAGCAGCCAGAGCCGTCAGAGAGCCATGAGCAGCCAGAGCCGTCAGAGCGCCATGAGCGTCGTGAGCCGTCAGCCTGCCATGAGCGTCGAGAGCCGTCAGCCTGCCATGAGCGTCGAGAGCCGTCAGCCTGCCATGAGCGTCGAGAGCCGTCAGCCTGCCATGAGCGTCGAGAGCCGTCAGCCTGCCATGAGCGTCGAGAGCCGTCAGCCTGCCATGAGCGTCGAGAGCCGTCAGCCTGCCATGAGCGTAGAGAGCCGTCAGTCTGCCATGAGCGTCGAGAGCCGTCAGCCAGCATGGACCTGCCAGAGCCGTCCAAACAGGACCTGCCAGAGTCCTTCAGCCGGGATCTGCCCCTTGTCCCGGTGTTGCCCCTTGTCCCGGTGTTGCCCCTTGTCCCGGTGTTGCCCCTTGTCCCGGTGCTGCCCCTTGTCCCGGTGCTGCCCCTTGTCCCGGTGCTGCCCCTTGTCCCGGTGCTGCCCCTTGTCCCGGTGCTGCCCCTTGTCCCGGTGCTGCCCCTTGTCCCGGTGCTGCCCCTTGTCCCGGTGCTGCCCCTTGTCCCGGTGCTGCCCCTTGTCCCGGTGCTGCCCCTTGTCCCGGTGCTGCCCCTTGTCCCGGTGCTGCCCCTTGTCCCGGTGCTGCCCCTTGTCCCGGTGCTGCCCCTTGTCCCGGTGCTGCCCCTTATTCCAGTGATGGTCCTTATCCTGGTGCTGCCCCTTGTTTTTGTGCTGCCCCTTGTCCCGGTGCTACCCCTTGTCCCGGTGCTGCCCCTTGTTCCGGTGCTAGCTGATTATTTAGGGGAAGGTAATGTTTGGGTGGTCAGTGGTAGGGGTAGACAGAAGAGGGGAGTGACTAAGGTGGTATGGGGACAGCGTCCGGAACCGGAACCACCACCGTGGTCAACTGCCCACCCGGACCCTCCCCTGGACTTTGTGCTGGTGCGCCCGGCGTTCGCACCTTGGGGGGGGGGTACTGTAACAGTCCTGACCTATTTATGTTAGTTTTTATGTGTTTTTGGTCAGGGCATGTGTTTTGGGTGGGCAGTCTATGTTACCTGTTTCTATGTTGGTTTCGGTTTGCCTGGTATGGCTCTTGATTAGAGGCAGGTGGTTTGCATTTTCCTCTAATCAAGAGTCATATTTAGGTAGGGCATTATCACTGTGTGTTTGTGGGTGATTGTCTCCTGTGATGTCTTCGTTGTGTTAGATGTATTCACTTACGGAGCTGTTTGGCTGTTCGTCTGTTTCGATGTACGTTCCTGTTCGTGAGTTTACGTTTGTCATGTGAGTTTATGTTCAGGTTCCGTTTTACGTCGTTTTGTTATTTTGTAGTTTTGAAAGTGTTTTGTTTAGTTTTCGTGTTGCCATCGGCATCGTTGTAATTTATAATAAAGATGGCATATTTCCCTGAACCCGCATTTTGGTTAGAAGATCCTTCTCTCCTCACCTCATCTGAGGATGAGGAAAGCGACAGCTATAACAGTAACACACTACGCCGCCAGGGACTCAAATCCTGCAGTGCCAGACGTGTCCCCCTGCTTAAGCCAGTACATGTCCAGGCCCGTCTGAAGTTTGCTAGAGAGCATTTGGATGATCCAGAAGAAGATTGGGAGAATGTCATATGGTCAGATGAAACCAAAATATAACTTTTTGGTAAAAACTCAACTCGTCGTGTTTGGAGGACAAAGAATGCTGAGTTGCATCCAAAGAACACCATACCTACTGTGAAGCATGGGGGTGGAAACATCATGCTTTGGGGCTGTTTTTCTGCAAAGGGACCAGGACGACTGATCCGTGTAAAGGAAAGAAAGAATGGGGCCATGTATCGTGAGATTTTGAGTGAAAACCTCCTTCCATCAGCAAGGGCATTGAAGATGAAACGTGGCTGGGTCTTTCAGCATGACAATGATCCCAAACACACCGCCCGGGCAACGAAGGAGTGGCTTCGGAAGAAGCATTTCAAGGTCCTGGAGTGGCCTAGCCAGTCTCCAGATCTCAACCCCATAGAAAATCTTTGGAGGGAGTTGAAAGTCCGTGTGCCCAGCAACAGCCCCAAAACATCACTGCTCTAGAGGAGATCTGCATGGAGGAATGGGCCAAAATACCAGCAACAGTGTGTGAAAACCTTGTGAAGACTTACAGAAAACGTTTGACCTCTGTCATTGCCAACAAAGGGTATATAACAAAGTATTGAGCTAAACTTTTGTTATTGACCAAATACTTATTTTCCACCATAATTTGCAAATAAATTCATAAAAAATCCTACAATGTGATTTTTCTGGATTTTTTTCTTCTCATTTTGTCTGTCATAGTTGAAGTGTACCTATGATGAAAATTACAGGACTCTCTCATCTTTTTAAGTGGGAGAACTTGCACAATTGGAGGCTGACTAAATACTTTTTTGCCCCACTGTACATTCGTCCGTGGAATCTGAAACAGTGTTTCCCAAATTGTGATTTACAACCTGATAGCTATGTTTTTTTGGGAATACCAAGATATGTATTGGTAAATTATATGAATCATGCATTGAACTGCATCCACCTACTCTGCCAACAATGCCTTAGTGTACGTCACTGAACGTTGAGTCAAATAGAACCTATTTTTAAAACCTATAAACTGGGAATTTGATATTTTGTTACTGATATTAGGATTGTTTGTTTGTTTCATAACTGCAAAATAGTTCAAATGCTGTCAGTTCCACTTTAAGGGTTAGAGCTAGTGTAACGGCTTTCATATTCGTCCTCCTCCTCGGACGAGGAGAGGCGAAACGGATCGGACCAATACGCGGAGTGGTTAGTGTTCATAATAATTTAATATAACAAAACTGAACACTGAATTACAAAACAAATAAACGAAGAGCAGAAACCTATACAGTACCGTGTGGTGAAAAACACAAACACGGAAACAAACACCCACAAAACACACGTGAAACCCAGTCTGCCTAAGTATGATTCTCAATCAGGGACAACGATTGACAGCTGCCTCTGATTGAGAATCATACCAGGCCGAACACAAAAATCCCAACATAGAAAATCAACCATAGACAAACCCACCCAACTCACGCCCTGACCAACTAAAATAAATACAAGACAAAGGAAAACAGGTCAGGAACGTGACAGCTAGGGTTAGTAGATAGTTCGTTGAAATGTTACCGATAGTCTGTAGAGCATCTACAGATATGTGTTTGTAGTTGTTTATATTTGCTTATCTGGATCCCCATTAGCTTTTGCAAAGGTGTCCACAAAAAAAACACAAAACATGACAAGTTACAAAACACTGGTACGCTGACAGACAAGGACAGTCACACAAAAAGTCAACGGGTGGACTATCCAAATAAAGTGTTCCCTCACATACTAACACGTACTCATTCCTCACCAGATAGCCCCCATACCCACACACCCACACATCCTTAGCCCGATCAATGGTCATAGCGGTTTTCCCTTGACAAGACTGTCGCTTGCCCAAGAGCCTTGGTCAATCCCTTTCCCTCTCACACACACACACACACACACACACACACACACACACACACACACACACACACACACACACACACACACACACACACACACACACACACACACACACACACACACCTCCCCCGACACACTTGTCAAGGACCTCGTCGACCCCTGACCCCACCCACTTGGCCCCATTATTGATTTCTCCCTTCGCCCCTCTCAATCTGGATGAAGAGGGCGCGAGGCAGCGTTAGCCAGGTATACAGAAGGGACTTTGGGGATGAAGGGCCGATCAATGTGGAGTGATGGTTGAGCTTGCAGCAGCAGAAACAACCGTCAGGAGGAAATAAGGGCTTCAGGCCAGAGAGGTGAACACTAATAGGGCCTGAGTGGAAGCTAGAGAGGCCAGAGACCAGAGAGACTCAATGCCGATGAGGCCATGGCTTGTTATGCGATGAGGGCTGCCCGACAGTGCTGGGTTTACTGGATAGGTCACTAATGATCTCACTGATCACTCTACGCCATGAAGGAGATGAAGGAAAGGCCGGAGCCCTCAAGACCCAGACCTACCAAGAAACTGTTTATTATTGGAAAACAAGACCCAGACCAAGATATTTGATGCAAAATCCAAGGCCCAGACCCAGATTGTATTTATGTTGTCTCAAGACCGAAATCACACAATTGAGACTGAGTTGGCCTACCACTCCTTTCTCTCTTTATGTCTACCTCTCTCTTACTCTTTTTCTCTTTTTCTCTCTTTCTCTCTTTTTCTCTAACACTCTTCGTATCAACCTCTCCCTCTACCTCTACTTCACTGTAGCCTCTTTCGGTGTGTCACACCTGTTGCATTCCGGCAATACCAGCTCCTTGTCGCGGTCACATGGCATGGGTTGGTCGTGCGATCCGTCTGTTGTTGGTCATGCCCCTCCTCTCCACTCCCTTCCTCGTTCCCCTTCTCAGTGAGAGGCGAGGCAGCCGAAGCTGAGTCGGAGCGGTTCGGTGGGAAATGTGGGAAATGCAGCACGGAGGCTTATTAGTGTCATACTGCTCTTCCTGAGCTCCTATTTACTGCCTCTCTAGAGCCCACGGACACCCCGCTGCTGCAGAAGGCGCGGCCTGCCGCCTTCAGTTTTGGTTTGTGTGTAGGAATAGGTGTACGTGTGTTTGTGTGTGTGTGTGTGTGTGTGTGCGTCCGTGAGAGACACATATAACAGGAGTGTGATTGAGTAAGTTTGGAGAGGGTGTATGCCTGTGTGAGATATAGAGCGTGTAAGTGTACTGTATGTGTGACAGTGAGAGAAAGAGAGATACAGAGGACATGTGTGTGCATTGAGTAACATTGGCTTCAAAGCCATAACAAGATGCCTCCTTTTTGTTTCTACCTTGTGTTTTTCCACAGATATGTCACACATAGATATGTCACACATAGATAGGTTAAACAGATGTTTTTCTATGTGTGTGTGTGTTTTCTCTTCTGGCAGGCTAACGCCTTTAAATAACCCTGGGTCCTTTTCAACGGGGCTTGGAATAATCCATTTTCACCTCTCTTGCCTCGGATCAGGTTAGGGGTTTTGCGGTGACACAGTTAGACATAATCTTTTTATTTTATTTTAATTTCCCAGCATCGCCTCCACTGATTCTCCTCCTGTCACTTTAGATGCGGCTAAAAACTGATTTGGGCTCAGTAATCTCACCCTGCATTTTGCCTCCACTTAAAGAAAACCTTGGAATATCATAACGAGATTATTTTATTTGTAATTGATTATGTGCCTTCCTTGCCACAGCCATGGGTACTTCAAAGTGACTGAATTAAAGGGGTGGTGAAAAGACTAGGGTGCTGAATTTGGGTGGCGTGGGTAAATGGGGAGTGGGTACAAGACGCCGGGGTCGAGAAGTTGAGCCTCCTTTGGATGACGAATAAGAATCAAGCCTGATTCCGAGATGGCAGTTAATTGGCTCACGGAATGTGCCTTGGTAAGAGAAGGATCTCTGTGAGCCAATGACACGGCGGGGTTGGTTCCTGAAGGTGGCTGTTTATTGGAGGAGAAGGTTCAGTAAAGATTATTGGTTGATCTACTTTTCAAGTTTGGGCCTGAGTCTTCAGTTAACCTGCTCCTCTAGACTCCTAGCTTAGTTTAAAGGTCTCCAGACCCAAACCAAGATGCTTGAATGTCTATGGATGTCTATGGATCTCCACACTAGCCACCTCAGTCATTCACCATACTGAAGAGGCCTTCTTCTTTTTCTGTCCCATAAGCCACTCTATCACCACCTACACCCCTCCTCTCTCAATCCCTCTCCATCATCTTTGGATTCCCCAATTTTCCCCTCCCAGAGCTGAGGATTTGACCCCCTCCACTGCCCACCCAATCCCCCACCTAACACATCACTGGGGGATGGAGATGGAGTCAGTGAGCCCCAGCTGGCTCCCCATGGCAGCCCTATCCCTGTATCAGCCTGGCCCTCATCCCTCTGCTCCCTATTAGGGTGATCCAGAGCCGAGGGCTCTGGGCAAGAGTGAGAGGGGATAGCCCCCAAACCCTGATTAGCCTATCCCAATGATCTCTCCTGAGTCCACGGGCCCTGCTAGTGAGAAGGAGGGATGAGAAAGGAGGAAGGGATACTCTCCCTCCCTCTCTCTCTTCTTCCTTTAGCTGCTATCAGCCCCGGCCCAATACTGATCACAATCCTCTTACCTCTCTGCTCTATTCCACAGCAGTCTCCATAGACTTTAAATAAAAGTGGGGGGCACAATGCAGCCCTGTGGAACCCCCCAAAATGTCAGGAAGATTCCCCGTTTTTTTGTGATATGTGTATTCCATTTCAATCAAACCCCCCCAGGCAGGGCTAAATTGTGGGATTATCTCCCATTTTGTGTTGTTCTAATCCCTGCCTCCTCATTGACATTATTGCTCGAGGGGAATCTGTATTGTGTCATATCATGTTGTTTTTTGATGTTCCTTTTGGTTATGCCACTGGCAATAGCTTGTGTACTGAAAATAAAATGAACACAGTCAAAAGTTTGGACACACCTACTCATTCAAGGGTTTTTCTTTATTCTTTCTTTATTTTCTACGTTGTAAAGACATCAACACTATGAAATAACACATATGGAATAATGTAGTAACCAAGAAAGTGTTAAACAAATCAAAATATATTTTATAATTTAGATTCTTCAAAGTAGCCACCCTTTGCCTTGATGACAGCTTTGCACACCCTTGGCATTGTCAGGGAGGTGACCAAGAACCCGATGGTCACTCTGACAGAGCTCCAGAGATCCTCTGTGGAGATGGGAGAACCTTCCAGAAGGACAATCATCTCTGCAGGACTACCACCAATCAGGCCTTTATGGTAGAGTGGCCAGACAGGAGCCACACCTCAGTAAAAGGCACATGACAGCCCGCTTGGAGTTTGCCAAAAGGCACCTAAAGGACTCTCAGACCATGAGAAACAAGATTCTCTGGTCTGATGGAACCAAGACTGAACACTTTGGCCTGAATGCCAAGCATTACCTCTGGAGGAAACCTGGCACCATCCCTATGGTGAAGCATGGTGGTGGCAGCATCATGCTGTGGGGATGTTTTCAGTGGCAGGGACTGGGAGGCTAGTCAAAAATGAACAGAGCAGAGTACAGAGAGATCATTGATGAACCTGCTGGGGCGAAGGTTCACCTTCCAACAGGACAACGATCCTAAGCACACAGCCAAGACAACGCAGGAGTGGCGTTGGGACAAGTCTCTGAATGTCCTTGAGTGGCCCAGCCAGAGCCTGGACTTGAACCCGATCGAACATCTCTAGAGAGACCTTACTATAGCTGTGCAGCGATGCTCCCCAAGCAACCTGACAGAGCTTGAGAGGATCTGCAGAGAATAATGGGAGAAACTCCCCAAATACCGGTTTACCAAGCTTGTAGCGTCATACCCAAGAAGACGCAAGGCTGTAATTGCTGCCAAGGGTGCTTCAACAAAGTACTGAGTAAAGGGTCTGAATACTTTTATGTTTAATAAATTAGCAAACATTTCTAAAAACTTGTTTTTGCTTTGTCATTATGGGGTATTGTGTGTAGATTGATGGGGAAAAAGTTAATTTAATACGTTTTAGAATAAGACTGTAACGTAACAAAATGTGGAAAATGTCAAGCGGTATGAATACTTTCCGAATCCACTGTACGTAGGATGCTGTATATAGCCTTTTAACACATTAAAACAAAAGAGATACATAATATTTGTCCAGCCTTTGATGCTTGCAGATGTGCATAACATTCTGCTGTAACAGTTTAGGTTCCGTCCCTCTCCTCGCCCCTACCTGGGCTCTAACCAGGGACCCTCTGCACACATCGACAACAGCCCCCCTCGATGCACCGTTATCCATTGCTCCACAAAAGCTGCGGCCCTTGTGGAGCAAGGGGAACAACTACTTCAAGGTCTCAGAGCGAGTGACGTCACCGATTGAAACACTATTAGCGCTCACCCCGCTAACTAGCTAGCCATTTCACACCGGTTACACTGCGACTCTAATCAAAAAGTGTTTAATAACATAGCTATAGGTGGTGTAACATTTAAACACACAACATGTTTGCCATTTTTTTTGCACTTCATGGATCATCGGTGCAGCTGAATGCAGCATTGATGTATGTTGCATTCAAATTGTAGTTGAGCATAGGCTACTTACTGCTCAAATGTTGCTGTAGCTGTTGCTTACATGTTTCTCCTTTACATGGTGTTTTGCTGCAGGTTTAGTTTTTTGGTTATTCATTGTCAAGCTTTAAAAACCGAAGCCGACTGCAACATTTTAGTAGCCTAGCTAAGACTGTGGCTCCCTCCACTACGCGATGTAAACGTGACGCACTAATGCAGCGTAATTGAAGTTGCAATCACCGATGTGAGTGTATCAGGCTGTAATTAGTACATGGCTCAACTGGTGACTCATTTATAATCGCATGTCCCGGGTAGCTCCCGAGAATAATATTGACGAATATACTGAGATGGTGACTGAGTTTATCAGGAAGTGTATAGGAGTTGTTGTACCCACTGTGACTATTAAAACCTAACCTAACCAGAAACCGTGAATAAGTGACAGCATTCACCACATTTAACCATGGCAAGGTGACTGGGAATATGGTCGACTACAAACAGAGTAGTCATTCCCTCCGCAAGGCAATCTGTCAAGGCAAAACGTCAGTATAGAGACAAAGTGGAGTCGCAAGTTAAAACTTCTTGGAACTATAGGGGGTGCTGTTCCGCATTAGCATATTTGTGTCTCCAAATTAAACTGCCTCGTGCTAAATTCTTGATCGTACAATATGCATATTATTGTTATTATTGGATAGAAAACACCTTCTAGTTTCTATAGAAGTTGAAATTTTGTCTCTGAGTGGTACAGAACAATTTCTACAGCACTTTTCATGACAGGGTTCAGATTTCAGAAATTTTTACCTCTGATCTGGGGTCTGTTTTTAAGGCGACAGTGAATGCTATGAAGAAACCGACACTGCCTACGTCTTCCTCTGGGTGTCTGTACGTCATCACGTTTTCAATGGAATCGATGGGACATTCACAGCCATTATAAAAGACCAAAATGTATAGAGACCGCCCTTTCTCGTCGTGCGCCTGAAGCGTGAAGTACATCGGACCTGCCTCGTTCCAAATCGTTTTCTAACCAGCAATATTTCTCCGGTCATGTTTTTACTCGTTATAGGTGTTAAAAACATCATAATGTAGTTAATTTGAACCGTTTTATAGCAATTTATATCCGTTTAGTGCGATTTTGAGGAATTTATTTGTTGTGCACTCTGAAACTTTGGACACGTTTTGGGGTGTCGGTCGTTGGTGGTGGACATTTCGAAGGACAGAGGACATCTATCGACCAAAAGACGTTTATAACATAGAAAGGATACATTGCCCAAGAATCTGATGGAAGAACAGCTCAAAGTAAGCAATATTTAATATGATAAATCGTGTTTCTGTCGAAATATTTTAAACGCATATTTCGCCATTTTGTTTGGTATAGCTTCACTTGGCGAACCCTGTATTGAAAAGTAAGGATAATTTTAAAAATGTAAATCAGCGGTTGCATTAAGAACTAATTTGTCTTTCGATTCCTGTAAACCCTGTATTTTTTAGTCAAGTATATGATTAGCTATTAATTAAACTAGATCACTCTGAAAGATGGCGACCGACATTTTCAGGCTTGTTTTGCTACTATTTTCATTGTGTAACCACGGTTTTGTATGGCTAAATATGCACCTTTTCGAACAAACTGTATATGTATATTGTAAAATGATGTTACAGGAGTGTCATCGGAAGAATTCTGAGAAGGTTAGTGAAAAAATTAATATCTTTTGGCGATGTTGACTTTTATCGCTCACTTTGGCTAGAATCAATGCTGGGCTGCTATGTGCTATGTGC